>NW_024516764.1:175952-711384 GCF_017590135.1 Pyrgilauda ruficollis | reverse complement strand
GAGGCACCCAGAGAGACGGAGACAAAATATGATTCTCTGGCAAAAGATTTTGAGAATATGGAAACTATAAGCCAGATTGAAATTAAAGCAAGCTTTGAGATACCTTAGTTACTGAACAACTGGAAAACAATAGTATGGCCGGCTGAAGGTAATCCCTATTTGATGAAACAATACCCTCTGCTTGCAGACAGGTCCAAGGGTCAGAGCAGACCCTACTAGCTTAGCAGAAGGGGTCCAAAGAGTAGTTTTTAGGGTTTAAAATGTAACACAGTATGGTAATGTAATGATTCTTATAGGCTGTATGTAAATGCTATAGGATTTGTATCTTGTATTAGACTGGTTAGTAAGAATTAGAATATTCAACACAGAAGAAGATTTATTGTATTGTAACAGGAACCATTCATACATTCTCTCTTCATTCTCTCTAACCTTTCTTTACCACGCTCTTGCATTCATTCTCTCTCTCTACCGCTCTCTTTACCTCTCTCTTTGGGGCCTGCTCCGAGCTGCGGCTGGCAGCTCCAAGCAGGGCCCCTGCACTCACGCCCTCTGCAATAAACCGCAAATCCCAAGACCTAGCTTCAGCAATCTCTCATCTGTGTTTGTCCCGACCGTCCTGACCCCCTTCAGCTTCTACAGGCAAGGATTTCTTTTTCTGTATTGCAACACCCTATTCTTCACTGAACACTCTCCAGACCTTCCCAACAAAGCCATAAACAACAATTTTTTAAAGAACATTCTTTTGGAGACAAAATAATAATAGAAAGTAGTAAAACCCCCTGTTATGATAAAGCAGCGATGTATTAACTCATACATACAATTTATATTAACTCACACATACTGGACATCCCATCATAGTAATTTTTTGTGCAATTTCCTCAAAAATGCTCAGTATAGAGCATACACATTCCTCTCAGAAAAGTATTTTAACAGCTTAAAAACATATCTATCTTGCACTAACCAGTGACTTGCTCCCTCAGTAATATGTCACATGACAGCACTGCTTTTCATATCCATATGAACATCATTTGTTCTTTCTGAAAAACTGATAGCCCCATCAACCATTTTTTCTGATCAACTTCCTAGGAAGTTAACCCTGGCTACTGCCAAAAACTACAGAATCAGTCATAGCCACATCCACGTGACAAATCTGCACACTCAAAAATCTAGTGGAATCTGTCTGTTCCCTCAGACATGTTTTTCACCTCACTGATTTCTGCTCTCATGAAACAGAACCCAAAGGGAACAAGCTGTTCTGCCACTATAGCATCCAGCCCAGTTAGATCACCCACATACATCTCACTGACATACCATGAAGAACAGCAACACAACACCTGCAGGTGGGGTTTTTTTGCCATGTCATATAACCATGCAGGTTACAGTCAGCCATCTACAGGCAACAGCCAGCCATCTCCTAGCAGTACTAGGAGTATCGAGGCTGGGCGTCCTCCAGCCAGGGAATAATGTGCTCAGACTCCATGATTCAGAGGACTGAACAAGTGCTTTATTAAGCTGTATTATATTACACTAATACTATACTAAACTGTACTATACTAAAGAAAAACCTGTGACCTTTTCCAGACAGTCACAACACAGCTTTGACCCAACTGGTCAATCAGTCCAAACAACCATCAGCAGAATCCAATTAACAAATCCCTTTCGGTAAACAATCTCCATAACACACTACACATGTACCCAACAACAGGAGCAGCAAATAGAGATAAGAATTGTTTTCATTCCCTTCTCTGAGCTTTCTCACTGCCTTTCCCAAGAAAAATCCTGGGAGAGAGAATTATGTCTCTCTGTTCAGAGAATGTGAATACTGCACTAGGAGGTCTCCTGATGATAACCAGAATCTAATCTCCCAATTCAAAAGACTGGGCCAGACAATGCCACTGGCTGGCTAAGGCTGCTGAAGAAGCATGCTGCTAAGCTATCACTGAATTATCCTCTATTTATACTCTTTAGGTGTCTAATCTTAGCTGCTAGTAAACAGCAACAAAGCAAATTAGCAGATGCATGAATCTTGAAGTACCCTGCCTAGAGAAAGGCCACTGACCCTAATGAACTAATGAAGCACACAGAACATTACCAGAAGATACG
Source organism: Pyrgilauda ruficollis (assembly GCF_017590135.1). NCBI lineage: Eukaryota > Metazoa > Chordata > Aves > Passeriformes > Passeridae > Pyrgilauda > Pyrgilauda ruficollis. The sequence goes on along the minus strand of NW_024516764.1, from coordinate 709,281 downwards.
CCTCGCTACTTCTGAAGGAGTAAATTGACAAAGGAAAAACTCCAAACAATTCTCTTTCAGCTGAACAGAAGCAGGTGGAAATACGCTGCTTTGATATTCTTTGTATGAAACAGAGCTCTTCCACACAAACCCTTTACAAACCATTCTGCCAGCATGTTCTCCTTGTGTACTCATCTGCTTTTTCTGTTCACTCACCTGCTTTTCCAGGTTCACCAAAACCTACCAATGGCATGCCAATTTTATAGAAAGTTTGACAAAAATTACAAGCCACTTAAGAAAAACAAAGCATCTTAGAGATTGACCAACCTTCAACTGTATAAATGGAATCCAAAAGAAGGCTTATTAGAGACATTGCAGTAAACTCAATTAACCCTCCTTCAAAGAGCCTATCCGAGAATATAGTAGTACTTTTTGTTGTGTAGTCTCACATTCCCCACAACCTAGAATCATGCAGAAAGACAGAACATCCTCCAAAAAACCAAGGTCTACCAGAACTGTTAATGTCTCCCTAAAAATAATACAAATGGTGGAAACCACCAACTTCACCTACACAGACATCTTCTCCAGCCTACTGAGTTTACAGGAGGAAACAATTTATTTTCCCCTTATGGCAACAACTTTGGAATAGAACATCCTGAAGGACCAGCTTCTTTTCTCCCAAATCTAGTCAGGATGTAAATGATACACATTAATAAACCAAAATTGTTTAAAGAAAATGGATACAAACAAGGTTAGTATCCAAAAGACAAAGTTTGGAACACAACCTGTTCCACAGCAACATGTTATCAATTCCACACTGAATTTCATTGACAGGTCTTCCACAAGAAGGCCATGAGGGGCCTCAAGACTCTTCAGCAAGACTGACAAGTCTACATTTTTTTCTGGACATACTCCATTGCTCTAGACACAGCATCTTAGCAACTTGTTACTATATACAATTATGAATTGTTCACGTCAATCCTGCCTTTCTTGTGGAATCTAGCTACGCAGAACTAAAAGCTGTTTCACGTACACAAATATAACTGGAAAGTTTTTCACTGCCACCCCATACCAAGCTACTAATAATAATTTCATCTTAATCCACTTGCATCTACGCAATCACATTTTCACCCTTCCAATGAAACAGGAGTCACGTTGTACAGAAGACCATGTGAAGACTACATATTAGGTTAGGCTAAAAAGGCAAAATATTAGTGTGACATCTTAAACACTGATGTTCAGGGTTGTATCCTTAAAGACTGAAAATGGTAACTGAAGTCCTCACAACCACCTGCATTACAGGGAAAAACAAAGAGGAAATGTAAGATTATTCCCTTACTAACAGCACTTAGAAAACAAATATTAAAGCTATTTTTTTCCATTAAAAAGCTGCATTCAAATTTCTGAAAACTGTCAAATTCAGCAACTCCACACAACACATTTATCCAGAATTTGTGTGATAAACATACATACCTTCCTTTTGCCCACAGGGTCCCAAGGAGAGACATCACTCCATGAAGTATTACAAAAGTAGTTTTCACCTGCATCAACACTTTTAAGATTCTAAAAGTAAAATAAAAACAAGAAATGAAAATGAGGCAGTCTGTTCTGAATATAAGGAAATTGTCAATAGGAAATAAGGAAAAATAAAAAAGAAAAATCCACACAAACAGAGGATAACTTGGAAGTCTCTAAATTCCATTCAAAGAGTTACTTCTTTGACCAGCTTTGATTTATTTTACCTCAAATATTTGTTCATGTGACTGCCTAATAACAGAGTAGGAATTCTGAACATTTCATAGTTACTGAAAATAATATTGGGAGTGAAAATATTTACACTTGAATTCCACTGCTTCCAGCCAAGTTCACAGTGAACACTCGAAGTATTTTTCCTCTCTACCTTCCTCCTCCTTCACTGGTAATATTTCATTGCTTAGTTCATTGCTTTATTAACTTACCACTACAGTTTACTTTGCAACAGGTTTTAGTATTAAATCTGCATAACACTGTTACACTTCTAACTTGGAAAAACAAAACATTCACAAAAGCTGATTTTCAAGAGCTGCTTTTCCTGAAGCTACAAAAGCACAGTATTACTGTGTCTACAACTGCGTCAGGGAAAGCAACTGTCCTTACAGCCTTCTTTTAATAATCCCATCAGAGCAGTTCACATCCCTCAAGCCAAAGCCAGCTACTATCCTAAAAATACTAAGTTCATCTCCAGATTTCTGAGACCCACACATATTTAAATACAAACTTAATGGGAGAAAAAAAAAAAAAAACAAACAAAAAGAAACCCCTCAAACCCTCAAGCTATATTCCCATTTACTAGGGATTTCTGAAGACCCTAAACTAGATTCAACAGCACACCCAGAATGCCTTGGATGGAACACAGGCTACAAATCCAGGCTTTACCCACAGAAAACTTGTATCTCCTCCCCTCACATTCTTCCTTTTCACAAATCCCTCTTCACTCAAAACTCTGAAGATACTTAGAGAAGGCATGATTTTCACCTCTTCACCAACCCCACTGCAACAGCAGAAGCAGATAAATAACATTTAAGACCAGTTCACTTTACAAAAGGAGTGGAATTCATAAACTTATTAGTTTGTGTTACGTAAAATTTAGCAGCCACACAGAATAAAGTCAGCAACAAGGAGCAACAAAGTTTCAACAATCAAAAAAATACTTAATCCTACTGAATGCATGCTCTGTCTGCACTAGGCTCTTGTCCATTTGCACTGTGCAAATATGACCATTCCTACATGTTCAGCAGATTACAGTAAGCCAGAACATCATGCCAGTGAAAATTTGATTTTAACTTCATTATTCAAGAATTTAGAAAAAAGTAGCAACTGAGTTTGCAATACACTTTTCAACCATCAAGTATGCTCAGAGAAACCAGAAAAGCTCAGGGCAACAATAAACAAATCCCCTACAATCTAATCAACCCTAGACACTGAATGAGTCATGTATTTGCCCTTCAACCAACCAACCAAAAAAAAAAAACCAAAAAAAAAAACCAACGGAACAAACAAAAAAAACCAAACAATTACAAACCACAAAACCCCCAGGAACCTTAGAAAGTACCCTTTCATGCAACAAGAGAAATCCCAGAATTTTAGTGAACTATTTCTGATAGAGAAAATGAAGAGACTTGAGACTTACTAAAACTTTTTCAGACGAACACGCTGGAGTGAATCACACACTGTAAAAAAGTTTTTTAAAGTTATGGCTTATCTGAAGCATGTTTTGGTTTTGGTTTGAGTGACAGGCTCCTACACTTACACACCAGATCCCCACAAGCCAAACACAGGAAATACAACTCGATAATTTTGCTGAAATGACTATTTCCTACAGAGGAATATCTACTAATAAAAATAACCATTCTTATCAATACAACTCCTCAGTGGTGCAAATGGCTGTTGAACACTTGCTTTAAACAAAGATCTACTAATTAGTTATGACCTTTCCACATTACTCACTTCCAGGAGGGGATGAAAGCAGGCAAAGGGAAAGGAACAAAGTCCACTGAGAAGCCTGACTAATCCTTATGCATAACAGGTATTTTTAAGTTGAAGAGAAAAACATTTTTAAACTAAGAACTGTTCTTCCCTCTGTATTAAAACTACAACGGTTTTCCTTAACAAAAACATAAAAAGCTAAGAGTTTAAATGAAGACACAGAATCATAGAACAGCATCATGGAATGGTTTGGGTTGGAAAGTATCCTATACATCACCTAGTTCCGGCCCGCCCCCCCCCCCCTCATGGGCAGGGATGCCACTCACTAAACCAGGTTGCCCAGGGCCACATCCAACCTGGCCTTAAACACTGCCAGGGATGGGGCATCCACAGCTCCTCTGGGCAACTGTACCAGTGCCTCAGCCCCCTCTGAATAAAGAATTTATTCCTAACATTTAATCTAAACCTATGCTCTTCCGGTTTAAACCACTGCTGCCCCTTGTCCTGTCCCTATCTGTCTGTATCAAAAGTCCCTCTCCCTCCTTTTTATGAGCCCCCTTCTGGTACTGAATGGCTGCAATAAAGTCTCCCCAAAGCCTTCTCTTCTCCAGGCTGAAAACCCCAGCTCTCTCAGGATGTCTTCAGCTTCAGAGCAGAAGTGCTCCAGCCCTCCAATCACCTTCACGGCCCTAAAGATCACAGTAGGTTAGAGAAGCTAAAACAGTTTATTAAAGAAAAACCTCTGACCTTACAGTGTACTTAAACACAATACTTGGAGAATCAAACTAGTACTCCAGCCAAAATGCTCATGTTTTCTTCCTAGCAGAGATCAATTAGCCTAAAAACTAATCCTGTATGACTAGTAATGTCATGGATTGACACTGGCACAGTGCCAGTGCCTCCATGAGAGGTGTATTCCTACAGAGAGGTACTAGTCATACATTACATTCCTTCATCTTCCTCACTAACTATTGTCCATTTTCGTGCCTTATTACAATAGCGCAAGACCAGATTCAGGTCATGTTTGTAGCATATCATATTTCAATTCATTTCTTGTCCAGCCCCTTCATAAAGAGTCCAAAAATCCATCTCAATATTTGAGAAAACAAGCTTTAGGTGCTTCTCACTAGGGGTTTTCAAGGTGCCTTCAATCTCAGGCCTTCTAAGTTTTATTAAAACCCCACACATCCCATGCTACCAAAAAGAAATACCACCATCATATGAACCAAGTACAGATCAAGCTATACTGCTAAAGTTGCACCAAAACCAGCCCCAGATTACCCAGAAAAAACAAACTGAAGTTATCAACTTGGTTGAGCGAGAATTATTTGCAAAAAGAAAAACCTAATACAGTATTTTTTGGCCCTAATCTCATAGAGGTTTTTCTACAGTGGAAATGTTTGCTGGGTTTCCCACCACCATTTTTTACTTAAAAATGAAGCAAAACCTACTAAATGCGCATTAAACCAAAAACCCAACCAAATACAAAACAACTTATTACTTATTTGTCATGAAGTTCATGCAACAATCAAAGAGACCACAAGCAATTTCATACTAAAAACCTGCCACCATCAAAACATTCCTGCTTCCAATGGTCAAGACAGACTAAGCTCCTGAGTTACAAGTGTGATTACAGAATATTAACAAAATAAAAACAGCAAGTAAATGGAAATTAATAGACATTATGATTTTCCTTGAGCTATTACAATATTTAGATATATACAAAACTGTTCAACCGCAGTAACAAAGAAGGTTCCAAAATAAGTCATGCATGTGGTCTTGAACATTTTTTTTCCAATTATTTATAGAGCTTCAGAAAGAAACCACCACAAAAGACATAACAGCACCCTCACAGGGTGTTATATCTACTTTAGTACTGCCATACAGAAGCAATCAACCTCTTGTCAATGTGAAGGCGTGAATGTATTCAACAACCAAAAAAGCCTGTGCACCAGCTCACTGAAACGCTCTATTGTTAAGAAATGGAGTTACATTGCTGTGTTTGCACCTTTTCTGGTATTGGGCTGCCAATCTGATGGTGTGCATTCTTCCTGACTGATGCACAAATTTCCTTCTCAAAGTGGCAACAGTGGTACAAGGTTTATTTTAATCACCCAGTACACCTGCATATACTTTTTAAGATACGGAACCAAACTACAATTTGGTAAGACCATTTTGGTATTTTTCACCAGACACAAAGTTTAAAGGCTTATCCATTTTCAGAAACGCAGATGATTTGTATGTCCCTTCAGAAGCTTGCCCTTAGTATGTGATGGGATGTCTTTGAGGAGACTCAAGTCCTCATCTGCTTGAAATCTTAAAAGAATTGAAAAAAGTTGCTGCATTGCACACAAATAACAATTCATTATTCTATGGTAATTTTTTCCTAAAGCTGTACTGTTTCTTTCTGTTGAAACATTACTAACAGAATATGAGGCGCCATCTATGACACATCTTGTTAAGAAATACACCTTCTTGCACTGTTAAATACTAACACACTAAATTCATGCCCTGGGTATGAGCAGCCAGTAACCCCTGATGTGATGTAAGGACCAAAAATCTGTTATATATACACCAGAAAATGAAATATTTGTCAGGAGTTTACACTTCAGATTGGTTTACATTCTTTCAAATACTTTACCTTCAACAACTCCCTGCAGCTGTCAAGCCCAAGATCCACAAGAATGTCCTTCACCTTTTTTCGAGCCTTCCTTATATTATCAAGGTTTTGAACAGGAATTTGAAACATTTTGCACTTTTCCTGGGGGGAAAAAAAAACCACAACAACCAAAAAATAAAGCAAAGGAAAAAAAAAAAAAAAAAAAGAAAAAAAAAAAAAAAAAAAAAAGAAGAGGAAAAATAAAAAGGAATGAAAAAATGGACTAAATACTTGAACACAGGTACTAGCATTTAAGCGTGTTAAAATAAGAACTATAATCTGGAAAGTCAGAGAATAGAAATATTTAGGTTAGAAAAGACCTCTAAGATCATAGAGTTCAAACATTAACCCATCACAGTCACTACCCATGCTTCTCATCACTACACCTACGTGTCTTAAATACCTCCAGAAATAGGAACTGAACTACTTCCCTTGCCAGCCCATTCTAGTGCTTGGCAACCCTTTTCCTGAAGAAGTTTTTCCTAATATCCAATTTTAACCTTCCCTGGTGCAACTTGCTCCTTTCCTGTCACTTGTTACTTGGGGGAAGAGACCAACCCCCACCTGGCTACAGCCTCCTTTCAGCTGTAGAGTAATAAGGTCTCCCCTGAGCCTCCTTTTCTCCAGGCTAAACACCCCCAGCTGCCTCAGTTACTCTTCACTAGACTTGTGCTCCAGATCCATCCCCAGCTTCACTGCCCTTCTCTGAACTCACTCCTGCTCCTCAATGTCTTTCCTGTACTGAGGGGCACAAACTAGACACAGCACTTAAGGTGAGGTCTCACCAGTGCCGAGCACAGGGTCATCACTGCCCCAGTCCGGCTGGACACACTCTTGCTGATATGGGCCAGGATGCCATTTCTTAAATATGAAACCCCAAAATCCTTAAGCCAAAGAAGTGGGCTCATTAGCATTTCCCAAGTAGAACAGTTGACTGATTTTAAAGGAAACAGAATGTAATGGGAGGGGGGGGGAATCTTTATATTTCTTCTATCTACAGAAAATTCCAAATTTTTCTTTCAGATCTCCTTGTATCTACATGGCAGGAACAATGATTTTGTAGGGTTTTTGTAAAAGAACATGAACTCCAGAATTTTATTAAGTTCTATTCAGAAAATTATTATCATATCATTTAAGGAGAAATTGCACACCTTTCACCTTAAATTTCAGCATCAAGATGAGAAGTCTTTTTGATAATTTTGTTTGCTATCAACCATTTACATGCTTAAAATATGATTGCTAGTAAAATCTAGATTTCCTGCAAAAGCTTCTACTTTTGCAAACTTGTAAGGTATCTCCATAGGCTCAGCTTTAGAAGTAAAAAAAAGCTCAGTCTTCGTCAACTCCTTCCTAGATTACAGCAAGATTAGACTGAGCTTTAAGAAACTACAATGGACACAGAATGCAAAACCTAACCCTAAGCCTGCACTGAAAAAGGTCACTGGAAGCTTCTCCAGTATTTGGTGCTTAAATAGATGACAAAGGATCCAGGAGCATTTGCAACATCTTAGTTCTTATCGCTAAACAATTCATCCATTCAGGACACACCTGAACAAGAAAAAGAAAAAAAAAAATAGAGGAAATCTCCAAACAGTACTTCAGTACATACAGTCTCAAATGTCTTGAAAAGCTGTACTTTACCAAAAAAAGCAAGCTCCCTGCCAACATGAAAGCTCTACTTTGAATGATAGGACTTTCATGCAAATAGCTGCAAAATCCCTCTGCACATAAGACACTAACTAAAAGCTAAGGCTCAAAAAAACCCCAAAACCCACAAACCATATAAAAAACGTTCCAGCCTGTATGTAACCACCCCAAACCTTAATTTATGTACAAAACATACAGTTGAAGCATTTATGATTAAAATTCAAACAACTCACATACTATTCTTTGCTTCTTCTCCCCTGAAAGGAAAGGTGTGTAGAGAGAAATGGAGAGAGAACCCCATTTGACAGATGCTAGTCTTGTTTTCTAATGTTTTTTATCACCAAGTCCAGAAGACATTCTGATACCATCAGGGTGGGTGTAGAACAGGAACCTATACAGAATGGAATAAATCAGAGTAACCGGTCTGGCATTCTCTCAAAATGCAATGAGCAAAAATTTGACATAAAATACTCTTTTTAAAGTCATCAGGAATTTGCAGAGTCCCTAGTTAAAGCTTTAAGATCAGTCCCTCTATGACAGCAGGTTATGCACATCAACCCCACAGTCCAGTGTGGGTAACAACAGAGCTGACTGGACACCACCATGCCCAGTGGTGATCAGCCAGAAGGAAATATGGTTCAATACATTAGGCTCCAATGGAAACAGTTTCCCCATCTCAGTCTTCCAACTCATACACTGATGCTCCAGAAGAAGGTGATGCAGGCATTTCTTGAAGTATGTCTAGCTCACAAATAAGAAACAGTCAATAGAGCATATGTACCCTATGTACCCCAACAGTTCTCTTAATCAGTAATCATTCTGAAATTATTAATGCAGAAGAAATAAAATTATTAATTACCCTTAAATTATTTATCCAGGAGAAAGAAAAACACAATAAAACCTCCACCATACCAGAAAAATCTTGAATAGAAGTTATTTTCCAGTGTTCAAAAAGTTGGTCTTCAATCCAAAGGCCACTACGTGCAATCACATGCAATGTTATTCAGTAGGTATTTAAACAACATTCTTGGAAGTATGGATCTTAAAGGATCTCACACCAGAACCACAAAATAGTATGGGTTGGAACGGATCTTAAAGATCATCTAGCTCCAGACCTACTCCCATGGGCAGGGACACCTCCCATTAGACCAGACTGCTCAAAGTCCCATGCAACCCGGCCTAGCACATTTCCAGGGATGGGGCATCCACAGATGCTCTGGAAAACCTCTGCCAGCGCCTCACCACCCTCACGGTTAAGAATTTCTTCCTAATATCCAAGCTAAATCTACCCTCTTGGAGTCTCTCTATCCATTAGACCCCATCATAAAGGTCACAAAAGATCAACCTTCTAAGCTTATTCCCTCAAGTCCTCAGTTTAATTCCTTGATTATTATGAAATCTATTATCCACATTTTTCACACTAATAATTTTTCTTTTATTTTGGACATTCCTCAAGGTTTAGTTTGCACTTTGGTTCCATGAATTTGTTGGTCCACATTCCATTCTTAATCAGCAAATTCAACACGAAAGGACTGCAGTTAAACTGAACAAGGGTTACCAAGAGTCTTTGTCGTATTACTGTGCTGCCTGTCTAAAAGACAAAAATTTATCCATCACAGCTTTTAATTGTTGTTTCCAAAAAACCTGATCATCCACTGAGCTTTCAGACTAGTGCCACGTCTTAAACAGAACCAAGTCAAGTTTTTAGCAAAATAAAAGAATAATTTTAGAGCTGATGTCTCAAATTCAGTTCTAAGAAGGCCATCCAACTCTTGCTCAGGCATTTTAGCCATTGAGCTATTCCTATTTGTTGCTTGTTCAGCTAACATCTCCATAATGATATACCCAGTGGAGCTTTATTCAACACTATGGGTTTGTTTCATTTCTGTATTTGTTACCATAGATTGTAACACCCAACTAACTACATTTGACTTTCCAAAGATCACAAATGCAACTCTTCCCCCAGCAGTACTGCAGTATTTTAAGACTAGCCTAAAAGACAAGGTAACAGTCTGCACAGTATCTGTACTGGTAGACAAAGACACCAGTTTTTCAAGTAACTACATTTTACTATTATTTCTCTGCATTACAAAAAAAAAAAAAAAGGGGGGAAACACTAACACTGCACCTCTTCAAAGTGAGAAGTCATCACAAAATGCTAAATTCCTATTCATTCTACTTCTCTAGAAACATTCTCATTCACCTTGGAAGGAACCTCGAGGACACCCAGTCCAGCTTCCTATAAGCAAGCTCAATCATTAATTGCAGCCAGGGCACTCTGTTTTGGCCAGTCAGGTTTGGCAGCCCCCCTGAACAACCTCCTCCAGTGGCAGACTGTGTTCACATCGAGAGCTTTATTCCTTACATGAAATCAGCACCACTTTTGTTTGTGTTCCTACAGGAAGTAGGCATTTGCAAGCAAATGAAAATGGAGTTGGTATGGAGCTGGCAAAAGGAAGATGCACATATGTGCCTTCAAAGGGCATGCAAATAATTCCTGCAAAATCCAGGCATTTCTAGAGTTTTCAGGAAAAGAGGAATGTTTGAAGATCCACAGAGAAAACAGCTGTAATGTAACCCGTTTAGACACCAGGTAATCTGTACAGAAGCAAGATCTCCAGATGCGTTCCTAAGTGGTCGGTCTTCACTTGCTTGTTGCTCAAAGAACTGCTTTAGGCAGGGAAATTATGAAAGACTAATGGAACTTAGTCCTTTCATAGTATCTGCCTTGGAAACTGAATCATTCTTAAGTTATTGTAACTTTTATCTAGTAACTGTCATTAGTAACTGAGAAAGAGATTTTTGTAATCTCTTTCGTCTTTTCATAAGGTTTGTACCTTCTATAGGGCCTTTATAAAAATGTACAGGTTGGAAATATTTGGATTGGAGTATTTTGAAAGGTTTGTTTACCAACTTGTATTTCAGCAGTTTTCAGAACTGACAAGCACCAATACAAAATTATGTTGCGGCTGGAATATTGCTAGTGAAGTCCAGGCTAAGGAAGCAAAAAGGGCCTTTGCATGGTATCCACAGATGTTTAATTCAGCCACACGGTGAGATGTTCAGGGTCCAAGGCACACTCATGAGGGGAGTCCTGGTTTCTCCCTCTCCCCAGAGGCAGGGGCTGAACCGTGCTCTTGGGCAGTACAAAGATGAGGGCCAATAGGAGAATAGGGAGAGAGTGGCTGAGGGACATAGTAACAGGGGAAGGAGCCAATGGGGTCCCAACAGCCCCTGAGGAAAGCCTCTTGTATCTCCCCAACCCAGGGAATGCCTCCCAGGGTCCCCAAAAATTATTTTCATTATAGTAAATTAGAAATTGACAATTCAGTATTAGTTCAGAAAACAATAAAAACTGCTTCATTCCTGAAAGCAGAATGAACGCATGTAATCTATTTTCAAGAACCCAAGGAACAAGAACACTGGATGGCAGAGAGCAGCTAGGAGGACAGGTGCACTAAGAAACTGCCTAGAAGAATGAGAGTTTGGCTCGGTCATACCAAATTTTACCCTCACCAATTTTATTTTGTTTCTGGTAAGCCTGCACATCCTCTAAGAAGTCACACCTGAGTATCTGCTCAACCACACATTACATGGTCAGTTCCATTTCCTGGACTCTTATCTCTGCCTTCTGAAAGAGACCTAACCAGATTTACAAGTACATCAGCACCATCAAAGCTTATCCAACCTATGCAGGGAGAGGGAAGAAAGCTTCCTAAAGAAAAAGTTGATTAAATAGAATGGATGCTATTCTTGTTCATTGTTTAATCTGTTATAATTTAAAATATATTCTAATAAAACTTACAAAGAGCAGTTCTGGTCAAAGTAGTTTATCTTCTTATATCCAAATTTCTATCCAACAGCAACTTAACAGAAATCTCAAGTAAGAAAAAAAATTAACTCTTCTTTGTCCAGCTACATCAGAAACCTCCAGGCATTTCAAATCACAGATCTCTTAAGAGTCGCAATAATTCTGCGCTTTTCATGGCTATAAATCACATACCTGTTAAAAAGGTCACCCTGCCCAACACCAAGACAACCATCATTCAACAGCTGCTAACACACAATGAAGAGCAGCAAGATATGTGATGGTATAGACTGAGATGCAGCACAACCTGCATCTTACCTAACGTATCAAATTTAGATCACTAAATACAGCTACTGTGGTTTAAACAACTATTGTGATGGTTCATTAACACACTACCAAGTCCCTGCTATCCAAGACTGGTGAGAAGAAGCTAAGGGACACTACACCATTTAAACTCCTGGAGCCTTCCTAAAGCACTAACTCACACAATACTTTGACTCCCTTGGGAGTCCCTTCTGGGCACTGGCCAGAACCCGAATCCAGCACAATCCAAGCTCATCCTAGGTGATGTAAGCATCTGACGGAGCCCACTCAAATCCTGCAGGATTTGTCAGCCCCATGTGTATGTGAGCAGAAGACTCGGCTATTCCAGGGGGAAGTACCACTGCATTTGTGCTGCACTCATCAGCCTGGTGTGACCAGAAGACTTTGCACATTACAAATGCACACAACAGTCCACAGCACAGACAATCCAGAACCTTAACAAGTCAGAAAGGGGACAGAACTGAACCCCCCCAGGTTTCAGAGGAACTAAAGTGTTCAAACACAAACCAGCTCCACCAGCACTCAGTAAGACTTAGCCCAACTCCAGGAATTCCCAATGGAAAAACATAAGATATACCAAAATTGTGTGTGCTCTTGTTTCTAAAGATTTGCTGTAATTTGTGGGGGATGTTGTTTTTCACAAAACCTCCATGAAATAAACGACATAAATTACTACAGCTTATCATATACACTCTACCTTATAATAAGTCTTATTGCAGATTACCATATTCTTTATTTCTTACCCAGTTCCTCTAAATATTGTGCTAAAGAAACTAAATTTTTTTAATTAAAATTAAAGATTAAGTTTATTAAAAGGAGCACTAGGATTTCTAGAATATATTCAATATCCCAGGAATGTTTTTAAGTATTTAATTATAGCTCTTTACAACTGTTTTTAACAAACACAGATTTTTGTTTGACAGAAGACTGTTAAGGACAACATCCAATTCCTCCCAAGTAATTAACCCATCGAAACATTATCTGCTGAAAGTGAGTTGTTCATAACTTTGACAGTACAGGACTCTGGACCGCTGCAACAGGAGTTACACACGTGTCTTTTATTCTGTTTACAAACCAGGACAACTGGAATTCCCCATTACCTGCTCTCGACCACAAAGCAAGCACATTCAAATGGTTTTCACGGCTTACATTGTGTGAGTTGTGTTTGTTTACATTATTCATAAACTTTCTTTCTAAATGTATGCACTGCTGAGGCACCACAAGGATATTCAACGTAATTTTGCGTCCCATTAACTGGTTCCATTAACCGGTGATGAAGTGCTGCTTCTGTACGTGTGCCACTCCTGTCCCTGCCGCAGTTTGCCACAAAACAATTCAAACCAAAACAATTCATTAAAAGCAATTCAAATTATTAATCCAGACTTCAAAGCAAGCTATTAAGTTGGCTCCTTAGACACTCCATCGCTGAAGTGCGACCTAGAATTAAATCACCAACACTCAAGACGGGCGGTGATAACGAGCTGCTCACAGCCCGCAGCAGCGGCGAGGCAGCGGGGGAGCACCCCCGCGTAAAACGCCTCGCCCGACGGGGCCACGCCGGACCCGTCCCGTCCCTCCCCGCCCGCTCGGGGAAGCCGCTCTGAGCTCGCAGCGCCCTCCGAGCCGAAATCGCGCAGCCACCGGGGCGTTCACCGCCCTCCGCCCCGCCCCGCCGCACGTACCCGGCCGGGCTGCAGGCGGAGCCCCCGCCGCTCTGCTGCTGCTCCTCCTCCTGGCTCTTGCTCCCGCTCCTCCTCCTCCTGCGGCCACCGCCGCCGCAGTCCCGCACCGCCGCCACCCGCCGCTCACGGCTCCGGCTCTGCCCCCGGCGCTGCCCGGTGCCACCGCTCCCGCGGCCCCGCCTCCCGGCCTGGCGGCGGCGCCGCGCTCAATGCGCGCCCCGAGGGGGCGGCGGCATGGCCGGAGCTCCGCGCGCGCCTCGCCCCGCGCGCGCCTCCCTCAGCGCCCGCCGCCCGCGCGCCGCCCGCGCCGCATCAACCGCCAGAAAGAGAAAATGGCGCTCGATCTACCAGAGGAAATGACGCCGAGGCTCATTTGCATGGCAGGCAGCCAGCCAATGGGGAGAGACTCAACCAGCGCTCTCATTGGGTCTCCGGATGGGGTGGGCGGGGTTAGAGGCGGGACCTCGGGCGGGGGCGGGGCCCAGCCTGGCCCTCACCTGCGCCCCTTCACACCTCTGAGGGGCAGCACTGAGCGCTCTCGCGAGAGCCGTGACGTCACCCCGGGGAGGAGCCTGATGACACCTTGACCATCACACGAGGCTGCCACATGACCACCCAGCACTGGAGTTCATGGCGGGATGGGTGGAGCCTCATTTGCATCTGCTGCATTCTGGAAGCCCCGCCCACCCCGCTGGCCACTGGGGCAAGGCGAGGCCTGGTGGGAAGGCTTCCCATTGGCCACGCTCCTGGGGGCGGGGCTCACATGCCTTGGCGCCATGGCGGGGCTGGGCTGGGACATGGCGCCTGGGCCAGAAGGGACATGGGGCAGGGCGCGGGCACAGGGCCTCTCTGGCGACACCACCTAGGAGCGTGGCATTGCCACACCCATGGCGCTGTAAGGCTCTGAGGTGTGATGGAAGACAGCTCGCTGCAATGCAGTTGTTCTTGCTCTTCCCGTAATGGCAGATGGTTTCTGATGGACACAAGATGCAAACAGAGCCAACCCTTTGTGCAGGCAGGCAACAGCCATACCACAAGTGAAATAAATGGGCAGGAGATCTTTCTCCTTTTTTATGCCTTTATTAAAAAGAATCAGCTCAGGTGGGGAGAAACCGACGGGTCGCGTCCACGCCGCAGTCACTCCCAGGAGTGGCACGGAGGAGGAGGGTGATGCAGCTGTGTCCGCTGGTCTGCAGGCAGAGCTGGGGCTTCCGTCCTCACGAGAGATTAGGAGATTCCACCTTTTCGGTTTAACATTTCGGGTCCTCTCTCTAGTTAACATCTTTTCAGGTTAGGGTGAGAAGTGAAAAGGATCGTAGCAGGTACTGGACTACGTTCCTCATCCTTAGACATCACTTAGGTCTTTTAATTCTATGTTGGCTCATTGTTTTTAGGGGTTTTTTTCCTGGAAAGTTACAAAATTCAGTGAAATGCATTCTGATCTGCATACTAGCTCTGATGACACACCCTTCTCCTTGTTTTAACTCCGCAGCCTTAAAAAACATAGATAACTTTTTATTCATAACAACAAGGACCAAGACAAGCGGCCACAGCAGTAGGATGGGTGGCTCTCCACCACCAAGACCGTTGATGTGGCCCTGCCACCAGAGCCAGCAGGAGGCCAGTCATGACAAGAGACCCTGTATGACCATGCTGGATCCCATCCTTGGCAAATCGGGACTTTCTCCCTGCATCCCTACCATCTTCCTGGCACAGCTCTCAGTCTTCCCCACTTGGCTTTGCTCAGGCCATTCCCAAAGGCTTCACAAACTATTGACTTCAACTAGAGATTCCCTGAGTGTTCACCATGTGAGTGAGACATGCATCCATGGAAGCCAAGGGGGATTTTGCCATGGGTCTGGGCAGCCATACAATTTCACTGTTGGTCTACACACATGTCAATGTGTTGGCCAGCGCACTCAACACCTGTGAAGACCACAGCAGCAAACTGACTGGCATCTTCTCAAAAAGTAATACAAATCAAACATTCACTTTGGCAGAAAAGTTTTTTTGGGTTTTGGTTTTTGTTTTTTTTTTTTCAGCAGTGGCCACAAAAGTTATTTACCTGTGCAGTCAACAGCCCAATAAGTACATTGAAATGCAATTAGATTAGTTCTTTTTTTTTTCTGTTAGTAATTTCCTTAGCTATGTACTTTCAGCACTTTCAGTGTATACACAGTAAGGCTGTAGGTAAAAGCATTTGCAGAAAAAAGGGGCAGCCATCCATGAAAGATAAATTATCCATAGTAGATATAGGACCACAATATAAAAAATTGTTACTACACGGTGCAAGGAGGGATATGTCCCATTTAGTTTAAATGTAGCATTTAAAAGAAAGGTATTAACTTCTGTCTAATAATTCATAAAGTAAAATAATTGAACATGGCTCTGCCAGTATGGAAAGGCCCAATGGCTCCCACATAATCAACAACATTAGACTTCCATTGCTACAGACCCAATAATTGCAAAGTGTTTCAAACAGTGGAGGGCTTAAAGAGATTAAGCGAAAGGTTAAGAGAAAACATTTGTGAAAGGGTCTTTCACGGCTGAACGTTCCAGTCAAACTGTGGGATATGTCCTCATTTTCACAGAACCCCAGGATGGCTGAGGTGGGAAAGGACCTCAGGAAGCTATCTGATACAACCCACATTCCCAAGGCACCTGGAGACAGTTGCCCAGGATCATGTCCAGATGACTTTTGAGATCAACCAAAAATGTTTTCTATCGGGTGGTAAAAACATGAGCTACTTTATAAAGGGAGCAAATTAAATGTACACAAATTAAATGTACACATAAACTGTTGCCTGTTTATCCCCAACTGCCAAAATCCTGCAGCATGCTCAGCAAAACTGAGTGATGTTTAAATCATGGCACTCATTCACTTGGTAAAGGAAGTTATATTTTCACATTGATGGACTGGCATTGAACTGTAGACATTGGAAGTAGGTTCATCAGCCACCAGCACATGCCTAAGACTTTCCAAAGTGAAACCTGTGAGCAGGCTTCAAATTCCTCCCCTTGTAAACAAACAAGCAAACAAATCCACAACAAACCAAGAAGGACAGAAACATGCAAAATCAGTTGAAGAAGAGGATTTGGAAGAATAAAAATGGATCAGATTAAGAGGGATTAACAGTGTTTGTATTCACTTTTCCTGCAAGTCAACAACAATTTTGCAATATAAAAATAAGTGGGCTTGGGGACAGAAGAGTGAAGTCAGAAACATGCTGTGTGAAGAAGAGTAAAAAAGTTTAAAAATCAGGTTCATTAGATAAAAGTAATAGCTTTGATCAATCAAATCTGATGGCTTAGTAATTTTTTTTGGGGGGGAATGTATTTGAAGATTAGTACTTCTGCAACTAGAGGACATCAAGAAATTTGGTTAACGTAAGTTTGCTATCATATGAGAGTTAAATATTTGTCTAGATGCCTTAACAGGTTACATCTAACAGTAACATATTAAGTAATATGTTTGCCTATACTGTTGGGCAGTTCAGGTCTGGAGGAAGTGACAACAGCTAGAGGTGCTTTGGCAGGTCACAGTGACTTGTGAGTGCCTTAGCCCTGCCCTCTCCTTCCTGTGCAGGTAATTCACAGTTTCAGCTCTTCCCATTAGCTGTCTCCAAGCAGAACAGGGGCAGCAAAGAGCACCCACCTGCAGGTGTACAGCAAACAGCTGGGTTGGCAAAAGGGGCTCCTCAGAGCCTATAGTAGAGTCAGGAGAATGAACTTCCACAGCTGCCTTCCAGGTCTTGGTGTAAGATCCCAAACCAGTACTGACCTAGATGACTCTTTTGAGGAAGTAAAAAAGGATGGAAGGGAGCTCTGTCTTTTTACAGGAATTTGCAGCCAATATTTTTTCCCTTCGACTCTCCAGTACATTTTCTGCATCAGCTTATATTAATGTAATGTCCTCTTGCTTTTGAAGATGATGCTGCAGCACATACTGGTCCCAGTGATCATCTGTAACACTGACTGATGAACATGTTCAGTGATTTATTCTAGATGTTTAAGGGTTAATGTAATTACTTTACACTTTTTCTTCCCAACAAGCAGAAGTGCAAAGTCTCCCTTTGCATAATCTGTATGTTTAATTTGCCAGAAAAAGGTGTTTCCTTGCTTGTTGTGGTGTTGTCATGATTCTAGAGAAACAGAAGACCTTGGAAGAGTTTCCAAAGGAACCATGTGCCAAGCCTCCCATTGCAACCCCACTCTTCTGCTCCCTGCAGGAGACCTTCTCAAATTCCACTGAAGTCTAGAAAGACTTTTATTGAATGTCATAGCTTTTCAAACAAGTTTTCATTATGAAAGGAGGAGCTTCTCTTCTAGAAGAAGAAAAGTAAACCAATTAGCAAAGCACAAAGAAAAGACAAAGAACAATGCCAAGGAAGCAGAAGTTATGTGAAAAAGTAACCATATTCAATAAGTTGTATTAGTTCAATATTCATATTATGTGAGAAAAATATAATAATTCCCAGAGAAAAATTTATCTCAAATACTTGTGATTCTGGCTGAAGCAATACCACTTTTTTTTTACTAAACAAAACAATGTTTATCAAGATGGCTTTACCTATAAAAGATTAGACTTAAAATTACTGTTAAACTGTGTGATTATTTGACTAAAGGAAAGATGGATCTTAAAAATTCAGATTATGTTGTAGAAAGGAACTAATTATGCAGACAAGCTGAGAAGGAAAGGTAACTAGAAAAGAATGAAGAATCTGTCCAAGTCCCTCCACTAATTAGGATCTCTGACATTAGTTGACACTCAAAATTATTTAAATTAATTTTTAGTATTTCTGAATTTCAAATATAATTGGGAAATTTTCAGTTTCAATTACATTGAAGCATTTTAGCCAAATTTGAAAAGAGCATCTCTAGAGAGATTAAATATCTCCGATTTAAAAAAATTCATAACATTGCACAGTAATGCAGAAAACCTATTCCTCAGTAGATGCAAATATTCTACTGTAATAATTCCATTGGAAAATGTAATTCAGTCTACTTTTCATAATTTCACAAGAAAATGTTTCACAAGAAAATCTTAGAAAAAAAGGAATCACAATGCTTTTGCCAACCCTTTGCACATACAATTCTGATATTTTCCTTTCAGTTCTCTGTTTTTAGAAGAGGAATTTAAAAACAGTTTTAACAAAATACTAGGTGTTGCCAACCTTTGTCTTTTTAATGCTAAACTTCCCTTCAAGTTTAATCCAGTTTTCCCTACGTTGTCCTGGAAGTACAGAGGTGTATGTCTACCAACACCAAAGGTTGGTTACTAACTCTGTAGGAGTTCACATTTGGTTCAGACAGTAGGGCTAATAAGGATGATAAATTCCACTAGAATGTTAATGTTTCTACATTATTTTGGACTTTATCAGGCCAGAGAAGATACCAAAAGAGTAGGCTGTATTTTTGTCACCTCTATTTTCTCCTTGTTCTGGTTTTACCAGGAAATAACTTTCCTATAGTGCTAGATGTCACATGTAATTTGTGTGATAGATAAGTACTTATACATGCAGATTCTTATTGACTTACTCAGCCTTTCCCTTATATTCCCCATCAGGCAGGCATTCTGAGAAAGCTATAAACCAGGATCAGATAGCTTCTTTCTGAATTATGTACATATTACATATCAAGTATATTTCTTTATTCAGAAATACTGTTTATCAAATTCTGAGAATAAATGTTACTCATGTATGTGTACATTCATTTAACCACAGTATTCAGATTGTAGTCTTTAAGGACAGGCAACATTGGATTACCCCATCTTGGCTCAGCATCCTGTGCTGGGCGTTTGATGGGAGATGAGTTAAAACACACACCAACTGATGTTTAACAGAGCTGCAGACTAACCTATAAAAGAATAAATAATTAATGGCTTGTCACCACTAGATTTAACATTAAGTGGAGGGGTTTTTTTAATTACCTAACCAAGCAAATAACACACCTTGTTATTGGCCAGGTGTAAAATGGATGCATTTCATCTAATTCTGAGAAGAGCTGACTTTGGACAGTCCCTGTGCAATGGTTTTGGGGTTCTTCAAAATAAATTAAAGCCTCTTTTTTCCAGCCAGTATGCTGCACACATACTTGAAATAATTAAGTGAATATTTAAATGTTTGACTTCTGTTAGTCACACATAAAGGAACTTTCCTATTAATTTGAAAGGTAACAGCTGTAAGTCCAAAATAATTAACACTTTCATTAAATATAATGTTCATGGTGACTCTGAAAAAAATCTAAGTTCCTTTTAAAAAACACAAGAATCCCATTTGAATATATCTGGGGTTGAAAATCCTTCAGCCATTGCATAAAAATACATTTAAAATTAGAGTGCTTTAGCTGTATAGCGCCCTGAACAATCCCTTATCTTGTATGGATTCAAAGGTTTACTGAAATATTGCTGGGAAAAAACCAAATCAAACCAAAGCCTCCAGAGATAAAGGTCACTTACTGTTAAGTCATTGCAATCCGTCTAGACAGCCTGGCCAGTGCCCACCACTGGTGACTGGCAGACTTGCTCTTGGAAATTAGATTCTTCAGCTGGGTAGGTGAAAAAATGGTTGTGCAGCTTCTCCCTCTTCCAAAGCTGACATGTAAATCCAAGTCACAATATCTAAAAAGCTGAAGAGATTATTCCATTTTATAACCTTTCAGATGCCTTGTCTTGACATATTCCTAATGTGGACAGAAAGGTTTACCTTATATGTTGTGAAAGATTAAGTTTATATTGAGTATGAGAGGTACACATGTCAGCTGGTAGGACAGCAAGGAGATGACCTCTTGATATCTGGTTTTGGCTAAAAATATGTGGGTTGGAAAAGGAATTTATTGATTTCATCAATATCTCAAAGCAAATTCTGGATAATTTAAGCACATACAATTTTTTTTCTTAAAATTTAAAGTTTTGCTTGAAAAGAAGATTGATGAAGAGGCCAATTTAGATGATATTCCAAGACTGCCTTATCGAAATTAGGATCTTCATTTTATCTTGCCTGATAGTTTGCCACACGCTGGTTTGACTGGAGAGGTCCAGATGAAGGCTGCTGGAATCTCAGGGAGATTGTAAAGGTCACAGACAGCAGCAGATTCACAGCTGACAAAAAAGTGTTCAAGAAAAGTGAGGAAAATATGTGGGTTTTGTGAAACTTGCCTTAACACAGCTGAACAGATTCAATTGGGTTCAGTGCCAGCAAGGGAGGAGCAGCGTGGTAATGATTAGGAAGCATTACTTCAAAACACAGCACCTAGGGGTGATTGTAAAGAGCCCAGTTCTGTTCCTGTTTTTAAAACCAGGAATGTGTTTGAAGCTACTAACATGAAAGTCCTCCAGACATATCATTTGTTCAGCCTCCTCACAGTTCTCTGGAATGCTCATCCTACATAGCTGCCTAGGGACTTCTCCTTTAAAGGAGCTATGCTTCACATCTGTAAGAAGACTCTGTGTCTTCTTCTAAGATTAATACAACTATCAAAGTCCTGTCTTCAAGCAGGTACCAAAACGGCCAGTCAAGCTCCACCTAAACACAGAAAAATAGTACAATGACTTCTTGTGCATCAGGCAAGATATTTTTGTAGGAAAGGCACACACCAAAGCCCTGGTGAAAACTCATCTATACCACTGTGGACATTTCTCATTCCTCAGGTTCAAGCAGGAGAAATTCCATCTGAAGTAAAGGCAAACAAAGACTGAAGCAGTTAAGTAGGGACATGGAGGGCCTATGGAATAAGAAGAAAACTAGCAAGGCAAGACAACAGCTGAGAGGGCTGTAATCACTTTCAAGAAAGTTAGCAAGGATGAAGTCCAAGGAAGGAAAAAAGCTACTGAAGTGCAAGGAAAATTATGTTTAACAACACAAACCAATTCAGTACTTCTTTCCAAAAGGAAAACCTCACCATCAACAGTATAGTAGCAAATGTCCCTTGGTGTATTGGGAAGAATGGTGAGGAAACCATGCACACTTTCTGTGCCACTGCAAAGCTCACTCAGAGGAAACCAAAACCCTATCTTTCACCTCTCATGTCACCACAATAAGATATGCCCTTATCTGAATGTGCACATTCATTTTGGCACCAACAGAGAAAGTTACAAGCCCTAGTATATTCCTTCCTCTTTCAAGGCTCAAAATACTAAATCCTAAAGGAAGAAGAGACTAACCAGGCTTTTGTATAAATTCTGAACATTTCCCCATAAATGGAGGTGCACAAATAACTTCCAGAAAGATTTAAGTCACCAAGGAGCTTTGAAAGTTTTACGCTATGGATGGATCCCATGTAAACACAGCCAACTGGGCGGCTTAGTTTCAGTCGGAAAAGGGGATGTGAGGATGATAGTAACAATGGGCTATTTTACAGTTTGGAAATTTGCCTGACTGTGCTTTGGGCATGGATCCGAATGTTCTAGGTCTGAAAATAACCAGCCTTTCCACCACACCTCCTCCCCCTTGTTTTTCAAAGCCTATTATTTCCATAGTTGTCTCTTGTCACTGTTCATTCTAGCCAATGGAATACATTTGGCTACATTTTGGCTTTTGAGCCAAAAGTGTAGTGATGGCTCCAGGTTGAGGGAGAGCAAAGCTTGGGATTCTCCTGGTAGATGTGACCAGTCTGTACATTGAAGAGGCAGGTCTTGCTGGCACACTCAGGGAATTGCCAGTTGCTAGCACTGAGATCAGGAAGGATCCAGAGCAGATTTGCACTAGTCTATGGGGTTTTTTGCCTTTCCCTTCAGCATCAAGCATGACCACTGTTCAGGGCTCTCCAGTCCCTTTCTTCCAGGCTGCTCATGCACTGCAAAGATGGCCTCTTGTGCCCTGCAGCTGAAGGGGGGAAGGCTTTTTTCCCCCACGGTGGACTAGCAAGTGTCTCTAGCAGGTCTTTTTTTCCTTTGTCTGCAGCACTGAGCACGGTCCCTTGCCAAGGCTCCTCCAGGCCCTTACAGGTCTGTTCCTGCCTGCTGCCCTTGCCCTTCCCAGGTCCTACGAGTGTTCTGGCTCTCTCTGACTCTTCTGCCCACTGCAGACTTGGAGCCAGAGTGAGCTCTGCTCTTCACATCACTCCACTTTCCAAGGTGTTTTTGCTTCTGGTGAAAACAGCCTTGGAAGCCTTCCTTCCTTGTGACGAACACCCCATGTGTGGAGATGTGAGTCTTGACTCCATGTTTCAGAAGGCTGGATTATTATATTATGATATATATTATATTAAAATACTACATTAAATCTATACTAAAAGAATAGAGAAAAAAGGATTCATCAGAAAGTTAGAAAGAACAAGAATAAAATTAATAACAAAAACTCCTGACTCTCAGAGTCCAATGCAGCTGCATCTGTGATTGGCCATCAATTAGAAATTGACCAACCAGCATGCCCCAGTCACAGATGCATCTGTTGCATTCCACAGCAGCAGACAGTTATTGTTTACATTTCTTTCCTGAGGCCCTCAGCTCCTCAGGAGGGAAAAATCCTAGCAAAGGATTTTTCATAAAATATTATAACTACAATTCCTTGCTTGGAACTGCTCCAGACTTGCTGCCCAATTGAGAGGCTTGGATGCCAAATGGCTTACTGCCATTTTTCAGCTCTTCCAGAGGACAATAAAAGCGTGGGGCAGGCACAAGAGCACATTTCATTCATCCTTGGCCAAGAAGCACAGTGGAGCACATTTTGGAAAGCAAAAAGTGTGCTTGTCATTGATGTGTGTCCAACTTTGGATAATATCCCATGGTACCACACACCTCTTTGCTTTATTCTTCTGTATGTGGTCAGTACCAATCCTCATTCTTCTCATTCCTCACTCTTCAGGAAATAGGAACTGCTTGACCTGCATTCCTGCTGTTGCTCTTTGTGCCTTGTAGTTTTTCTTTGCTAGATTTCAAGGGATGTTTTTTCAATCTAAAGTGAAGAATGCACCAGCCTGCTCCTGGCTACGTGTGCATTGTGTTAATGCTTGCAAGCATCAGCTATGAAACAGATTCCGAAAAATAAAAGAAAATTACCCAATGTAAGTTCAGATATAAAAATAAAATACCATTCCCTTTATAAACTTCAGATTTGTGTCCTTGAACATATTTTTGAAGATGGAAAAGCATTGGTATTTCAGGAAAATAACAGTCTCACAGTTGTTTGACTCATGATGAGCATAGGGAATAGAATAGAATAGAATAGAATAGAATAGAATAGAATAGAATAGAGCAGGACAGAATAGTTCTGCTCTGTTATGCCCAGAATTCTGCATGACAAGCTATGACAAGCTATGACCCACGTCTGAGTAGCTCTCTGCAGAGTCAGAGACACCTACAGCATCACTCAGGCTGAGCTGGAACATGCTCCTGGAGCCCTGGGCAGGAGTGGGTGGTGGAGAGGGGAGGGCAGCCTATAAGCACAGCCAGGGCCATGGCAGAAGATCTGCCCTGATCATGTGCTCTCCTGTAGACATTGATGGCTGGCCACTTTGGAGACAGTGTTTTGGGTCAGATGGACCTCAGCTCTGATGGAGCACTGTTGTCCTCTGGGTCTTGTGTTTTAACAGGTTTTTCCAAGAGAAATGACTCAGGTATTTCTACAGCTGAGTGCAAGGAGAAAAAAAAAATCCACAGGGAAATGAACATGTATTGCTCACATCAAACAATTTGTAACCATTTAGTCTGAAGCACCTCCTGCTCCTGACTGAGGGATTGATATCTCAAAGCCTAGATCTTTGATCTAAGTGTCAGAGATGTGGGGGTTTGCCATCCTGTGGAAGCCCAGCTAAACTGAATAAACACAAAAAACTTTCAAAAAAATAGTTTTCATGTGCTTTTTGCAAATGTGTTCAGGTGATCAAATGCTCTTGAGGTGATCCACAGCTCTCACCCCTATGAAAAGGCATGTGCCTCCTTCCTACAATGTGACAGAGCCAATGCCCTGGCTGGAACACAACTGCCTATTCCCTTTTCTAGTGTAGGGCTGGGAAGAAATGTCATCAAAGATATCCTGAGCATCTAGTGGTAAGGAAAGGAGGAGGAAGCAACAAATGCCAAATCAAATCAAATCAAATTGGGCCAAATTGAATTGAATCAAATAGCTGAGTTGTAAGGGATGATCATCAAGTCCAGTTGCCTGATTACTTCAGGGCTGACCAAAATAAAAAGCATGGTATTGAGGGCATTGTCCAAATGTCTTTTAAACACTGACAGGCTTGGGGGATTGACCACCTCTCTTGAGAGCCTGTTGCAGGGTTTGATCACCCTCTGGATAAAGAAATGCTTCCTCATGTCAAGTCTGAACCTCTTCTGAGGGGCACAGCTTTGAGCCATTCCCTCATGACCTGCCACTGGGTCCCAGGGAAAAGAGGGACCCTTTCTCCTTCCTTGCTTCAGAAAGTTGTACAGGCCAGTGAGGTTGCCCCCCAGCCTCCTTCTTTCCAAACAAGAAAACCCCAGTGTCCTGACTGCTCCTCACAGAACACTCTGCCAACCCCTTCCACAGCTTTGCTGCCTTCCTCTGGATTCATTCAGGGACCTTCACATCCTTTTGAAATAGTGGGGCCCAGAAGCACACACAACACTCAGGGTGAGGCCACACCAACACCAAGTACAGCAGGAAAATCCCTCCTTTGAAGTGCCTGGTGACCTGTATTTGATCCATCCCAGGACATGGTTTGCCCCCTGGGCTGCCTGGGCACACACTGCTGACTCCTGTTGAGCTTCCTGCCAGCCAGCACCCCCAGACCCCTCCTGCAGGGCTGCTCTCCAGCCACTCCTCATCCAATTTAGACTTTTGCCTGCCTATGTGCAGAATCTGGCATTTATCCTTGCAGCCTTCTGACTTTATACACTCATGCTATTATTTTTTATGTGCTTTGAGTCAGAAAGTTTTATTCTCACTTTTTATATGATTCCATATTTATTTTCAGATCTCAGTTTCTTCCCTGCTGCTCTTTCTCTGCTTTTCAGGTTGTCAATACATTTTCTAAGTCACAATGTTTTGCCTGATTTTACCCAATGGATGAGCAGTTCTCAATTTTTTTTTTTCTGATGCAGTTCTGTCTCCGTCTCTCTGGGTGCCTCCCAGTGAACCCCGGCCAGCCCCGGGTCGGCAAACAGCGGGGGGGCAGCCCCGAAGTGACCGACAGCGGGGGGACACTCTCTGGTGCCCCGAGGGTACTGAGGGCAGCTAGGCTAGTCACCTTTGCATCAGAAGAGACAAAGGAGACATCGGTGGAGGGTAAAAGGCCGACTCTCAGCAGGGGGCCAATCCAAGGTTTATTCGGAGCTCCCCAGAGAGCCCCATTCCTCAGGGGTGCTCCGTGCTCAGAGTGAGACAAAAGAATCTCAAGGTTACATTTAAAGGGGGGGAGGAAACCGAGGGTAGATACATTTGCTGACCAATAAAGACCCTCCAGGGATGCAGCCTTAGGGGATGGACATTTGGGATAGCGTATAACATCATCCTTGGGGGGCTGACCCCTGGCTTCGGGCAAATCACTCGACGGCTTTGACCGAAAGATCTAGATAGAGGGGATGGGATGCTGAGTGACTGACAGAGAGCCAGGGCGGGGATTTGGGGGATGATCTCAACACAGGAGAATGGTTACACAGGTAGAGGAAGGGGGTACAAAAAGGGGTACATCATCTGGGGAGAATAAGGGGATACAAAATCAAAACTATTACAAAGTATTACAAAGTATAAAAGCACACTGCAATACAGTTCCCTTTGCACAACTATAAATTTATTTTCTTTCAGGGCTGTAACTTCATTGGCCATTATTGGGGTGTTTTTGTAGAAAGTGTTCCCCCATTAGACTGGTCCTCTAGAGAAGACCCTGTCCTTGTCTCTGTGTGATGAAGCTGAACACCACTGTCATTATTTTGCTTCCCTCTTCCTTCCTTATATCAGAATAACAGGCCCCATTACTTTGTGGTAACTTTTATAAAGGTCACTAAAAAAAAATTAAAAGAAATATTGAAACATAGAAACCATAATTTTATTGGAAATAATCCACACACTGCAAGAAGTTTTAATTCAGTGCTCCAATAGGTATATTTTATCATTACAAAGCTACTCTCTGGTTGGAAGTCCTTCAACTGTAGCAGCTTGAAAGCTGCTTAACAGAATGTCAGTAATGGCAGTTTTCCTTACATACTTTGTGCTAGCAAACCTGCTCACATGTGGCAAATATATTCATTTGAATGAGGAAGTGGTAAACACGTACAAAATTAATCTTTCAGTAGCTATGGCAGTCTGTTTTTTTTTGTTATTGGCAGCCTTCATTTTGAAGGGAGTGGCTTTTTCACTTCATTTCCTTTTACAGTAGGCTGAGTTAAAGTTTTGTCATCATCCACGTCCAATTCATTCACCTCTTCCTCTAATTCTTCCTGCAGCTCATAGTCTGAGGCTGATTCAGTGTTATCGTCCCAATAATCAGCTTCGTATCTGTCCAGTAAGTGTTCCTGTGGCGTAACATCGTCATCGTCAGGAGGATTCCTTGCTTTTTTCTTTTTAATTTTCTTTTGAATCTTAGAAAGCTGCTGCTGCTGCTTGTCTGTCCAGATAAAGTTTTCGATATGTCTTGACACTTTCATTTTTTTATAGTCCATTATCTGTTTATTCAGCAGTTCATGATCAACACCAAAGAGATTAGACCGAATCGGTGAATCTGAAGATTGAGTTGTTGAAGGGAAGAGTTTACTGTGGGAAAGAAAACAAGTATTGGCTTGGTTGGTTTTTTCCCCACATATATTTCAATTTTTGACAACTTGAGTAACACAGAAATAAACTGGACTTTTCAGTGTAATTTATTAATGCCCTGTGTTCCGAAGAAAGAGATACCACCATACCATGCATCCAAGGACAGTCTGTGTCAACAGATTTAATGGGAGAAAGACAATAAAGCAACAAGATGCTAGGTGAAACTGCCTGTCCCTGGGAAAAAATGTACCTAGGTCAGTACTGTATCTGGGAGATCCAAGGAACTCAAGACTTCTCCCAGCTCTTCCAAGAAGTAAGAAGCAGCAGCTCCTGTCTGAAACACATCAGAGTGATGTGACACCTTATGCTGGACTTGACTATTTCCT
Organism: Pyrgilauda ruficollis; assembly: GCF_017590135.1. NCBI lineage: Eukaryota > Metazoa > Chordata > Aves > Passeriformes > Passeridae > Pyrgilauda > Pyrgilauda ruficollis. The sequence continues at coordinate 681,661 of NW_024516764.1, read as the reverse complement.
CAAGACACAGAGGAAGGTGTTAGGTGCCCTTTGGGAAATCTGTCACAGGAATGACTTCCCACAGGAAGCTATTTCTGATTCACACCTGATGGACCATCCTGTGGGATGCTGAGGCACAGAAGGCATTTCTACCAACAGACTACAGCACACAGGTGCAAAGGCTGTTGGCTTTAAGAGCATCCAGTCCACAGAACCACTATTCCAATAGGTTGTTCAGCCCTATCTCTCAATAGTAAAAAATCCTTCACAGAAGAATGTTAAATTAATTTAGGGAGATTTGTCAGTAAACTTGCAATACATATCAGAAAAAAGTGGATGAGTAGAACAGTACTGGTAAATGCCATTTTCATCCTCATGAGACAATTACCAGCAAGAAACAAATATTACTGCTGCAGAGCATTTTTAAAATTTTGATTACCATCAACACATCAAGTCTTGAAATCTTAGAAGTTCTACATATATTTCACTCATAAAAGCTAATATATTAGTACCAGAACAAGTATCAGGTCTGCAAGTAACAATGTACACACCTGATTAAAATATACTTTCTCTTATGTCAAATAATATCCAATTTAAGCTGGCCAGCAAAAATTAAAACGGACACTCATACAATTCTGAACGAAAAAGACCCACCTTGAATCATTTTGAGATGTTTCTTCGTCTTCTGGAGGTCCAAAATCAGCAATTGCCAGTAAGTCTTCGACCTGTAAACACATGAAGGACACACATGAAGGATCCTGTTTAAATTGACTTTGTTCCCATCTACACAAGAAACAGACAAGTATCCAACAGCAAATATGATATTTTCTATGTTTGGAATATTTAGCAAAACCACTTTAAAACAGTCTTTTCCTTCTTTTACATGGAATTGCTTATACTTCTTGCCTGGGATGTTTTTGTCAAATAGTGGATCCAGAGAGTCCTACAAAGTTATTTGCCCTATGTGCATTATGAACCCTTGGCTAGGGATTGTTTGACATATAATTTTTTGGTTTATTTCTTCTTACCTCAGTCTTGCAAATCCTTTTCCATAACATCCTTACAAAGATTTTTTTCACCTCTTCTCCCTTTCTGCAAGTTTGCATTTCTCTTACAGGCAACTATGGAATTCCCAAATCCCTTTTAACATGGCATCTAACCAGTAAATGCTACAAATTATTAATGCATTATTAATGCATTATTATATGCTGTACCTACAGACTACATGTAATTGTGAAAATTTTCTCATTTGAAATTTCATTTCAGCTTTTCTTTACATTAATTCCCTTCTAATCCATTGTATTATTCTAGGAGTTTAACTGGATATTTTTTTCCCTTTACTTACAATACTTAAAAACCAAGTTCAGTGTGTTATTTGAATCTGTGATTGACATAAATCTAATGAACTGTGAAGTGGGAGAAAATGATCCATCTATCTGCTCCCCAGTGTCATTCCCTGACAGAAGTGATATAAAGAAGGTTTTTACTTATCTTCTGTGAAACTCAGAACTTTTTTGATCACAGAAAGTTCAAGCAGTTCATTGCATTTCTAGAGAATCTGAAATTCTTTTTATCCCTTCCAGCTCTGCTCATGCACACTGCAGGAGCCCATAAGGGTCTAACAGTAACTGGCTGTAACAGTAAGACTATTATAAATAATAAGGCACTTCAGGGCACAGAGACATGAACCTGTTCTTTTCAACTTCTGTTCGCATCAACAGCTTGAGGAGACATTTCTCATCAAATTCTACTCATTGGTAGAATGAGTAGAATTCTGCAATTCTCACTATGTTAGAGATCTCGCTACACAGTCCAATAACAGCAAATTCTTAGGAAACATCAGTATTCTAGTAGTGTGTCAACTAGTTAAAACTATCAACACCTTGACAGAAAACATGAAATAGTAAAGACAATTTTAATAGTTAAGGAAAAATATGTAGTATGAATAAGCCTACATCCGCTATGCAAAGATTTGCACTTCCCTACAAACATTTTAACAATTCACAGACAGAAAAAGATATGGGGGAAAAAAAAATCACGGGTTATTCAGTTGAATCTTAAAAGCACATAACATTTAAAATGTGGGAAACAGCTCCTCCAACCTCATTTCCATAATCATATACACCAGGCAACCCTATATTATTACTTAAAATGGTAATTTAATTCTTTAAACATTCTTCATTGGCCTAATGATACTGCCTACAATTCTTCTACATATTATATAGGCATCAATCTTACTCAAGATTATTTGTTAAAATGATTTTTGCAACTATAGAGAAAAACTGATTTTTAATGTAAATTGGTAGAGCAACTAAATTATCAGCTCTCTGCTAAGTCACTATATTTGTACATTGAGTCAAAGATTAGACTTACCTCTTTTACAGCTGCAGCTTCTTTGTCTTTTATAAATACTACTGGGGGTAAGTTTCCTACAATCTGCTGACTCTTCAGAAGATACCTGGCAAAAACACAGCATTCACCAGCATGAGTATCAGTATATCATCTGCAGGACAAGTAAAAGATGTTAAATTAAATCCAGCAGTACTGCACATTTAAAGATATGGCTTGCAAAACTTTCAGTCTGATGAGGAGCTATTCAGGTTGATGCTAAGCAATACATCACTGCAGAACGCCAACTTCGAATGCATGGCATACAAAAACTACTGGCTGCAGGTCCAGCGAGTATTGATGATACTGATAATGATGATATGATTGTCCATATCTGTACACATGGTCTGGCACAGGTCTTTCCCCACTTCATTTGGTATCCTTATCCCCTCTGTAGGGATAAGAGCAGTGGGGGATATAGCACTCAGAGCAAGGCAAGACAACTTATCCTACATGCTAGCTGCAGGAATGATTGACAGTGGTCCCCTTCTCTTCTTGCCAGCCAGCCACTTTCCTTCTTAAAGAGTGCAGGCTGTGGAGTAGAAAAGAGCTTTGTGCTGGATCAGGAATTACACAGCTTAGGGAAACAGGGAGAAAGGAAATGGCTTTACGAGTATGCTTCTATGCCACCTGCTACATGGGTGAAGTCCTGAACTTCCAACAGACTGGCTGGATAGCAGAGGGAAAGCCAAGGAAAGGGAGGAAGAGACAAAAATCTCAACGATACCATGAAAAATCACTGGACTCTGTGTTGGAAAAATGGGGAAAAGCATCACAATACATGGTAGCATTCTCAATTTGGGAAGTTTTTTGCTATCAGTATTGTGAAAAACGTCTGTAATAACAGTCATCCCTTTTGGAGGTCTAAATCATTCCCAGCAATCAGAACTGCCCAGTGAATCTGCAAGGAGATCCTTGCATCTGTCAGTCCCCTGTCCGGCATCCCGTCCTGGGCTACTGTCCCGCACAGCCAGGCCAGCCACTGTTGCAGTAGTTGCAGTAGTATTTATCAAGTGATAATAAGCAGCTCAGCTCCACAGAGCAGCTTCTGGGCTGACTGACAGAAGTTCACAGACAATAGGAGCTCTCCTAGGATGCAGGCATCTTATTGGTTCAGAGTCTGGGGGCACACAGATAGACCAGTGAGCCGTCTTGACCTGGGAGTTTGGAAGGGGATAAAAGGGTGCAAGACACCATAAACGAGGCTGTTGTCTGATGACCAAAAGGGAGTTCTGTCGTCAGACATACCAACAACACGGATTCACTGTAATAAGCCACCACCACCAGCACACTGGAGTGAGACCTCACCCACACTCCTCTTGCTTTCTGCTTGGCACACTCCTGCTCTGGGAAAGCATAGAAACCAAAACTGCCAGCTGTGCTCCAGCAGAAGATCACACAGCCAGTCTGACAAAGCCACCCTTCCTTGTGAGGCTCATCACAGGAGATGCTCTACTCCAAGTATCTAAAAACCTAAGGCATCCCAATAGGTCAGGTCTAGACTGTCAGAAGTACTCAAGAAATGGCCCTGGGTGTAGGAAGTGGCCTGTCTATCCCACAGCAGTACCGTATACGTGGAGCGCTCTTTCGCAGCACACTTTCAACGTAACTTTCCTTCTCCATAGTGGAAGCAGGGTTCCAGTACACACGGCATGCTGAAAAGTTGGATGACAGGGACACCTATAGAAAAGGCAAATCTGTCTTTAAAATTATATATATATACACACTTCATATACAATGAAGTCTGTGATGGATTGCAGAAACCCTACTAGAAAATGTCTTTTGATAACAGAAGTGATGATATCAGACCAGAATCAGTTCATGAGTAAATCAGGAGTGATCTATGCCCAGCCATGTCCCACAGCACAAATACTGTGCAGCTATAAAATCTGTATTGCATTGGGAAGAAGGCTGTTTCTTTCCATCTCGCACATTATAAGTCGTTTAATTTACAGCAATGCCTCCTGAAAGAACTGTCTTGCCCACACCCGCCAGCATTTTTACATGCAGACATGTGATCTGATACAAGCAATCCTCAAAGTCCTAGAGAGACAGAAATACTCTGTGAAGGATACTGCACATATACAGCCAAAAGACTCATCTTGCCCATGTAGTTTTGAACGGCTGTCTGACAACAGAATGAATTCAGCTGGAAAAAACATCTATTTTAGTCATGAATGACAACCCTTTTGTCATAGAGCAGCTATGAGGTATCATTTTCCATGCTTCTAATATCAAAGCTAAGTCCACCAAGCTTTTAAGCCAAACACTGGTATAATTTAATCTTTATAAACTAGCAAATGTAGATGATAAAAACTGCAGACAACAAAAAAGAATGCAGAGACTGACTTAGTTCCTGTATCAGAACTCTAACATCCCTTTCAAATCCACAAATTGTTACACCACTAGATACAATTACATACAAATCTCAATTCTTTCTCAGATCTGGCTTGACAATGACATTTTCTTAGGCTTGCCCTTTTTTTTTTAATTAATCTCATGCATCACTTAGGTCTCCTGCCAGTAACATTGCTGGGGAGTCACACAAGCAGGTGACAACTCTCACACCCCTGCAAGAAAAGAAGAACAGACTCTTGGAAAGATACACTTACGTTGGTAAAACCAAGCTCCTCCTTCTGAAAGGGCAAGACAAAGAGTTTATGTCTGAGTAACAGAAAAAAAAGTCGTATCAGGAGAATCATAATTTAATTGGCCTGAGTTGCATTTGCATTAGAGTGGCAAAGGTCTCCTCAGCCAGGTACTACAGTGCAAAGTGTGTATTCCAGTGCCAGATCTTGCTGCACCCTGCCACATCAGAAGCAATGCAGTGAAACTCCTCTTGGCACACATCACAACACCCAGGGGAGCTCCTTTGGCACATCCATGCCAACCTCACAACGTAATCAGAGTGGCTCAGCAGAAGCTGTAGCTTTGGCACTTGCCTTGCAGATTTCCAGCTTGAGATCATAAAATTCTTGACTGACTTCACAGGTAGTCGCCATTTCTAACACAGCTTTATGAATAAGACCATTCAAAACTCTGCAGCGCACATTGTCTTCTTTCCTTGTTTTTGTAAGGTCATTTTCCATTAAAAAGTCTAACTTGGTTGGTTTATACAACTATAAAAAGAAACAAACAACACATTAAACAGTAGTTACACATTTTTATTAGGCAACTATATACAGTTTCATGCACTTTACTAAGTATGCTCTTATTTTATTATTGCAGCTGTGATGGCTTTATATAGGTCCTACATATCACGTGCTTCAATAAAGAATACTTCTGTTCACAAAGTCTTTGACATTCATGTACTACAAAGTTTCTAAAGTTCTTTTTGTATTTTGTAGCAAGTTATGAAGCTCCATAGATCTGTTTTCTCAAATACAGCATGCATTGACTGAAAAGTTTTGTTTGTTTGAAAAAACAAACATTAAAAAATTTTTCATTAAACTAAGCTCATAGAAGTTTTAATCTGGATAAGTACTCAGGAGTGTGCAAGAGAGCATTGATGCTGGCAAGGATGAAAGATCAGTACAGAAGAGGAAACAGCCATGGGAAGCCAAATGACAATCCTGTCACAGTCAGACTGGAGCCCTACTCTTTGTTCACAAAATCTTGCTGTTTTTCCATCAGAAAATGCTTCAAGTTAGAATCAATGGGAGAAACACAAGTCTGTTCCTCCTGGCACAAATAAACATATCGCCTTCAGAGCTTGCACTTACCGTTTGTGATCCCAGGGCAGAGCTGTCATACCAGAACTTCTTTCTTTTGGGAAAAAGAAAGGAAATCAGCCTTATCTTTAAGTAGCTCAGAGAAATAAGGATTCCCTGTGTAATTAATATTCCACCTGCCTGAAAGGACACCACAACACCCAGGTTTTCATACAAGTAGCTCTCCTTCCCTGGGGTGCAGGAAACAATGCTTCCCACCCACAGCTGAAGCTGCACATAGATGGGAAGGGGGTGGAAAAGAACAGCTCTCAGGTTTCTTTAGATTCAGAGAATCATTAAGGTTCAAAAACAGGGCTAAGATCATAAATTCCCACTGTTGACCCAGCACTGCCAAGTCCAGCACTAAACCAAGTCTCTAAGCACTGCTTCTACACATTTTCTGAACACTGCCAGAGACAGTGATTACACCACTTTCCTGGGGATCCTGTTCTATTGCTTGACCATTCTTCCCTTTCAGTGAAGAAATTTCTCCCAATGTACAATCTAAATGTCCCTTTGTGCAGCTTGAGCCCATTTCCTCTCATCCTGTCACTTGTTTCCTGGAAGAAGAGACCGACTCCCACCTGGCTACAGCCTCTTTTCAGGCAGTTGTAGAGAGTGATAAGGTCCCTCCCCCCTGAGTCTCTTTTTCTCCAGACTGAACACGCCCAGCTCCCTCAGCTGTTCCTCACAGAACTTGTGCTCCAGACTCTTCGCCGCTGCCCTTCACTGGACATGCTCCAGCACCTCAATGTCTTTCCTGTACAGAGGGGCCCAGAATTGGACACAATACTCGAGATGCGGCCTCATCGAGGCCAGCGCAGAGAGCACCGAGGGACGATCAGTGGCCTGGTCTTGCAGGACACACTACTGCTGACAGAGGCCAGGGCCACTGGTCTTGGCCACCTGGGCACATGTTCAGCCGCTGCCGACCAGCTCAGATCGGCGGCTCGGGGTCGATGTCCCTCTCTTCTCCGCGGCACCAGGACCGCGGGAGCGCCCGAGCCCCACAGCCCCTCTGAGTCCCCTTGTCCCAGCGCCCACAGCCCACCCCGGCAGGGCCCCGCACCTACTTATTCTTGCGCAGCATTTTCCGCAGCAAGTTCCTAGGGCCGCCCAGGGCTGCGGAGCTGCGCAGGGCCCGGCACCACCGCGGCACCTCGGCCACCCGGGCTCCCCACATTGCTGCCCCGGCCCCGGCCCGGCACGGGGAGCTCCCACCTCAGCTCCGGCTGCGGCTCAGCCTCCGGCTGCGGCTCCCCCTGTCGGCCGGAGGTCCGGGCCCGCGGCTGCGGGTGCGGGTGTCCCGGCCGGTCCCGGAGAGGGAAGGAAGGAGAGAGGGAAGGAGGGAGAGAAGCCGAGCCGCCCTCAGGCTGATCAGGGCTCGCAAGCACTCAAACCTTGCCGCTCCGGCGCTCCGGCCCGCGGCGGGAGCACGCACCCAAGGGCCGGGATTGCTGCCGGAGCGGCGGCAGGAGCCGCTCCGACACGCCGGCTGCGCTTGTGGCTGTGCCGGGCAGTCCCTCTAAGACACGGTTTACATGTCCTTCAATTCGCTGCTGCATCGGCGGACAGCTGTAAGGGGATGCGAGGAAAGCAAATGACACTGAGGCAAGACTCTGTGCTCTGGAGTTTTCCATTGAAGATCAAGACAAAACGCTTGCAGTTTTCCACACAGAACTGCTGCTGGGTATTTAAATAAATTGAACCCGTGATTTATATATTTTATCTGCATAACACGAAATTGCATGAAATAATTACACGAAAAGTGATCCAATTGCTGCTTCTGCACTGGTGGTGTTAATCCTAAATGCAAGCTGCCTTAGGGCAGCACCTCACGGGGGATAGGAAGACCCGCCAGGCCTGCCTCTATGCTCTCTGCCATTTCCTCCATCATAACCCAGCGCGTCTTCTTGGTGGCACTTCCGATGTGAGGAGTTATTATAACATTCTTCAGCTTTAACAAGGGGTGATCCCTGGGAGAGGAAAAGAAATGCTGAACTAGTCACTCACAGCACATTCATCAGTATTTCATCAGTATTACAGGCCACCAGGGAAAATAATAATTAAAAATAAAACAAAACCTAATTGCATGACTCAAGCGTATCCAGAGGAGTTCAAAGTGCTGCCTAGCTTGGTGGGGCTTTATGCAACAAATCCTCCAAATGAGTGAGTGTGAATTTTATTTGGCTGGAACTGGATTGGGAACATGGGTTCAGCAGGACCAGTGCACACACCTCATGTACTCCTACCAACAAAATTATGCAACTTCTCACATGCTCACAAAATTTTACTCAGTTTGAACATCACACATACACCCTTTTAATTTTAATGTAAATACATGTCCTACCTTGGCAAAGGTTCAGGATATGTCACATCCAGAGCAGCTGCCTTAATAACTTTGTTTTGAAGGGCTTCCACCAAAGCATCCTGATCCACTATCAGACCTGGGTTACAGTAAGAAGGATGTGTTTATTTTCATGTTCCTTACTGTCCTCTCAGTATTCTTTTGGGCGCAGTGGTCAGGCAAACAGCAGGGCAGGCCATGGTCACAGTGCAGAAGCAGCAGTGGAGTGTAGTGGAGTGGGAGTGGGAAGCCTGGGTATGTGCATCAGGGAATTAGCAGAATGAAACAGAGCGCCAGGCCTCAGAGTAGGCTGTGCCACCCTAATGTGTGTGAGCAGCAACACTGCATTAAATAAATAAAAGGCTTCAGTAGGAGATATATAAATACACTTCTAACACTCCAAGGTCACTAACATTTCAGAGACCTACTTTCTTATTATTAAGGAAATACTTAAATATTTTACTGAGATTTTATTATGGGTGTCTAAATAAACTAATAATCAGAAAATGTATGGAAAATTTCAGAGGGACAGACTTTATATTAGAGATTTTCTCAGGACTTGTCATGCCACCAAACGTTAATGCAGTTTTGTTTATTCTGCACCTTACCTCTGCTGATATTAATAAGAGTAGCAGTAGGTTTCATCAGCTCCAGCTCCCTCTTCCCAATCAGTTTGTGTGTCTGTGGAGTTAGGTTCACAGCCAATAACACAAAATCTGACTGCTGGAGCAAATCATCTATCTTCTTACAGTAAACAGCTCCAACAGCACTTTCTTCTTCCTTTTTTCTGAAGGGAAAATCCCAAAATTAAACTGCAGTAGCAAGAAACAAGGGAAATATCAAATCACCAGTAGAGAAAATGTTTCTTTATTGTTATCTTTGCTGTGTAGTGCAAAGCAGTTAGCTGCTTGTCTGAAAAAAAAAAAAAAAAAAAAAAAAAGATCAAGCTCTTTCTCACAATACCAAGTGAACTGTACACAAACAGTGTACACAAACAGTGTGCAGTACGGTGGGGATGGAAAGAAATGGGTATCACATAAATGCACTGAATAAATGATAAACAAAATGCATTTGTGTCACAGTTTTTGCTAATAATGGGGATTCTTTTCCTACCCAAAAGCAAGACTGATGTCTTGTGAAAATTAAGTAATTTAAGTAAGTAATGTGAAAATTACTGAGGAAACACACAAGACAGGGCAGGGATTAAATCTTCCCAAATCTATGTCAGCAACAGCCTGATTGTGCTGTGCATCAGTGCTGATTCACTGAAACCACACGCTGCAGGACCTGCTGGCACACTCAATCTGTATCAGGACGAGGTTGGCTGGCTCATCAAATTCCCACAAAAGAAAAGAATGGAATGGGAGCACAGGGACACAGGGCACGTACACCTCATCTAGAAGACAGAAAACAGACAGGCAAGTCTGGCCCTTCATTGTCACGTGGCTTTGGAAGGGTGAGATGTCTCTGCCTGAATCCCTGCCTCACCTAAATCACAGGAGTTAAGTCCTCCCAATTTTCTCCTTTCCAGTCCATTGCAATGTCACCACCATAGCAGGAAGAAGTCAGGAGCCCCAACTAATGGAGAGACCAGTGAGGTATATCTCTCCCATTCCTTCCTGGCTTTCTTTCTGTATAAATCAGAAAATTAATGACCATCTTGGAATGCTAGTATGTACTTTTCCACTTGAAATAAAGAGCACTGTAAAAAGTGAAAGCACAGTGAAAAGTACAAATAACACATAAAAGCAGTGACAAAATAGAGTTGCCTTAGAACTGCAACAAACTTTACCTCTGATTTCTGTTGTGGTACAAAATCATCATTTCAAAGGCTTTGGCTCTTTCAGCCACTTTGTAACCAATTTTGCCCATTCCCAGGATCCCCAGGGTCGCTCCAGAAACCTCAACCCCCAGCCAGTCAGCAGGGAAATACTCTGTGTCAGGGGAGACTGCCATCTCATGGCCTTGGAAGAGCAAAAGAAGAATTATGTAATCCTAGGGATGTTCCAGCATCTGGTTACTTCCCCCCACACACACACTTTTTATCATAGGACTAGGCAGAAGCACAGGAGCAGTAATGTATGTTACCATGTTTCTGGACAAGAAGTGAGTAATGCTGCACTGTACACAGGACTGCTGACACTGATTTCTTGCTCAGGAGAGAAACATACCCAGCCTCTCTTTGTCAAGAAAGGAAGCAACCAAGGTCAGGCCAAAGCAGCAGTAAGGCCATCTGATTCCCAGCCTCCTTGCAAATACACCAAGGTTGGCAGGAAAAAGAAACACAGAGCATGGTGGGCACATTTCTGGACAGCTTGTTCATAATGACTCAAATACATGGCAGCTTGGCAAAGACATGCTTCAAAGCTCCTTGAAAATACATTATTTTAATCCCCTTTTATTGCAGCTTGAAAAGCAAGACTGCAATGGACACCTACAATGAATAAGTGGCAGTGGGCTGAGGGACAAGAGGCCTGAATTTAGAGCTGTCCAAGGAAGGAACAACTCTACCTTGCCAATATGCCAGTTTGGAAATAGGATGCCAGTTATTGTCAACAAGACAGATTTGTCTTAACTTCTTCCTTTGCCTCTATTTCCTCTATTTCTAGTGTTAAGCTTACTTTTGCAGCAGCACACATTTTCTGCATGTTTTGAAGTCATCTTTTCTATTAAAAACTTTTAACATTTAAGTTATTACCTTCCACAAGTCTCCTGGAAGATGCCAGCAACAAAGCCATCGCCATGTCTGCAGTGTCAGTGGAAACAATAAATGGAGTATTGGACACCTTCACGCCATAGCTGGAGAGGAGTTTCAGGTCCAAGTGATCTATTCCCACTCCAGCACTTGCAACTACCTTCAAGTTAGGCAAGCTCTGGAGCAGCTCTTCATTAATAGCTGGTTTGTGATACCACACATAGATAGCTCTGATCTTTTTGCTGAGAAATGTCTTGTTTTCAAGATATTCTTTCATGGTGATGAGATGAAAACGTTTCTTCAGAAATCCAAGATGGTCTTCATATACTCCAAGCCTCCCTCCTACAGAGTCAACTAGCACATAGGGCAGTTCCTTACTCTCCATGCCCTACAAAGGCAAAGAGAACCAAAAGGACATGATCTGAAGTGATCCATTATATCTTTTTTCTAAAAACCAGGAATTGATTGGCTCAATTACGTTCTGTTTTCCCACTTGATGAAGGATTTGGCTAAAGATAACCACTCCTACATGCAGAAGTCTTTTGGGTTCTCCTCCTGTGTTATTCAGAAGGATGTTCAATTTCTATATAATCTTGTTAATAAGAAAACATTTCTGGCATACCAAGTATGCTAACACTCAAACAAATGAGCAACCAGTTGTTACTCCTGTTCAATGTTCAATATTTAAAGCCAAAATCTTGCTAATTTAAGAATGTGGCCATGTGAGTGAAAAGGTATCTTTTAGTCTGCAAATTCTGCCACTTCTGCAATTGTATTAAGCAATGATCATTGATGAGATTATCTCAGTAAAAATCTCATTTAATGTAACAGAGCTATAAATTGTCAACTATGAACTTTGGAGTTACCCACGAACATAAGTTTACCCTTTCTTTCTTCCGTCTCCTTCAGCGCTTTGCCAACTCTTCACTCTGCTGACTCTGCAAAGAGCCAAGGCTGTGATCACAGGTTAAAGCCGGGACCCCCTCCCGCCGCCCCTCATTGCGACGGGCAATGCTCCCGCACCGCTCCGGCACCACCGGGCCAGCTCCCCGTTCTGTGCCCCGACCACCCGCCCCCGGAGCGCCGTGTCCCGGGAAGTTCTCCCTGCCCAGGACGGGCTGAGCTCTTCCCGCTGTCACAGCGGGCCTAGGGCTGGGACTAAACATAGGAGGGAGCTGGAGCGGCGGCCGCGGGCTCTGTCCAGCCCTGAAGGACGGCTGGGAACGGGCGAGATTCCTCCCTCTGCCAGCCCGGGCGGGCGCGCAGGACCGCGGGAGCCGCGGTGCCCCGCACGCCCGGTGCTGCCCCCGGAGCCGCCGCCGCCCGCGGGGGTCGGGCCCCGTCCCCGCCCGGCAGAGGTGGTCCCGGAGCCCCGCGGGGTCCCGCGGTGCCGCTCGCACTCCCCCCGCCGGCCGTGCCCGCCGCCCCGGCAGTCCCAGTCGCACCGCGGGGGCGGAGCGGGAGCGGCCGCCGAGGCGGGACTGCCCGGCCGCCCGCAGCCGGCCCGGGCAGCCCGCGGGGCCAGGGCACGGGACGGGTACCCGGGGTATTCGGGGAACCGAGAGAGAGCAAGGGGAGCTCACGAGTGATTGTGTGTTGTTGTAGGAGTGTCTCTGTGCTGTTCGTGATTTCAGTACAGTCGGGATTTTGCATTAACCTCTTGCACGCTGTGTTTTCCATACTGTCTTTGAAAACGGGACGGGTCTGCCCTTCCTGCTGATCATTACAGTCTGTGCACATGAATTAACATAAGATGAAGAGTTGTCTCTGACGACAGACACCAGTAACAGATCTCACTGCGCACATGAAGGTCTTTTCCAACCTATATGATTCGAGGAATACTCTCAAAAACTCTGAGAGCTAAACAACTGGGGCAGGCTCAGGTGCTTGGACATCTGAGATGTTAGCCCAGCTACAGCCCTGTGCCAACTTCAGCTGAGAATATGTGAGAATTTTTCTGACAAGTTTATTTGGTCTGTATCATAGAATCACAGAATGGTTTTGGTTGGAATGGAACTTAAAGCCCATCTATTTCCAAACCCCCTGCCACAGGCAGGGACACCTTTCACTAGACCACATTGCTCAGAGCCCTATCCAGCCTGGTCTTGAACACTGGTAGGGATGGGGCATCTACAGCTTCTCTGTGCAACCTGTTCCATTGCCTCATTATCCTCAAAGAGGACAATATCTTCCTAATCTTCTCTGTTCTACTACCTAACCTAAACCTACTCTCCTTCAATTTAAGGCCATTCCCCTTGTTCTAGCATTACTTGTGAAGAGTCCCTCTCCAGCTCTCTTGCAGTCCCCCTTTAGCTACTGTAAGGTTGCTATAAGGTTTCCTTTGAGCCTTCCCTTCTCCAGGCTGAACAACATCAACTCTCCCATTCTATCTTTCTAGCAGAGGTTCTCCAGTCCTGTGATAACTTAGTGGCCTTCTCTGGACCCACCTCAATAGGTTCACATTTTTTTTGTGCTGAGGACCCCACGGCTGGATGCAACATTCCAGGTGGGATCCCACAAGAGCAGAATAGAGGGGAAGAATCACCTCCCTCCATCTCCATATCCAGTGATGGGCACTGGGAAGTACAGCTTCAGTTCTCAGTTCACGAAAGCTGTGCTGAAGCGATTCCCCTTGCTGTGCAGGTGGTCATAATCCACTGGGGAGGATGCCTGGTTTCTGGGGTCACAGCAGCTCAGGAGCCAGGACACACCACTACTATGAGCATCCAGGGATCTTTCTCCTTTCACACTACATAATAACCAGCCATAGGGGCTGCTGTGTCTCTCCTGACTACTGTAGTGCTTTTCAAAAGAATGGATTACAAAATGCTGTCATCTTGAATTCTGTCAAATACACTTTGATATGCTGAACATGAAGACAGTCAAGTTTAACACCAATCCTCTATAAAATTGCTAATAATATATATATATATATAATAACAATATCAATTACACAAAACCATAAACTCTTCTTGTTATCCTGGTGATGATTTTTGACTATCAGTTCCTTACATTAAATTCAAGTTCAAACAGTTAAACTTTAAAGCAAAAATTAATTAACTAGCAATATGGAGTTACAGAATGTTAACTGGATTCTTAGTTAAGTTTACTGGCATTTTCTTCCTTTAAAAAAAAAAAAAAACCAACAAAACAACAAACATAAAATGATTACATATTACTTCTTTCACACCAAAAGTTTCCAAACTGCTTTGGTGATAAGATTGTAATGAGTAAGCTTTTAACTTACTGCTCAGCTGAGATGGAAGAACCCTTGTACAGTCCCTCTCAAAGACACAAGTCTGAGGAAAGAAGCCTACCACATTTTGGTCTTGAAGGTAAAGAAAAACCTCTGGGAGGGCAACACAGTAGTGTTTAGCTTTGTATATCAAATCCATGAATTTGAATGAACAAAATGAAGGAATTAGTCAGAGGAGGCAAAAAGTAACAATCAAGCAAAAATGATACCTACATATGTATCAAATGTCAAGAAAATGGATGTGTTGTGTGGTTAGATGTGGAGAGAACTGATATTTTCAAAGCTATTTTGGGCAACTTGAACATCCAATTTTCAAGCTATAGGTCAGGAACTGATACAGCTCTACAGAATTTTTATCTCTTTAGCATCATATGTGAAAAGAAGTTGTCAATTGCACCAGTGCACTATCATATTCTAAGTATATTCAGTTTGTAGACTACCTTATAGACTTCCATGTAGTGTGTTAAGCTGAATTTCACTGCATGTACATTGTTGCTGTGTGCAAGTTTTCTCTTACAGAAATGGATCTGATATACGATATACCAGCACTGTACAGAGCACTGAAATGAGTGAGGTCTGCGGGTACATAGACAGAAGTATTGCATAGTCTGTGGACTTCATCCCCATCATTAAATATTGCTGTTGGTATCCATGTAATCCTGCAGGGTGAGCTGATGCCTGCAGTGTTAATAAGGTGCTTGCATAATAGTTGTTTCTTAGCATTAGGCTTTGAAGTATTGGGTTACCCTAAAAGGCTTTTGTACAATGTAATGCATACATTTCTCAGGTGGGTTGTACAGAATAGCTTAAGCATGAAGCTGGATAAAGACATGCATTTCCTATGTCTACATTAAGTTTTATAAGGCAGTATTGTATTACAGGCAAAAAAAAGCTGAGGCAGGAAATCTTCAGGCAAGGCCAAACCAAGTGATGCTTTTGTTTTCAGTGGCTATAAACCATCATAAAATGTTATTTGGTATCAGCCTGTCTAGTTGCTGTAGGTAAGGCCAGCTTTCCCAGTAGACCTCTGTATCAGCACTTTATTCCAGATCATGTATTTCTGCACATCAAAATATTTCAAAAAACCTGAATCAACGGAGTGAACTATAATGAAGCATCTCTACTCTCATGTGGCCACTGTATTTTTGCACCCACTTCTAGTAATCGTGAGATTGAAGGTATTGTGTGTAAGCCAGCTCATCACTCCAGTGACTGAAGGCAGATGTGTCTTGCCTTCTAAAAAGCACCCCACTGGCAGGGAGCACTTCTGAAACTAATCAGCCCGGATTCTTGAAATATCTGCAGATGTAGGAGTAAAACTCCAAGCAAACGCCAAACATGTACAGTTGTTTAAGTAGATGTGAAGTACTTTATCTGATTTTGTTGGCTTCTTCACTTCTTGAAGTGAACTTCTTGAAGTGAACTTCTTTTTTCTTGAGAAAAGTTTGCATGTGCAAAAGCCTTGTGTGTTTTTTGCAGTTTTAGGATATTGATCTAAGAAAAGGCATTTTTTTCTCTTTTCTCTTTTATTGTATAGCAACCTTGTTTTTCAGCTCTGTAATTTATTGCTTAGCCTTTTATTTTTGAATAAATTTAACTTATTTTTTCAAGGTTATACATGTGACAATGAAATGTGTACTGAGCACCTATACCTCAGAGAGCAGGGAGGCCCCTGGGGCAGTCTTGAAATTCTTGACAGCCAATTTGCTGTGCCTGAAAAACTGCAATGTCTTGTTTCCTGGAGCTGCAAAAGTGATGGGACTAAGTGTATTTTGGCCAGCACTGGTGACAACCATCTGCAAGACAAAGGCTCTGTAAAGATGCATAAGGCTCCAGCCAAAATCCTGGCTGCACTTAATAGCAACTTTGCTATAAATTTTACAGATAAATAATCATACTATTCATAAAGTCACGCTACATAACAAAAGGCATAGCACTGCCACTTTGGGTGTTGGTTTATCTGCCTTTTGGACTTGCATTAGACAACAGAAACTGTATAAACACAACTGACCATGGCAAACTGTTTCCTTCCAAGCTTTAGTGAGGTGTATGGACATTCTTGTATTTAAAAAGATCTTTAGAGCTGATGTGCAGAGGAAAGATAAGAATAAAAAGACAAAGAGAAGAATAAAAAGATATGTAATATCCTTTCACACATTAGCTAGGGAGCACTTCACTGGGTAGAGGGAGACCATTTAGGGCTGCTAGTATGTTTTCAACTGCTTCCTCTGTTATCATGTAGGTGGCCTTGTCTGTTTTAATGCCGAGGTGAGGTGTTATAATGACGTTCTTTAATTTTAACAATGCATGATCTCTGGAAGAAAAGAAAAGAGTTAACTATTGTTGTTCATCTAAATAAAGAGGAGTCTACTTTAGCTTTTGCACTGTATTTACAGTTAATTGATACAGCTTTACAAGTCCCACTTAGACCCAGAGAACCAGAGCACCTATATTGAAGTAATTTTGGATGGTAATAGGACATGCAAAGACTTCATAAGTAGCTCTTCTCTCCAGAAACACACTTCTGCCATGAGGCAGCAATTTGAACTATGTCAGAAGAGAGGATTAAACCCTCCTGATGCATTCACCTTACGCAATAGTCTCAGCTGTAGTTATTTGTGCACAGACACAACAAAACCAAACTCCCCACAACCCAAAATGCAGCCAGCACAGTTAATTCCAAAAGGCACCATCCTGGTTGTCTTTTTAGAGAAGCTAAGCAGTCTCTGGGCCCAAGAGGTTTGCAGTACTTCAGCTTTGTATTGTGAAAGAAGCCTGTGCAGGACACCTCCAGCTTCCACCCATTAAAAATGGCAAGCTGCACTTTCTAATAAAGCAATTTGCAAGTGAAGCACTGCTGCAGCTTCAGGCGGTGATTCTAAGGACTGGGTTTAAATGCTTTCCCTGCCTCCTGCTGTTTCCTGGCTCCCAGGCTTCCCTTTGGTCTGTTATCAGCCCCTATGTCTGGGCTGCATCCCATTCCCATTCATGGCACTTTTCTCCAAACTCATGCCAGGGGCTGGGGAGCCAGCTTCCTGCCTGCTGCAGGGATGCCTCTGCTCTCAGCAGGGCTCCCCCATGCTTCCTGAGAAATAAGCAGAGACAGCAACCTGGGCAGTGGTTCTGGGGAGGTGACATCCAAAGCTGCGGCCCTGATAACACCGGTCTGCAGAGCTGCCACCAGCGCCTCTTGGTCAACTACTGCACCTGGAGTGAATGACAGTGTCCTTGAGTGCACCTGGCAGGTAAAGAGCAGACAGCAAAGAGAAGGGAAGGGGAGAGGGAGGAATTCCGCCATGCCTCATCATCCTCGCCATGCGCCCCAGCTGTTCTGGATGCAGCACGGGGCTGTGGGACACAGCAGGAGCACGCTGTGAGGCCGGCCAGTGGATCTGGATCTGGATGGTACCTCGGCTGATGTTAATCAGGGTAGCTGTGGGTTTCATCAGCTCCAGCTCTCTTTTCCCGATCAGCTTGTGTGTCTGAGGTGTCAGGCTCACCACCAGCATCACAAAATCTGCCTGCTGGAGCAAACTGTCTATCTTTTTGCAGTAAGTGGCATCAACAGCTTGCTCCTCTTGCACTTTCCTAGTGGGAAAAAAAGCATTTCAGTCACGGAAACATTTTCTTCAATGGTATCACCAGAATACAAACAAACTAAAGGATCTGATTATCACATCCATATAGAAAACAGGTGGCAAACAAAGGTGAATTTACCCTCAGCTCAGTGTTTAGATCCTTCTGGAGAGCTTCAAGCCCTACAGCACTGGATAGATTGCATGCCTCCCTCTCAGCCACTCCACTGCACTATTCCAAGGGCTTCTTATGAAGTCTGCAAATGAACTAAGGCTGAGCACTGAAGCACGTGGCAGCACACAGTCCATTCTCCAGGATCCCCTGTGCACCTCCAAGGATGCAATCACTGCTCAAACCAGTGGAGTGGTATGCACCAGAACCCACCCATGCATGCTCTGGGCATGGCAGTGGTCCTCGTCCTGTTGGCACTCTCAGTAAGCCTGTAATTTTTTTATGAGTGAAATCAGCAAGGCAGCTCTTTGCCAGGCTCCTGGCTGCCCCAAGACATTCATAGAGTAAAGTGTTCAGCAGAAAAATTTACCAGAGTAGAGAGATTTTTAGTTTTAACTTTTCACAGTGCAAAAGAATACTTGCTATTTCTCATGTTCTTAGTAAATTTAGCTGTTTGAACTTTGAGAAATAAAGAAGCAATGATAAGAAATCATGTGTACAATAATCTGCTTCTGGTTGCAAGAGAAGAGCTTTAAGTTATCTCCTCCCTAATCTAGAAATAAAGAGATCACACTAAGAAAACAACTTCAATTTATCTTTGACCCATGTCTCTCCTAACAAATGCACTTCACTGTTTTTTTTTTTTTTCAGGCCAATGACCAGAGAGTAAGTGGGAAAAGAACAGAATGGAACTGCAGCCAGTTTTGCAGCTTGCAGAGTGCACCCTGATTCAGCACACAAGCTGGAAGCGTAAATGTACTTTAAATATACTTTAGGCTTTTAATTTCTGTTGCACTGTGCATTGATAATTCATCACAGCACTCTGACATAAATATTACATTAAAAACTGAAAAATATTCAGCATAGGGAGTTGAGGATGATACACATAAAAAAAAGGGATTTGTGCCTTTTACAGTTTTTTTTTGTGGTTTGTGAAGAAATTCTGAAATATCTTAAGGAGTACTTTCTTTTAAATGTAAGTTTGCTCAGCTGTTTTTCTGAAGAAACAGGAATGCCAAGCATAGCTAAAAATTCCTGGCCTCATTCACCTTTGTGATTTGCCTACAGCTAACTAAACCAGTGACCCTTCTCTGGCAGTCTGCCCATGGGGAAAATCCCTGAAAGCCACATCCTAGCACTGCAGCTTCTCCCTCCAGTCACAGAGGAGTGAAGTTCTCTCAGGGTAGGTCATAGTTTATAGCAGTAAATATTTGTTCTGTTCATTATCTGCACCTTGCCTGATTGCAAAGACCTCGAGTTGTTCATGGGGGTCTTGCTCACTTTAAATTGAAGAGCCCCTGTGCTCAATGTCTAACAAGGTTCAGATTCCAGACACACAAGCTAGGAGGGACTAGAAATAAAGGGTGAAATCCAGTTAAATACTTGCTAAAATTCTTACTGGTTTGAGAAGAAACAAGGTTCTCTTAAGAACAGCTCTCAGTCATATTTTGCCAAGTATATGCTTTCTAGTTTCCAGCCACTGTTTCCAAAATATCCCTCCTAAACTCCAAAATATGGGGAAAAAATGAACAACAAATAGAGTTATGTTGTCACTCCAGTACAATGTGATAAGAGTAAAAAAGCATAAGCTTGATTTCCATTTTTCTGCCAGAGACCCTGAAATTTCTAGTATAAAACCTAAATTAAGTTTCCAAGTGTTTAATCACTGAGTAACTCTTTACAGGACTGATTTCAGGCAACCATTCTTTTTTTTTTTTTCTTTTGTTTTAATCTTGGCCCTATTCCTTCATTTCTTGCTATGTTTCTGACACAATTCCTTGAAAAGAAAATACTGACTATGTGGAAGAGTTTCTGCTGCAATTAGGGTAAAGACATATCTTTACCTCTGTGTCCTGTTGTGATACAAAATGTTCATTTCAAATGCTTTGGCTCTCACAGCAATCTTATACCCAATGCGGCCCATGCCAATGATCCCCAGAGTAGCTCCAGAAACTTTAACTCCCAGAATATCAGCTTCACAGTAGTCCATACTAGGAGAAATTGAAATGTTATGGACTGCAAGAAAAACACATAAATATGAGAAATGAATGGGGTCCAACAAGGCAAAAGAGTCTGGACTTGTGCTACTATAGCATACTTCTAATGGTTACAAACACATGATTTTTAATGTAATGTCCTAGGTAATGCCCTAACCTATCATCACTGCCTGCTACATGTATGTATGGTATTCCAATTTATTCTCCCCATACTACAAAAAGCCTTTTGATATAATCCCTCCAAAAATTTTATTACTGCTTTAGACTCATGAAAATATTGCCCTGTTCCTCATCAGCAATCAAAATAATTATTGCCAATAACAATGCAGAGTTTGAAGACGTCACATGGAGAACACCACCAGATATTGGGTTTCCTCTTCACATCTGCCACTCTCCTTGGAAAGAAAAGTGTGACTTCTTAAAAATCACAACCTAGTAATTTCTGTAATTACTTGCTAAACCTGCACAATTCTGGATAGTTCTACAACACATAAAATACAGTTATATACACTGTGTCAGGACTTCTTGCAAGGTGACAGCCTTTTGATACTTCAATCTTCTGATAGTGCCAGCTTTTCTAAAACACAAGCAGAATATTGTGAAAGGATACAAAAAAATGACTCAGGAAAAAACTCAGTCTATCAGAAAACTCAGAGCTATCAGAAATGCCACCAGGGATAGTTTAAGTAGATGGGAACAAGAAATTAACCTTCCTTTTAAACTGTCTCTCTTTTGTGAGGTAGAAACCAACTTAGAGGGATGCAAATGCCCTTTGAGTTTCTATGAATCCTGTGGTACAGATGGCAAGGCAAAGTCAGGCAAATATAAAAGGATAAATCTGAAGGATTTTTTTCCTGAAGAAGGAGGCTTTCTAACCAAGCCAAGGGTAGGTCTATCTGGCAGAATAGCAAGAAAAAATTGTTGATGAAACTAGAAAGGATGCTATTAACAAAAACTGGAGTAGGCTGCCTCTATTATTACTCTCTAATGCCCATTAAATGCCCCAATTCTGCACCAATACATTTCAGTCCCCAAGAATATGCCCATGCCTCTATCAGCCTTGTGGGTTCCTTCCAACTCAGGATTTTCCATGATTCTACATAGCCTTGTTATGCCCCATTGTTGCCTCCCACACTAAGTTCTTCTGCCAGCCTGTGACTTCAATGATCATCTGATCTTTGGCATCCCCCACTTTTGGTCATAGCACTGCAATGCCATCACATTCTATTTATACCTGCTTGAAATAAATGCTATGTATGCCTAATGTAGTAATTTAAGTATACCTATTATACATAAAATGTATGAAAATACCGATTATTCTGTTTGCCAAACCAACATACTTACATTTCACATTTTATGTAACCGTGTGCACTACAGGTAACCCTAATAAAAATCAAATTAATGCCAGGCAAATCTTTTATGATTTTTAGAAGCCACAAAAGAATTGAGATGTTACCTTCCACGAGTCTTCTAGCAGATGCTAGCAGCAAAGCCATCCCAGTATCTGCTGTGGCGCTGGAAACAGCACGTGGAGCATTAGCCATCTTCACACCAAAGCTAGCTATAAGCTTCAGATCCAAGTGATCCATCCCCACCCCCGAATTCGCAATCACTTTTAAGTTTGGCAGGCTCTGGAGTAGCTCTTTGTCGATGACTGGTTTGTGCCACCACAAATAGATTGCTTGGACCTTTTTGCCTACATCCTTTCTGTTTTCAAGAAATTCCTTCATGGTGATGAGATGGAAATGTTTCTTCAGGAATGGCACATGGCTATGCAGTATCCCACGTATGCCACCAATTTCATTTACCAAAAGCCAAGGTAGTTCTCCTCCTTCCATGATCTGCACAAAGAAGAAAGACACAAAGTGTCAGAAGAAACACATATTATTATTTCCAGACATTTTAAAGAATAATCACTGCCATGTCCTGTTTCATGACATTTATGTCAAGCGATCCTGTAAACCGCAAAAGAAGAAAACCAAGACAAGCAAGCAGGTCTTTTAAATATGCTATCTATTATACATACAGGTGCCCCCCCCACACACACAGGTATTCATAGAATCAGTCTGAACAAGTTCTGCCCTTGTGATCTAAGGTTTCATATTATGCTGTGGTGCCAGATTTCTTCTGCCCAACTAGCTCCCGACACGTCAGTGAGATTGAGCCAGCCCCAGACAGCTGCCAGGGTCAGAAAGACACAGAATCAAAGCGATACACCAACCATAAACGGATTGCCCCCTTATCGGAAAAGACAAACCTTCCACCTCGATCTTGTCTTTGAGGTGCCAACAGGATTAAGGGGGGCAAAGTTGACAATAACCAGAGAAATCCCTAGGTGGAAAGGAATGTATGCATCATGTGTGAGATATATGAATATGCAATAGGCTATTGCTTTTAAGAGTTAATCTTTTTTTAGCGAGCCATTCTTTCAAGAGGAAAGCATCCAATTACATTGGTAATTCTTTGCTTTTACTGTCCTTTATTATCCTAACTCTGATTGTCCAAATTCTTATTGCTCTACTTTGTACTACTATTTTTATAACCATTTTCTTACTATTAAACTTTTGGTAACCAGCAAGTGATTGGCGTTTTTCACAAATTGTAAGTAACAGAACAGATCAAGTCTGACAGTTTTGCAGCATCATGATGAGCAGTGCAGGAACAGGTTGCTTTTTATTCAGCTTAAAAGTGGTAAGAAATAGTGTCCTCCCATAGACAGGAGATTTAGTGGCATCATCTAGCACTCATCATTTGGGAAACACTTCACTTGGAATGGGTTGGTCATTGAGAACAGCCAGCATGTTTGCTATGGCTTCTTCTGCCATCATACGGATGGCCTGGACTGTTGCGGTTCCAATGTGCGGGGTTATGATCACGTTATTCAGGTTTAATAAAGGATGATCTCTGGAAGACACAGAAAGAACAGAATGCGTTTACACAAGGAATTTACTCTGCTGCTGTCCCATGCTAGTTGTGAAGAACTGAACCTCAGCAACAGCACATTCAGACCAAAGCACAGAACAAGCATGAAGCTATAGGATGCTTGCTTACACATTTCTTCTCCTTCTCTATCCACTTTGCGCATTGCCTGGCCCATGAGTCAGGCTGGCAAAGACTCAACAGAGGTGGGAAAGGGGAATAACTTGTTTATTTATGATTGTGCAAGATAGTCTGAGGTTTTGCCCTTACACAATGAGTCTCCCCGTGAAGAGCAAAATTATGAGCACAATTTGAACACAGTTTAAAACATTTCAGATTAACAGACTGAGAAAGAAGTTTCTTTACCTTGGCAGGGGCTCAGGATATGTCACGTCCAGAGCTGCAGCCCTAATAACCTTATTCTGGAGAGCTTCTACCAATGCATCTTGATCAATAACTGCACCTGCATTGAAGTTAAATCTTGATATTCTGATGAGTTAATGAACACATTTTTACCTATAAGGGGTTGGAACGTCTCCAGGGTCAAGTGAGAAAAACTAGAGGATCTTTATCTTGTTAGAAAATAAAATGCCTTTTTAGTAACTATTAACCAAAGAAACCAAAGATTTTATTTATTAACCTTTAATTATAGGATGATTATAGTCCACTGCATAGGGTTTTTCCTGGGATGAGACCAGTTTCAGTCTTTTTCTCATTTTGACACTTCCTGTATTAGTATAGACAAATAATTTAATCCTGTAGACTTTCCACTCTTTTATCTCTCTGCTTTGTTTACTGATAATCTCTCTCATATGCTCGTTCAGTGCCAACAGATCTGTCGTCCCATGTGAGGCTTCCTTTCTACAATGCTTTTCCAAATGTTACTTAATGTTTTCCCTTGTACTCTGTTCTCCCTCGCTGATGATAAACCTTTCAGTTATTTCCACTAAAACCCGCTGTCTCTAGAATAAGGCTAAATAGAACTAACCATCTGCTGAGTATCCCTAATTTCCATAGGACCTTTGAAGAAATAGCATATGATCCATGTAGGTCACACATTTGTGTGACTTATTGCTACTTCATTACTCAAACAACAGAGGGATATCACAGACTGAGGCTGGAGAGGGGAATATCAACACAATCGGACAAAACATGACCTTAAGTGTGGAGCCACAAACAGTGATTTCAGATCCTCCTACCTCGGCTGATGTTTATAAGAGTAGCTGTGGGTTTCATCAGCCCCAACTCCTTTTTCCCAATCAGTTTGTGAGTCTCAGGAGTCAGGTTCACAACCAACATAACAAAGTCAGATTGCTGCAGCAAGTCTTCCATCTTTGCACAGTAGTGGGCACCAACAGCCTCTTCCTCCTCCTTTCTTCTGAAGGACAAATGCACAAATTCCCAAATTAACACAACTATTTCTGAGATTAACAATCAGTCAGCCCTAGGAGAGTTCCATAAAGCACAGAAACTGAGAGGTTTGGACCAACATAAAGGATAAGCCATTGATAGGCACAGTTGGTAGAATGGATGCAGAAAGGATGTGGGCTAGAGGGAGCAAGAGGCTACAGGAGTGGTGAGACACTGGAGGAGTGATGTATGTGTGAAAGCACAGCACATAGCAGGCAATATGAGGTTAGGAGGCTGGGGATGCAGTCAGACCCTGCTTTTTTCTCCTGTATCTATGCCAATTCCTGTGGAGCTTTTCCTTGTCTGATATGCCAGTTAGGACTTGTGATTGAAAAGGAATGAAGTGTGAAAGAAAGGGAACTACAGATCCATGAGAAATTAAGGCCTTTGTCATTGGTGCCTGTGTGATGTGTGATCTGGCTAGGCTGAGGAGACTGGCTGGGAGAAACAGGGATGCTGCCAGAAGTGTGAAGATGAGTCTGACAGGACAGGGGACACCACGAGGGCACAAGACCTGGTTTGCTTGGACAACATCTCCCAAATGCTTACCAATCCTTGTTTCAAACTGGTACTCACTAACCAGGACAGGGCAAGTGCAGGGGAAACTGCTTCCTGAAGGGAGCAGGAGGGAGCCAAAGTGAGGAAGTGGTGGCACGGTGGTGCTTGTTACACTGCTTACAGCTGCCACAAGTGCACAGGAAGGCTGGGGACAGAGCAGAGCTGTGGCTTCCGTCACTGCCCTCTGGACAATTAAATGCAGAAACCAGAAATGCAGAAACCTTTACCTCCGGTTTCTGTTATGGTACAGGATCCTCATGTTGAAGGCCCTGGCTCTCTGAGCCACTTTGTATCCAATGCTGCCCATCCCAATGATCCCAAGTGTCGCTCTGGTTACTTCCACTCCCAGCCAGTCAACAGCAAAATACTTTGTGTCTGGAGAAACAGCAATGTGGCAGCCTGCGTGTAAATACATGTTGAATGGGTACAAATCAGCCATAAATGGAGGCCTGGGGGAAAGAAAAGGTTTATCACCATCACAGCAGTGGAGCTCTCAAGCACCCCTAACAAAACACCTTTGCTGATTTTGACCAGTTTATATAAGGGCCTGGATGGTGCAAATTCCTGCACCCAGGCCTAAAGTCAGTAACACAGCGGGATCCTGGCTGGGTACTGTGCTGGAAGGAGTCTCTCCTTGGGGAATTAACTTTTCCACAGCTGGTGTGTTTTCTTGGAAGTTCAAAAATAGCTTCTTCAAAACCACCCTGCAAGCACTGACTTCACTTTTTTTTTCAGCTGTGGTAGATCTCATAATTTCTCTCCTGGATCACAGCCCAAACCAGTGTCACTGCTTGAGCAGGGGTGAAGGTTTCAGATTCCAGCTCAGCCAGGGATCTCTGTCAGCTTTTATACAAAGAACTTGAGGTCCAAAAAGATGCAATAGTGAGAAAACATCACTGGGAAAGAGATGTTATTTCATGCTCTGGGATGTGAACAGCAGTGACAAGAAGACCATGAGTCCCAGAAGACAGAGGCTGCTTCTTGTGAAAGTCTCTACTGACACCTTCCTTCCCCAGAAAGGCATTGCATAGCAACGGCATGGGGAAAAAACCTGCTTTTAGGGACACAAACTAATGCTGGTGGTACAATTTATAACAGCTTGGTCAAAAAGATTATCATCTATTTCAAAAACAATGCTGATGCTCTTCAGGAAGTACAACCTACAGGTTTTGACAAACTCATCACAGAGGTAGGAAAAAGAAGAATTTATACTAATTACTACTCTGGAGTTGGAGATGTGGTCACTAATGCTTTGTATCTTCCTGTAGCTCCTAATGCTTCTTTCGAGGGGAAATGGAAAGTGGTGACGTTCAGTTTGGTTGCACTCTGTATTCAGTTTTCACAGCTGTAAACAACCCACCCAGTGAACAGCCAGAGAAGAATTAAGCCCCAGACGTTATTCCAAACAGGATATCACAAGACTTTCAAGCACGTAATTTAGACAAAAGCCTTACTCTTGTCATTGTTGCCCTAAAAAGAAGTGAGACATAGGAGAAGTAGATGCTTCTACTAAAGTTAAGGCCTCTGAAAATTTTTCCCTGTAAAAGCATCCCAAATATTGATTCAGAAAGATCATCTCTACCACAGCAAAAACGAGGTATGCTAAAGAAGTAGCTAGGACCAAGAAAATGGAAAACATTACCTTCCACTAGTCTTCTAGCAGAGGCCAGCATCAAGGCCATTCCTATGTCTGCTGTTGGGTCTGCCACAGCGTGTGGGGTGTTGGTCACTTTTACACCAAAGCTTGAGATCATTTTCAAGTCTAAGTGATCCACTCCAACCCCAGAGTTTGCAATTATCTTTAAATTAGGCAGGCTTTCTAGAAGCTCGCGGTCAATAGTTGGCCTGCACTCAAACACAAAAACAGACTGGATTTTTTTCCTCATTTCTTCTTTGTTTCCAAGAAATTCCTTCATGGTGATAAGGTGAAAGTGTTTCTTAAAAAGTTCTGCAAGGTCTTCTAGCACACCATGAGTTCCTCCTATATCCAGGATCAAAACAGAGGGCAACTCTCCTTCTGACATGACCTGCAACAGAGGTAGAAGAAATACTCCTTTGTTTAGGAGAACACCCTGAAAGAGCAGTGATGTTCTTTTAAAAGTTATCATTTAAATTCACATGTGTAGATCAGGAAACGGATGGGACTCAATAGTGCTTTTAATCCACAGTCACTTGGTACTAGTGTGGTACGTCAGAAAACTTCCAAGTATTTTTACCAAGTGCTGATTTAGACCATATCACCAAGGAACATCCACACGCTTACATCCAAATCCAGTCCTACAAGCTGTTCTTCTCAAAGAGTTTCATTTTACTCCTGAATCAATACTGATTTAATACAAAAGTATTAAAGTATTAAAGTATACCTTTTCTGGTAGCTTACTTACCAATGCCTTTCTATAAGCAGTGCTATGAAACAGAGGCTGCTAGAAATTTACTCAAAGTTTCTTGCCTGTTGGTTATGGTTGGTGAAGCCACAGGTAATGAGGCTCAGATGGGTCTGACAGACGTCTGTCAAGGATGGTTTACATCTAATAAATTTGCACAATGAAGGGCCACCCTTGGATAGCTGTTGGACTGCTTGCCTTCAGTGTTTTAAACATTCAGATCTGTACCTGAACTTACCTCACGCAAAATTTAGCACACCTATGTGCTGAACTGTTGAGGAAGAGCACTAGAGGAGATACCACTGATAACACAGTCCTTGATGCTAGAACTTTCCACTGCCCTGAGAGTTTTGAGCCCAGTCCTCTCTACAGTACTCTGGCAAATGCACTCTGCAATAAGATAGGGGCTCCACACACAACCAAACATCTAATTAGAGCTCCTATTGGCAGAAGTGGCAGTTGAAGATTTCCTGCATATCTTAACAATAGCTGTGCCTAATTTCCTACAATTCTTTTTGCTGTTCTCTACTAACTTTTGATCTCCATCTCATTCCAGCTCCTAGACTTGTGTCCAGGAAACCTGATGGTTTGCTACCTGAATCAGAACAAATATCCACAGCACTATGCTGATTTATTCTGGGCATACAATGCTGGTCAGCTGTGTCCTGCTGTTTCACTCCTCTCACAAAAGCTTCTGTAAGTAATCAGAACTGAAATCTGTGACAAAAGGTGTCAATGTAGGTTGGAAGTTTTTGTCAACCACATTTACGCCTGTCCTGAGCAAACTCAGACTTATCCCAACCACATCTATTAAATGGTTACAATCTCAGCACAAGTACTGCTGTTTTATCCTGGCCTTGATGTGCATTTCTGCTGCAGTTTCAGTCTGCTGCTGTACATGGGCTTGAAGGGGCCTCCATGCTAAGACAGGTCTGCAGTTCACCACAATGTCTCTGATAATACTATCTGGTTCTCAACCACAGCAAACAAAGCAATGAGGTGAACAGTGCAACCAAATTGCAAAGGAAGAACGTGTTTTTGTATACATCTCATCTTTTTTTTTTTTTTTTTTGCCAGCTGAAGTTGTTAAGTCACACATAGTTGTCAAAACTGTGCAAATTTCGCCAGATGTAGTCTGCATTTTTTAAGAGTATCACACAACATTACTAGGATAAACTAGATTTGTGCTGCAGAATGAATGATGCATAGAATAAAAGAGGAGTTGATGTCATATTGTGATGGCATTGTCCAGCTTCATAAATGATCAGAATCTGGTAATCCTGGAGGGCAGCTAAACCTTTTGCTGTTAAAACTGGGCACCAGACATGATCAAGTGACTGGCAGATGCCAGTGAGGCAGCACTGTATTACTCCATTTGATTTCATCACCACCTCCTACCCTATTATAACACACCACACATAATGGCCAGAACCAGACTTGCTTTCACCTTGGAAGCACTTTCTACACTTTAGAAGCAGAAAGGTGACCCATGAGGAAGCCTCTAGCTATAAACAAAACAGCTGGTGCACTAGAAGCAGGCTAGTGGCATGTTGATGGATCTTTCGGTGAGTGTGGGCATGCTGAGCCCGCCACCATTCCAGCTGTGTTTGATGCACTTGTGACCCATTCACTGCCTGCAGCACTGGTCCAACACCTGGTATTCTGCTTGCTCCAGGTACAATATTAAAAAATCACACTGATACCAGGAATCTAAAAACACTTAAAGGAACCTCACAGAAGGAAGGGGGCTCTCCAGATACCAACCTTTGTCCTAGTGCTTATTGTTCGCCTTCCAGCACTAAGGTGGAGAGTCCTGTACCTCTGTTTGTAAATCACACTTCTGTGACAGCAATGTCCATGAGAAGCAATAACTGGATGAATAAATTTGTAAGCCAAATTTGACTGGCCGAACATCGAGGGAATCAGTTTTGACAGACTTGATGCTTTGCTCCTGAACATAATTATTCAGTTATCAGATGTCTTGTCCAGTGTGCTAAATGTAACACCTGTCAAGGATACAACAATTTTGGTTTTGGACTATTACCATCTGCAGTATCACTAAGTTCCTTTTTTTCTTTTTCTCTTTTTAAAGTTGTCTCTTCTCCTTTTGTATTTACATAAGACTATCTGCTTCCATGTAGGTAAACAGTCATAATCATAGTAAATCATTTATATAAGGTAAGTGCACTAAGTTCTGGTCCTAGCATTGCAGAGAAAACTTTGAAAAAATGAGATTAAATTGAGACAACAGAACAAATACATTTAAGTATTAACTTCAGTGCTAATTGAAATTGACTTATTTCAACTGTGGAGCTTGACTCACTCCTCCTGCAGAACTTCACTCACTCGCAGATTTGTTGGCTAGCACTGTTGTATCGCCTTGGACTTAAACAAATCATAGCAAAATAAACGACGTAATTTTTCCTAGCCCAGTTTTCAGTTAAAGTTAACAGCCTGCGTTATCCAGCGTCAATTCCTCCACTAACTTCTCCAAAGAAGAAGACTAATTATACCTGAACACAACTAAAGCATTAACCAGGGCTGGTTTCTCTCTGACGTCGCACCTTTCACAACTCGATCCCGCGGCAGCTGGAAGCGCCGGGAGCTCACGGCTCCTGCTCGGGGCCGGGCACATCCGCTTCTGCCCAGCCCCGCTCCCTTAACCCTGCCCTGCCCGGGCACCGCCGGCTCCGGGGCTGGCGACTTCCAGGGAAGCTCCGGCACGGGGATCACCGCCCCCGCTGCCTCTGCCCCTGTCTGCAGCCAGACCGGGCTGCCTCTCCTTTCCCTCTCCCTCTCTTTCTTCCCGCCCCGGACGTCCTAAAAAGGCGATAAAGCAAGACGAGGACTCGGGTAATTTTTGGAGAGCTCAGCAATTGTGGGGCAAAGTTATTTGCTACCAATTTACATTGTTCCCCACAGCCAGGCTGCAGCTTGTGGGGAATTTTTATACTGGAAACTATGCTTTTGTCCCTGCCTGCTGCAAGCTAACCTTTCAAATTAGTGTCTGCTGTGGAATTAAGGAAAGATTGGTCTGGGATGGCCTATGCCAATGGCCAGCTCGATTCTGGAACCCAGTGCTGGAATGTGCTGGTTTTGCTGCTGACCACTTCCACTGGAACGTTTTCCCAGAGTACTCCCGTAGTGGCACTTTGGTCACTGAAACCGTGGGAGAGCTCATGGAACCCCAGCGCGAGTCTGGGAGCGGCTGGGCAGTGCAGCAGTCGGGGCCGGGGGCATGACAATTGTCATTGCTGTGGGTGAATACAGTGAGAAAACCTCCCACAGCCGGGATATGCAACAGCACAGAACCACAGAATTGTTGGGCTGGAAGGGACCTTAAAGAAGCACCGGGACCCAGCCCTCTGCCATGGGCACGGACACCTTTCGCTACACCAGGTTGCTCAGAGCCCGTCCAACCTGGCCTTGAACTCTCCAGGAATGGGGCATCCACAGCTTCTCTGACCATATCTCATGATCAAATCCCATGGAGGTTACAGGGAATGCACTGACATCAGAACGCTCAGCAGCAGAGATCTCGGCTCTGATCACCTCTTTTCATCCTCCCCGTGCTAGCCGGCATCACCGATCCCCACGGCACGGCTTCACATCCCACCTGCGAGGGTGGACGCGGGTGTCCCTGACCAGCTCGTGTCCTCTCCTCCCGTCGGGAAGGCGGCTGTCCGGCCCGCCCCGCGCCGTGCCGGAAGCGCTCATGGCTGTGCCCGCCCTTCCGCTTCCCGCCCGTGCCGGCGCTGCCGCCGCTCCGTGTGTGAGGGAAGGACGCCCGCGGGGTGCGCTGGGGACGGGCCGCGCCGGGATGGGTGGGTCGGGGGGGGCTCGGTGTTGGCCCTCGGTGCCCGCCGGAGCCCCGAGAGGGCCCGGGGAGGGGTCGGGCTGTTAGCTGCATGGGCATCCCTGTCGTCCCGCAGGCTCCCCAGCCGGCCGCCAGGATGTCGTACATGCTGCCGCACTTGCACAATGGGTGGCAGGTGGACCAGGCCATCCTGTCAGAGGAGGACCGGGTCGTGGTCATCCGCTTCGGGCACGACTGGGACCCCACGTGCATGAAGATGGATGAGGTGCTGTACAGCATCGCCGAGAAGGTAAACGGGAGCTTTCTGCTTCTTCTGAGCTCAGTGTTCCCAGGCTTGCTTGGAGCCTGGGGTAGCTTATAACTGGGGTTCTGCACAGGTATCCCAGCTTTAGGAGGCAGCGGGAAAGCTGTGTGGTTTCACTTTCATGAGTGTCTCCTAAAAGACTGCTCTGATGTTTGCAGAGTTCTGGGGGGTAAAAAGAGCATCGCAGATGTTCGGAGATCAAGGGTGCTGCTGTTAATAACCCATCACTGAGTGACCATCGGCATTCAGGCGGAAACAGTGCTTGGTGTAGGGCTGCTGCGGCTCCAGCCTTTGGGTTTCCATCTGAATAACTTGAAAAGTTACTTTCATTTTGGCTCTTAAACATGGTGAGGTGCTAAAATGTGCAGGATGGTGTTGATTAATCTGTCACTCATATAATTCTGATTAATTTATCAGCGATATTAATCTGTTAGGGATGTTATCTGTGGACACCAGTAGCCTTCTGCTGAGTTGCATGGACTGAATTAAATTTTAAGAGCCAAACTCCACAGCTGTTTTCAGATGGAAACTGAATGATTGCAAACACTTACTTAAGAAAGATACATAGATAGGAAAAATTAGACTGTTAGAATACACTATCAGCTACAATTTGCCTTTCATATATTTGCTAAAGGTTTTGCGACACGATAGATGTAGAATACTGACAGCTCTTTAACTGAACCACATGAAGAAAGAAGCAGAAATATCTGAATCAGAAACGGTAACTTGGGTAGGAAAAGGTGCCAGCTATCATAGAAATCATAGAATGGTTTGGGTTGGAAGGGACCTTAAAGATCATCTCATTCCAGCTTTCCTGCTCTCCTGACCAGGTTGCTCAGGGCCCCATCCAACCTGGCCTTGAACACTGCCAGGGATGGGGCATCCAGAACTTCACTGCCTTTGTAGAAAGTTCTGTGCATGCTCCATAGATTGACATGGAGTTGTTTTTGTGGTTTACTTTGCCTTCTGAAATTTTTAAAAATAACTTCTGTCTTGAAAATCCCCACTATTGAAGATCTGCACCCACAGCCAGGGGTTAAGACGTATTAGAATGCAGGAAACAGTTGTGATATGTTTTAATACTCTTGTTTTCTATTCAGCCTGGTGGGAGTGTTATGCTCAGATACTGTTAGTATGGACTTGTGGCAGGATGCTTGGCAATTTGGCAGACCTGCTGGCAGCTAGGGGTGACTGGGGGAAGAAAGAACAAAGTAACTTCTTTAAAAATCTCCCTCTGCAGAAATGGCAAATTAAAGGGGGAGATCCTACCTCATCCTCTTGCTTACAAGCCATGTTTGGATCTCTGCTGTTTTAAAGAGTGAGTAAAAGTTCCAATTGTACAGGTGTTTATTCTAGAGAATA
The DNA here is from genome assembly GCF_017590135.1 of Pyrgilauda ruficollis. Classification (NCBI taxonomy): domain Eukaryota; kingdom Metazoa; phylum Chordata; class Aves; order Passeriformes; family Passeridae; genus Pyrgilauda; species Pyrgilauda ruficollis. The sequence continues at coordinate 648,788 of NW_024516764.1, read as the reverse complement.
ATACAGAATGTTAACATGCTATAATTGTAGGCTACGTTTGAAGACAACGTGGCCGTATTTTATATTTGTTACCCTGGTGCAATATTCTTTTAGACTGCAGCATGGTTTTGGGTAGCAGTAATATTTGTTTGTATTTTGTGATAGGAGAACAGGGTTTTCTTTTCAGTTTTTGTGGAAAAAGAAACTAGAATGCTATATGAAAGTACAAAGTAGATTATTTTCACCGAAACGTACTCCACTTGCAGCTGACTGGGTTTTTTCCCTAGTGTTATATGAAAAAGAAGCAAAGTTTCACTGAATGTCAAAACAAATCATAATTGTAAGTTGATAGATTTTTTTTTTTTGCTTTGTTGGGGTTTCAGTCAAACATTGATTGAAGCAAGAATCGAGTTTCACAAATTTTGTCTTAAAGACCTTTTCTAAAAATACACTTTTTTCTTTTCTTTAAAGGGAACTCATAAAAACCTATCCCCTAAAATAGAGGGATTGGTTTGCTAAATGAATACACCTTGTTTAAGAAATTATTTGTCTATGATTGAATAGTGTAAATCAGGTAACTGTTGAATTGGATCAGTTTGGGTTTAGGGAGGATTCTTCAAATGTTGTGCATTTATTTAACCATAATCAGAAGTGTGAATAGCTGTGGTATTTCCTTAGACATTAGTTGTGCCTCTGCATTTCTGGTAAAGTTACATGAAAAGTGAGAGAGGAGAAGAAGGTGGGGCATAGAAAGAGGTAGCTATGAAAAAGGCATATAGGTATTTTAGCTGCTGGTGTTTGTAATTAAAAGGTGAGCAAAGTTAGTCCATTTACTGATGTCTGTTATTTTCAAAATTATTAACTATAAGTGCTGCTCTTGGCAGTACAATATCTTTCTCTTTTCCCCTAGAAATTTATCACCTAAACTTACAGCATAATTAGCAAGAAAAAAGTTCAAATAAATATCACTAGTACAGACTTTCAAGTTTGTACTTGCTCTGTTCAGTTCAGTAATGCAAGTCTGCCAGCCACCTCAAATTCAAGTCATTTGGTTGCAAATGCTAGTCTCAGTTCCTGTATTTTTTTCCTGCGTGTTTCTTGACCGTAAAGTAGTGTTCTGTTCTTCTGAACAGAAAAAAACACTGTCTAGAAACTGGTTAGAAAGATGAGAAGGTGGAATCTTGGATCTTGTTTGAGATTTCCTTAGATATTTGGGCTGTAAGGTTTGCTTTTCAAAGGCAGTTGAAATCTTAACAATAAAAAAAATAGGAGCATTACTTATCTCTGACAGAAATGCCAAGAAGCTTCACGATTTTTGTCAGTCGTCCTAGGCGTTAATCATAATGTTAATCTCATGTTGTAGGAACAAATTTATTTATTTTTAGAAGGATATTGTTAATGAAGGAAGTCAGGGAGGAGAGCTTCAGAGGACAAATGAATCCCATGGCATATGATTTTTCTTACATCTGTGTTTCCTGTTTACTAGCAAAGTGTGTGATCTTCATGAAGACAGGATACAGAATCTTTATCTGATGATACAAGTCCTGTAGATTCCTCTGCTTTATAGTCGTGAACCATTCAGTGTAAAGATTTCATATCAGTCCTCAGGCAGAGACAGTTCTGTGAAGTATTGAAAACAGCCCGGAACAGTGGCCAGGCAGTAATGTACTTCTGGGTTCTCTACATGCATCTTCAGCCATGTGGATTGATTAGACTGATCTATGAAGCTATCATCACTGGGGAGAAGGGGCAAAACCAGCAAAACTGAAGCCCAACCTGTAAAAACAAGTCACACAATTTTGAATCCATGCTGCTGTTTGACTTAGGTTTCCTACTCTACCCTGTCCCCATGGAACAGCAGTTCCAACAGCCTGGTAAGACAGAGAAAGTTTTGAATTGAAAGACAGATAAGGGAAGTCAGGAGTGTCAGAAACAGTTAATATCTGTCTCTGAAAATGCTTTTGTCTTCAGTTGTTGCACAAGTGAGGTGCTGCCCAGAAGGAGGTGTCTCACTAGAGTTTTGATTTTTTTCTTCAGAAAGCAGTTGACTTACTGCAACAAATTTACTGTATTTAGTGTATGTTATGAGGTTAAGCACTTTCAGAGTAAACTTGTGTTATGTGTTCAACTTCTAAAATACTACAAGGTTTTTTTCATATTGTTTCTACAGTAAAATTTTGGTTCATATTAACAAATTCAGTGTAGTCTCCCTTGTAACTACTGCAACTGCTCGTATTTAGTTGGATTTGCGTGTTTAGTATTGTATTTTATTCTTGTTCTGAGGTGTCCATACTGTATTCTCAGTTACAACTCACAAATCAGATAGAAAACTTGTTAGCAACCACTTCCTTGACAGGGTAGCAAAGCTGTTTTTTTACAGGAGTGTAGGTTTTCAGCTGACAGCTCTGTCTGAGCAATGGATTCACATCCCAACAGGGAGAGGTCAACCTTTGGTTTGTCTCCACAAACTGTGCACATCCACAGCAGTCTGAGTCCACTGCTTTTGCTTAAATCAAAGCTTTTTTGTGAATTAGAGCTGGCTGTGTGTGAAGCTGGCTCAGATGCTGCTCTGTACTGCTGCTGTCTTGGCTCCAATATTGTGTCTGAGACAGGAACAGCTTCTTCAGGCTCTAAAACTGGTCAATACTGTGAAAAAAGAGACATCTGAGTCTCTGCAAGGCTTGTCTTGTGTTGAAATGAAATATCTTTTGGTGATAAGCTTGCCCACCCTGGCACATTAAATTGCCCAGCCCCTAAACATTACGTAGGCCAGAGCAGTTCTTCTGCATCAGCCTTTCCATGTGTTTATCTCGTCCCTCCTTAGGCCTGAATTCCTATTTCCTGCTGTCGTGTCGGTGAATTCCACCCTGGCAGTCGGTGTCCAAACTCAACGGAGCACACACCCTCATTCAATGTGCTCATAAGCTGACTTGTTTTGGAGTGGTGATCTTGCCAAATTTGAAATGAGGAAAGCGAGGGGGAAAAAATAGACCTTTAAAGTTTCAAATTAAAATCTGAGTCCAGCTTTAAGGTCTGCTTAGACTTAATATGACCTTTTCAGCAGGTGACTGTTGTCACTTTCACTTCTGTGAAAGTAGGTCAGAGAGAAGGAAGATTTAATTAAAGTCTTGGAGGCTTGGATCCTAGTGATCACTTGCACATGTGCTCTGCTAAGGTCATTTGAGAGATCCAGTCCTTTTTAGTAAGATTTATATAACAAATTAAGACTTATAGTCTGTTTCTCTTGTATGAAATCCTAGGCTGTTGATGATCACTGCTAGTGACAAGCATTTCTGGTTCTGCAACAACTCAACTAAATTAAATGCATATAATGTCAAACTAACTTTAAAAGTTTTTTTTGTTCCAGTACTATCTGGAGTACAGAGTTCTTGGAAGTAAAATTTTGGTTCAGGAGTGCTTATGGAGCAGTATTCTGCATACATGTAAATCTCCTTGGACTAATCTTTCACCAAACAAAACAGGTCCTAAGAATGTTTTATTAATGCTAGGTTTACCTTAAAATAATTTTGCAAGCTCCAGATTAAGTAATTGTTCAAAGATGGTGTGTGTCATGGATTGACACTGGCACAGTGCCAGTGCCTCCATGAGAAGTGTATTCCCCAAAATGGTCACTGTGAGATGTGACCCGGGAACAGAACAAAGCAGGCTCTACCTTGGGAATGGAGGGAAAAAAAACAACACTTTATTAATCTACACAGACACAAACTGTCAAAATTGCTGAGTGTGTTGTAGAAATTTCTCCACATGGTGAAGGTGTGCTGCTGATGCTAAAAATGCCAGCAGGGTGGAAGAAGTAATGATAGGATAAAATGAAAATGGCTCCTCACGTGTTTTGTTTTCTAAAAAAAGGACCAAAACCCCCACAACTGCCTTTTGCCTGCCACCAGGGCTCACCAGGGAGTAGCTTCAGTCACTTCTCAGCTAAGTTGTGCTGCCTCTGAACATCCCATTAAGGGTCTTAGAAGTCTTTAATGTAAAATTGAAATGGGTGTGAAGGATCCCTTCAGAGGGTTTGATATTATGACTGTTTTAGTTTGCAAGGCTTTACCTCCCGGCTGATTTAGAACATAGCTTAAATGGGATGTTTTCATTGGAATGTTGACTGAACCTAGGACTATAACTGGCTCCATAAAAGCACAGTAAAAACTTTAAATGCTGCTTCGCTCTAGAAGAGATTTTATTTTCTTTGCTAGTAATACTTACATTCTTGAAGTGAGATTATTTTTTATAATTTTGAAACTGTCTTGAAGCAGAAGTCCATAAAAATTTATTTACTCTGCGCTTCTGGGTTTTTTTTTGTAAATAAACATCTTCATCTTTCTCAGTAAAGTGCCTGCTAGGATGTGTACGTACAAGCTACAAAATATGTCATATTTTTCTCATACAAACTAATCCTGCTCTGTGAACTAAAATATTGTTCCATCAAGCAGATAGTATACTCACCATAGCATTTCCAGACTTTTGATAGCAGAATTAACAAGTGGGAAGTACTGTAATGAACAGTGCGTTTGTCATAGATTTTAGACCATGTATGTTAACCTCAGGATGGTAATTCTGGGCAGTCAAATGGGAGGGACCAAAATTATGTTAGCAGGTAACTGAGGATGGGGAGGCACAATTGTGCACACCTGGTGTAGTGCAAAAGATTTGATAATATACCTTAAAGTTAGATGTTTGTGCAATTTGGGTGACTTCTGACTTAGAATGTAATGTGTGTGGGTGTGTTAATTTCTACTGTGCACTTATGAGCTAAGTTTAGAAACCAATTTTTCCCCAAATTCCACTTAATAACAAGTATGCTACATCTAGGAAATAAAAATGTGACATGGTTTTCTTGCAGGAATGAAGGCATTGACTGTGACACTAGAGGGGAGGGATTCTTTTGCATCTGAGTAACTCTGCAAAATGAAAGCCAGTTTTACCAGAATTGTCCAGACATTAGCTTCTCACCAAGGTCTTATTTCTTTAGCAATTGCACTTTTAAGTTTTAGCTTTGCACCTCTCAAAAAAAGCTTTTAGTTTTTAATTTAAATTATAAGTTTCCCATTTTAGACAAATTGGATGTTTTAGAGGGGGAAAAATGCTTTGACGCAGGCACCAGGGCATTGTAGATCATTAATTTTCTGAAGTCTATAAGCAGTTGATGACAGAGGCAAAATGTGTCAGCCTGGCTTGCACAAAGCAACTATTCTACTTGTTTAGAGCTGTGCATGTCACTGTGAGTTGTCAGTTCTACATAAAGGACATTTGTTTCTCTGGATGTTGATTTAGCATAGTATCTTTCCAGTTGACTATGGATATGAAATGAGCTTCTTAGCTATATTAAAAAATATCTTCCATGTTAATTTGTTGTTATGATTATCAATAAAAGCAAGGCTGTTTATTCTGATTTTATGACTTAATAATTTGGAAAATAGATGTTACAGTAATGAAAGCTTATGTCTTTTAATTAGTAATATATATTGCTTTTGTATTTCCTGTTTTCTTCTGTTTAGGTGAAAAACTTTGCTGTTATTTATCTTGTGGATATCACTGAAGTACCAGACTTCAACAAGATGTACGAGTTGTATGATCCCTGTACTGTCATGTTTTTCTTCAGGTATGTGATGGTTCTGGAATGTAACTCACTTAAACTTTCTGTTTGTCAAATACAGTGTCTCAGCAGATCATTTCCAAATGCATAATATAGGCACACTGATGCCTATATTTACATTGCTCTACAGAAGAGTAAACTGATTTTATATGAAAATGGATTGTTTTCCAATTAGCCTGGTAACAGTGTTTGATAATAGAGTACAAATTAGTGATAGTGAAAACTGGGTTTATTATCCATTTTTCTTAGTTTTAAATCTCAAACTTCCTGCAGTCAAGCTTGTCAAACTTGTTTTCAAGATAAATCAAAAGTAATAAGGTTTTTTTGGAGTTAAGGTTTCTACATTGATGAGATAAAATGTTCTGCTGACAAGCATGGAAGTCTTTCTGGAGATAGACAGTAGTGAAAAAGAAATGCAAACAGTAAGGAATATGCTGAAGGATAATTGCACCGAGTAACCATTTTGGGGGCATGTTTGGAGTCCTTATTCTTGCTTTAAAAATTGGCAGTAAAATGTCAGTTTAAGTGAGAGGAGTAATGCTTGTTTTGCAAGCCTCTTTATGTTATAAGGGCTTCCTTTGATCCTACAAAGCATTTGGGGTGGGGTATAAGATTTCTTTCTGAATTATAATACCATATTAACCTGTTTTTTTGTTCTTCCTCTTCAAAGGAACAAACACATCATGATTGATTTAGGTACAGGTAATAACAACAAGATCAACTGGGCAATGGAAGATAAGCAGGAGATGATTGACATTATAGAAACTGTTTATAGAGGAGCCCGCAAAGGTCGAGGTTTGGTGGTATCGCCGAAAGATTATTCCACTAAATACAGATATTGATGTTTCTTTGGGCTGCCTTTTTTCATAATCCTATGTCCAGTTAAATTTATTTCTGTGTATGTGTGTACATATATGTATATTAAAAGAAAAAAAAAAAACCTACAAGTCCTTGAATATTGAGCATAAATTGAATTATTTAAAATATTTGAATTCTGTTTGAGAAGTAGAAAACTCAAAGCCTGGAACTGTCTTGAATATTACTGCAGTAATACAGTAGCTGAATTTTGAGGTTTTCTTTTTTAAAGACTCTCCTTTGTTGTCCTTTTGGTATTACAGGTTTTGTACACAAAAAGCCTGTTTGCAGAAATGCATTTTAAATTGTTTCATTTGCTTTTATTACACAAATATCTGGGAAAACTATACTATAGTTTTTTTAAAGAATAAAGTAAGTTCCACTTATTCACCTTAATTTTTTTCAGCTAATGAAATTTGACAGTACAGATGGGTGCATTGGGTGCAAGTCTGTAATGTTGAAGATGACTTCTGTTGGGATTTCCTTGTGTATCATATTAGTCCCCTGTATCCACTAAAAATGTGAATAAAACAAGGTGCATTTATTAGTGTTTAGCAAAACTCAGAGAAAACATGTCCTGTGACTTTGCTCACCACCACACCCTCATCAGCCTAATGGACTTGTGGTGCCAGATTCCTTTTCCATGGTGGCTGGGCACTCACTTTGAAGCACTTGGTGAATTGTGCAGTGCCAAAGCACAATTGCACCTCTGGAGCTGGCTACAGACAGCAGCTGAGGAAACCAAAAGCTGTCCTGTCACTTGACCTCCGGTTTGCCTAATAGTATACCAAAATGCACGTGTACTTGGGAGACTTGGATTGGATTCCACTGTGGCATAAGTTTTGAAATTTCCATTTGCATTTCTGACAACTTTTACTGTAATGGAATTGGTATTGTTTGGGGGCTTGTTTGTTTTTTAAACTGATACATGCATATTTACAGGATTAATTAAAACCAAACCAGGCTAGCTCCTTTCTCCAGAAAGATGTCCCGTTTGTTACAAGACAAAGAATTTACTTCTACTACTACCAAGTGTGTTGTAGAGGATTTAGAAAGTGTGAAGAAAGTAAAGCAAAAGGGTCTCAATTTCTGCTGAAGTTAATCTGGTTTAGAGTGGTTATTGATTTTGGAATAACTTATGTTGGAAGGGAATGTCAGCCTCCCAGTAATAGTAGGTTCCACATGGTCAGGTTGCCCAGGATCGTAGCCAGTGATGAGTATCCTGATTGGACTAGATGATCTTCAAAATGTCTTCCCACCTTGATGATTCCATGTTCTCTAAGGATGGAGATTCTTCAGCCTTTCTGGAAGGCCTGTTCTACTGTTTGAGCACCTTCATAGTTGAAAAAGGTGTTCCTTGCATCTAGCTGGAATTTTCCATGTTTCAGCTTGTGTCGAGTAACCCTGGTGTACAACACCTTCAACAAGAGTCTGTTCCCCATGCTCTGCCATGGGGTGGTTGGCAGCAAGAAGCCATGGTCCTTTCTTTAGGATGGACTAAGAGATTTCTCTCAAACCTTGTATCTGCTGTACTCCACTCTGTCTTGGTGATTCTATTTTACCTCCCTCACACCACTGCATCTCTTGAACTGGGCAGCCCCCAAACTGACAGAATATTGTGGGTCTGGTCTCCCAGTGAGGTGAATGGAGGGGGAATGACTTGCTGGCCCTCCTTTGTGCTAATACTGACCAGTGGGTTGCTGCAGCCCTTGCTGCCTGTGCACCCTGCTCACTCAGTCAACCTTTCCTCCAGACCCCTTTCCTGCAAAGCAGTGTCAGCCATGCCCTCACACCTGCCCAGCTTGGCATTTTGAACTTCAGCAAGATGCTGTTGGCCCACTTCTCCAGCCTGTCCTCCAGCATACCAACCTCTCCCCCCATTCTGACAGCACTTGCAAGTCTACACTGATTAAAGCATTAATTGGAATGATTTCTTGATATTAATGAAAGCTGTAATAGAAGCATTTCTCCCTCATTAGCTGAGGTATTTTGTTAACCTGGCAATGCTTCAGCTTCCGCTTTTATGGTAAAAGGTTCCCATTACATTTCAAACTAAATCTTCCCTGCAAAGAGTACCAATATTTTGGTGTACAACCACCTTAAATTTAGTGCAGATGTCCTGTTTTCTGACTACCAATTTCTTCTGGACATGCCTGGTAACTAGAATTCATCTGTTTCCAGGTCTTTAAATAAAATAAGCTGTTTTCATTGAAACAGCTAATATTAAAGAATTGAAATTGTCACAATAGAAATACCTGGGTGATGTCACCTGCACTGGTGTGCACAGCTTTGGGTGGGCTTGTGCAAAGAGTAACAACCGAGCAATTGTAGCCTACAAATACTGCCATTTTTTTAATACAGAATGGTTTATTCTAAGAACATATAAGCTAAAAAGGCAACAAATCTCACTATTTTAATACTAAAATAAATACATTTTCATTCATTGAAAACATTTGTGATTGGCTAAGTTCACTATATAGAATACAGTTCTATCCAAAACAGTGGCTTTGCCTTCTCTGAAACTAACAGTTCTTTTTCAACTCCAGGAAACACAGTGCCCCACTTAGATGAACAAACCCAGCTTTCTATTTTTTTTCCTGGGGCAATAGTTTAAAATTTTTTTCAAGGTTATGACATGATACAAACACATTTGTTTTCCCTTAACATTTTTTTTTTTCAGTGTGACACTAGACTGGAAAATGTCGGAGTCAGTGCTATGCTGTTCTGCCCTTAATCTTCCTTAAACACATCCTCATTTCAGTGCTGCAAAGATACAGTGAATAAGTAGGTTAGTGATTTATTCATGAATGTGATTCAGCATGGAGATAGGAAGATCTGTGGACAGTTAAATACATCTTTGTGGATTGTCTTTCTGCATTTCTGAAAATTATTGTGTACCTTGTGCAAAAGGCATCAGAATGGATACCTAAATTACTTCAGAATATTTACTTCAGAATATTCTTATGCAGTGAAAGACAGGAATGTCTTTCACTGCATAAGAAGTTCCAATGACAAGAATAATTGATGTGTCTCAGTTTGAATCAGGAAAGTGTGCAACAACAGGAAGACAACATCACTTGCATCCAGAGAACACGGAAGCAGTGCTGCCTTACAAATACTAACAACACAAAGTCAGCCATCCATCAGGGAGGGGCCTGGCATTTGCAAGAGAAAGATATAAAATCCAGAACACAATCCTGAAATGTATGATTTTATAATATGAAGTGATTGACTATTGCTGTGTTTGTGGTGAGTGTGTGTGAGAGGTGCGCTCCAAGCCACACTGGGAAGCTGTAGCAGGTTTAAAAGCAGAGGTACATAAATTTACACCAGTGAGCATCCTCAGCTAGGTTAGCATACCTGAGGGGCAGGAATGGTGGGCAGGAACACTTCAAACCACACACATTTCAGTATGAATGGACAGCCTCAGTTTACACACTTGGAGTAAGTTAGCACTGCCCCCTTGTATATTGCACTCAGCTGGAACAGAGGCAGCAAGATACAGTTTTTCTTTTGTAAAAGTGGTCATGTTCTTTGTCTCTTGGCAAAAAAAAATTCCCAAGGTATATTAAATATGTTTTTTAAAAGTACACTTTTAAATCCAAGAAAATGCAGGTATACTAAATATGTAAACACCATCACTCGCCCACCACTCAAAACTAAGTGGAGATGCATAAAACACAGAAAAACTTAAGTAAGTGTCTTTACTCCCAATTCTTCATCTCTGCTTTCTACCCCAGCCTCTGTCATCAGGTCAGCAACACGCATCTCAAGGTCACTGATGTGCTCGCCCATTTCTTCCAGTAAAAAGTTAAAGATAACTTTTATAAATAAGAGTTCTACATTTTTACAGTTTTTTTTTCTTTTTTCTTCCAGATGTGCCAGTCTTTTACTTGTTCACATTTAGTGTAAGATGAAGCATGCACAAGGTGGGACAGGGTGTGCACAAGGTGTCTTAGAACACAACCCCTCCTTCTCTTACAACAGATAAACATTTAAATTCTTAGTATCAAAAGCCTTTGCAAATACTCACGAGTGAACTGTGTGAGAGATTGTTTTCTTTCTGAGGAACTCTTTAAAGGTGCTCACATACAGGTAACCTACAGAATTAGAATATGAATGCTACTCAAACATTATTCAGGAAGTAACTGCTTCCTGAAAGGTCAAGTTTCTGAAAAAAAATTAATAAATGCTTCAGAAAGCAGAGGTAATTTCTGTAAGAACACAAAACAAGAAAGCTCAGAGACCCTTGAGGTCTGATTTTGTTCTTTTGAGGGCTCACCTTGTCATGCTCAGGCCAACAGCTGCTTTTAAACCGTGGCTCGTTTGAGTTGCATTTTTGGAGATGGATGCTTTTTTAAATGCACCTTCAGAATCTTTACACATAATTCGATGCTTATTTTACTTGAAAGCCAGAATTGCTGCACAGAGACTACCTTGCTACTTGCAGTGAGACATTTTTTAGGATTTCCTTCTTAGAAAAAGGGATCTATAAACAGGCTGGGCCGGGGGTGGGGGTGGGGAAAGTCAGGTGCCTTTACGTCATAGGTATTTAGTCACATCACACATTCTACGCTAATTTGATGTTTAATAAAGAAGCCCACCCCGCTGTTAGAAGCAAAGGCCCCGCCCGCACCCACCAGCGCGCAGGGGGCCCCAGCCGCGGGATGATCCCCACGTTCCAAAGAGGATATTTCTCAGCGTCAACTTCTCCGTCAGAGCCTCAAAATTCTCCTGCAGCCGGCAGAGCAGATTTTCCGCCTGCGGGGGGAGGGGGAAAATAAAGACAGGGGAAGCAGAAGGCAGGGCCCCGGCCGTGCAGGAGCCCCGCAGCCAGGGCACCCCGCCCGGCCCCGCTTACCAGCCGCGGCAGCTCCGCGGCTCCCGGCGGCTCGGCGGCCGCCATCGGCTCCGGCTCCGCGGCGCGGCGGGGCGGGCAGAGCGCGCACGGCCCCGCCCGCAGCGGAGCCGGGAGCCCTTAACCCCCCCTTCTTCATCTGCTGCAGAAAGCGTCGTTCCGCGCGGCAGTAACTAAATAACCATGCCGAGGTTTGATCTTAAGAGGTCTTAATTTTTTTTTTTTTTTTAAAGGTCTGCTTCCTTTTCCCCCGTGCAATTTGTTTTGTAAGATGGAGTGGTAAAAATACCGTGGTGGTTGAAGTTCCTTGCACTGCAATGTCGAGCGAGACAACATCAAAGGCATCAGCAAGAGTCGCATGGTGCCTCTTGCAGGACCAGCATCTAGGTCATCCCTGGCTTTTGGGCTGCACAGCGTCAAAAAGCTCCCAGTGCATCTATTACAAAGGTGTCTTTCTTCTGGAAGCTGAGACTATTGCCTGATGTAAATGAAGAGGTTTTCAGTTTACTGTGTCTGCATGGTTAGGAGCATATCACTGTTGGGCAATAAATTACCTTAGTCAATTACTTTGAGTAATTACATATGCTAGATATGCCAAATATGTGTCTTCATCCACAAAAAAATTCTGAGCTGGGAATTACTTCAGTTGCTGTAAGCCTACCACTTAGAATCTTTCGTAATATACTTAATTGTTTTCCTTCTTAACCTTCCCCACCTCATTTGAGAGGGTGTGTTAATGGCTGAGGTGAAATTCTGGCATTGCTACCTGCTTCCCATAATTGTAGCTTCTCTGTACAGCCTTTTTTCCCACTCTTGCAGGTAGTCCTCATTGTAGAAAGAAAAATCAATCATGGTTTGCAAAGCTTTAGTGTTCTAGCAGCATTACTGCTCTAGAAAGCTTCTAGATAAAGAATTTGAACAATATTATGCATGTAGATAGGGTAGCCACTAGCTTCAACCATACAGCCTTTTTGTTCTGTTGCATGAGTAAAAAGGAACAATTGGTGCTTCTTACCTGTTTATTTGTCGATCATAAATATTCTTCCCTTTAAGGCTAGGTAGTAGTAGAAGGTAGAGCTGTGGTATTTTTGCATTTTTAATTCTTCCTGGTGTTCCCTCCTTCCAGAAGAGCTACAAAAGCTTCTCTCTCATGCAGCAATATTTTCCCCCAGAGGTAGTCAAAGTGGCTCTGCCCACTTTTGCCCAGTTATCTTGAACAAAGCCCTAGAGTCCTATTTGTAGTGAAGAGCTTGCAAGGATAAAGAAGCAGCTGGAAATGCAGAGGAGCAAGCATTATACAGCCAACCAATTCACACTTCACTACATCCTACTACATCTTTGTAGTGCCACATTTTAGCAATGATCAGGTTAGAGCTGAACTGAAAACAAGCATGACTTGATAAAGGTTTTCTGTAATTAGCTCCTCATTTTTGGGAGGTAGGTCAGTGTGGTCAAAACAGAAAAAAATACAGTATCCAGCTGGCACAGTAATGGAGGACAGGCAATGAAAAGTGTGAAAGAGACTGAAAAATACTTACCATGCATTTCCCCCTTCAAAGGTCTCCTTCTTTTACTTTGTGGACTCAGCAGCTGATGTGAATGGCCCTCTTAGTTCAGATCTGGAGCTGAATTAGGCCAATAGTGCACAGCTGGATTTATAAAATAAAAACAGAAGTCTCTTTAAAGCTAAAAGTAGCCATGGAAAACTTCAGAAAGCCTGTGAATAGAAGAGACAAATGACAAGACCACACAGACTTTGCTTAACAATGGATTTACTTACGATAGAACCTAGCATGCTTGGTTTTGCTCTGCTGTCCTCTAGTCTCTCCCTTCTCAGAGGGCTTAGAAGTCCAGAACTGAGCTGTTGCATACATTTCCAGGGTCTGAAATCTGGGGATGTAAGATGAGCCATAGTTTAAAAGCATAGTCCATGCTGGGCATGTACCCATGGGCTAAGGGAAGCTGAGCAAAGACCCTTTGGTTTTGTTTTGTTTCAAAAGCAGAGGGCTAGCTGAGAACCAGTAAACCACCAGTGCTCATAAGAGTATTTACTGCAATAAGAATGCTTAATTTACTAAAAGGATAACAAGAAGTTCATTTTAGCAATGAGTAAAAAAACAGGTCCTGTGGAGGTTTGAGTAAGGAGCAAAAGAGAAGATTTGACAACAAATTCTTTTTCCATTCCAAAATATGCTCTGTGCTACTTTCTTGCAGTAAAAAGCTTAGACTTTAGTCACTTTGTCCAAATATGTCTTTTTGGTATGAAGAACATGAAGTAAAAATAAAATTAGGGTGACCTCGAGGCTGGGGTGCCATCTGCTTCCATCCTATTTCAGTATTGCAGACCTGTGCTGTGAACTCTTTACAGTGTGCGCTGCAATGGTATCCAAAGCATGTTTTCCTTGCTCTTTCCTAGGGAAATTCCAGTCCCTCCACTGCTGGAAGCAGAAGTCATAGTAGTAGGATAGGACATAAAAGCATGTTGAAACATTTATAAAACCTAAGCTCCAAGTTCACTGTCATGCTGTAAAAGGCTGTGATGTGGCGAGAGAACTGATGTAGAAATGCATTATCCTTGCTGTTTGGATGTTACATAGAGCCTCTTTCCCTCCTCTTTGCTGACAAACAAGATTTTATATACCAGGAGTAAGGAATCCTCTGGTCACACACTCCAAGCATGTCTGGCTCAGGGTTGCTTTGGAATGGAGGTGAGGCCAGAGAGAGGACATCTCAAAGAGAAGCTGAATATTACATGTGTGATAAGAGGGAAAACAGGAATTTAGTCCTGGAAGGAGACAAGGAGGCAAGCGCTCCTGGGTCAACGTGGCAGCTTGTTTGGCTGCAGATCAGAAGGCAGGATGCAAATGGTACTGCAAATTTTGTGGGTTTGCTTTTTTTTCTTCCTGGCAGAGGCATGGTCAATACTAAAAGTTTTCTCTGAAGAGAAAAGGGCTAGATACAAGTTAGTGCTTGCAGCACAATCATGGTACTTTTGCTAACAAATTGTTGGGCTGGGTCTTTGAGTCATGCTGTGCTTGGTCCTTCCCTCTCAGGTAGCTTCTCTTGTGTCACTTTGCAGTAGTGATTCAGAGGGACACAATGTGCAGAAAAAAAAACATCTGGCTTTGCTAGGTCATCAGCTTTTATATGCAGCAATCCCAAATGGTGCTGATGGTTCTTGTTGCAAACTCTGACATTTACCCAATCTTTTAATTCAGCATAATGCAGCTCACTGAAAGCTTGCTCCACTGGAGTACTTCCTGGTGAAGGCATCGCTTTTCTTTCATATGCTAACATCAGTAGACCAACAAGTTGTTATTTAAAAACGTGGAAAGACGTGGTGAGTGGAATGCAAATGCCTCAGGCAGGAGAAAAAAAGCATTCGGGTCATTGGTGTCTGACAGCCTTTGAAAGACAAAGTCCTTTGAGGTGAATATTAAAAGCCTGGGTGTTTGCTCATGGTTCAAATTTCAGCTTCTGTATCTTTGAAAAGTGTAATTCCAGCCGTTGGAAACCTGATCCCTGATGGAGGTGCTCTACCTTTAATAAAAGTATTCTGTTTTGGGACTGCTGCTTACAAATCCCCTTATTGTGAAATATTTCAGCCAGCCCCTTTCTGCAAGTATCTACAGAAAGAAAACTTAACGGGTTAAGGATAATCTTGATCAGATGTTCAGTGCATGCTCTGGGCATCATTACAGCTAAGCAGCTGTAATAGAACACAGGGTATAATTTTCCTTGTAAGCGTATTGCACCGGGATAAATGCAGGAGCAGCAGAAAGGTGACTTTGGAGGCTGGTCTGGTGGGTGGTGGCATCCTTTGGCTCTGTGAAGAGCTGTGTGTAATTCACAGCTCTGTGAAATCACCCACCCAGCTGCTGTTGACTGAGTTACTATGTGGTGATCCAGAAATCTCCAGCTATGTTTCCCGGACATGGCTGGTAAGAGATGTTGCTTCTCATGCTTTTTCCTGCTCCAGCCTTGTTCCATTGTCTTTGGATAGTGAGGGTGAAGGAGTATTCACCACTCAGCTCACCTCCTGAAAGGCTGCAGGAGGGAGCTGGAGGTGTTTGTCCCTGGTGGGAGAGGGAGCAGAGTCTGTTTCTCTGGCCTGGTGGCATGCCTGGCACTGCATCTGGGTGCTGTGTTCAAACCATCCCATGGCCTTGCTCCTCACACGGGCACAGAGGAGCTTTCTGGAAACAAACAGTGTGTGACAGGTGAGGCTCTTCTGTGATGGCAGGATGGGCAGCCCCTGTGGCAGAAGGACAGGCAGCTGACCTCGCATGTTCAAATCCCACAGCCTGCTGTGGCTCTCTTCCAGGGACCTCGTGGTCCAGAGCAGAATGTGCATTTTGTGCACAGATATTAAACATGGCATGTGCTGTGATGCGTGATGGAAAGAGTATTTTTCTAAAATATTTGACAAAGAACGCCTGTGCTGAAGAGGCTGGAAGCTGGGCAAAGGAGGGAGTGGTTCATTGGAAAACACCCATTTTGCATTTCCAGAAGGTGTAAAGAACTGTGGGTAAGATTTCCTGTGACCAAACTGCAGCTATGCTAATGTTTCTTTCCAGCTTCAGACACAATTTTTCCCAGAGCAGGCAACTGGAGTGTCTCCCTGGTACAGGCAGTTTAAATTCACCTTGAATTAATGGAAAGCACTTAGGATGCATAAGATGTGGGTTGATTTGGGCAAATGTGGGCAATAACACTGGAGAACATTGGGTGTAGGACACATGCTCTAACAGCAAGATGTGGGTCAGTGAGCAATGACAGTAATAAAAACAGCCAAGAGTGTGGTAATCTGATTCTTTAGCTTTTTTTTTTTTTTTTTCTTTTCCCCTGGGAGGAAAAGCTTGCCCTTCCTCATCTGAAACAAAGATCTTTTGCAAATATGCTCTTAAGACTGAAACCTTGACTGGCAGTGGCCTGCCTGCTTCTTCTGTGAGACATTTGTGGGAGAGGAGAGGAGCTAAGAGTTATGACAGGTATTTTATGCAGCTTGGGTAATGTTGGAAGCCCTCCCACATCAGCTCCATTTAGTGTTCCACATGGTGTTTGCCAGCAGGAGACATTTGGGTGCATATTCCAAGCATGCCTAGCAAAAGGCATCTGAAATTACAAGGGCATAGAGGGGCCAGAGGGTGCCAAGGGACACTGCCAGCATAGGTAGCACAAGCGTCAGCTGAGCAGAAGAGTGCTGGAGATTTGGCCTTCCACATCTGGGGAAGAGGTGCAGTGGCATGGGTCCCCAAGGCTGCTCCACTTTTGGGGCTGGCCAGAGTGGCTCAGATGACACATGAGGATGTTAATTTTCTCTCTGGGATAGATTCTGTATTAAGCAGAAGCAAAAACACCTGTAACTGCAGCTCCTTGGGGTTTCAGAAAAGTCAGTCCGCAGTGTTTGTGTCTGTCTCGTGTAAATTATCTTCTGCTCAAGTATTACTCTTGCAATAAAGATGGTCTTTGGTTTTTTTTTTCCCCCATTCTGCACTCTTTGCTCATGGTAAGGAGAGCATAAATTTAGTTTTGTTCTGTTTTTAAGTGTACCAAAGATGTTGAGCATATCCAACAGAAACAAGCCAGTGTGTGCTACAGTGTGTAAATGCCACCAGGAGCACTTTGTCCTTGTCCTAGAACAGAGAAAGAAAAAACAGTTTGGGTGCTGTAATGCTACTGACTCCAGGTTACCTGGTGGTATTTTGAATCATGATGAAGCTGTAGTTTCTCTGTCATTTTTCTTTTCTCTCTCTACTTCTTATTTACTCCACAGTAGAGAGAAAATGAGTCAGAGTAGGCTAAGGATAGTTCTCCTGACACTTTGGAGACTGCATTTGTACCCCAACTTGTTCTGCAAAAAAGCCAGCTTGAGGATCTCCCAAATTGCATCTCATGCCCTGTGTTGGCTCTGGCTAAGATGGAGTCAGCTTTTTCCAGATCTGTACGGTGCTGTGTTTGAGACTAGAACAGCGCTGGCAGCACACCAGTGCTTTAGCCAGCACTGAACTCTGGTTGCACAGTATCAAGGCCACCTCTGGTTCTCACTCTGTCCTTCCCCGCAGCAAACTGGCTGGGGGTCACAAGAGTCTCAGAGGGGAAGCAGCCAGGACAGCTGACCCAGGTGATAAAAGGGACGTGCTAGACCCACAGCATCACACTCAGTAATAAAAGCAGACTGCGGGCAGGAAGTTTCTTCCAAAGTAGCTGTTGCTTGGAGACTGGCTGGGCACCAGTCTCCTAGTGGGAGGTGGTGAGTGGTTGACTTTGCATCACTTAGTTATGTTCTTTTTATCCACTACAAGACTTTTATGTCAATCCATAGGTATTTTTCCCTTGGCTTCACCCTGCTAATTCTCTTCCTCATCTTGTAGGAAGGAGTGAGTGACCAAGTGGCAGTGGGGGCTTCACTGCTGCCTAGGATCAGCCCACCACACGCCTTTTTTCCCAGCTCACTCCCCAGTATCAGCAGCTTCTTGTGGAACACAATTGATCCTGTAATTAGTGAGCATTTTGCTCCAGGGAGGAGTGAAGTGCATGAGAGAGTGAGATGGTACAGAGCTCTTTCTACATCACGTCAAGAAAGGTTCAACAAAAACCAGCTTAATAAAACAGCCGTTTTAGTTAGATGGAATGAAAAGAGGAATGTGTCCCTTCTGATGCTGAGCACCATGCATTGGATTAGTGATGAATGGAGTCTGCATGGTACTTTGCCATGGCACACAGTGCAGATCCCATCTGTGGAGACGTTCCTCTATTACATATCTTCTTGAGAGAAAGCAGCTCTGCTCCTGAAGATTGTTGAGGTGAGAAGTTCTGGCTGCATTGTTGGACATGGGCAAGATATGCAGGTGGACTGGGAGCTGTCTATGGACTCCTCTGATACAGCCAACTGCTGAGGTGACCTTGATGCCATGGCATCCCAAGAGCAGGTGGGGAAGAATTAATTGGAGCCAGCTGGACCTGTTTGACAGAAGAGCAGAATGTGGGTTAAGCAGTCCTGGTTCAACTTCCTACCTGTGTAGCTGCTTACTCAGGTGAGAAGTTGAACCAGGACTGCTGTTTGTTTATTTCCCCACTCTGAACTCTGCCCGTTGTTTACAAAGCTGTAATGGTTTGAAGAAGGGTTCATGCATCTCTGCCAGCTGTCAGGCTGATTCCTGCTCTGACATGTTTGCTTTTTTCTCCATTTTTCTGTGGAGATGGTAGCAGTCCAAGTACAGAGAGGAGTTTAATCATCAACTTCCATGGTCGTGGTTCCTGCTCCCCAGTGCAAAGCATGTGACTACTGCCCAGGGATGGACTTGTAGGCTTGGGCATGTTTGTCAGAGCTCCTTGTTGGAAGTGCAGAGGGTGTTCCTCTGCATGCAGGTGGGTGTTCCACTCATGCTGATATTCACTGTTCTGTTTGCAAAGACCAGCTCAGAAGGAGAAAGGAAGAGTGGTGAAAATGTGCAATAAATCTGTATCTCCTATTAATGCTATCTTGATCCTGCCCATCAGCTGCTGAAACAGGGGCTCACCAGTGCTAGGAGAGGCCAGCAGGTAGCTTCTGCCACCAGTTGCAGCAGGGTTGCTTTAAAAAAAATCAAAAAATGGAGAAGAGGACAGCTGATTTAGTGATAATACATTATGGTAGGAATGGCCAATTTCAAGACCCATTTACTTGTTTTATGAATAGTACAGTGAATATTTCTTTTTAATGTCCCCAAGGCTGTAGTTGTAGAGTGAGATATATAATGTGATAATTGAAGGGAATTTGGCTACCATAGGGATTAACTTTATCCTTTTATTGTGTAGTGTGTTCAAGAAGTAACTTAGAGCTTATCGGCACTTTAGCAGGGTCTTGCAGGGACTTCATATGCTTGCTTCTGTGCAACAGCATTTCTCTAATGTAGAATATAAAATAATTTTAATACTCATCTTTCAAAATCAATTGACAGAACAAGAGACTGGTTGGGAGACGTGCAGCAATCTGCTATTTTTGCTACTGCAGTAACTACAAGCGAAGTACCAACAGCTGTCCTCCTCCTCCTGTAAAAAGCTGCGACGACATGGCTAAGGCTTGTCATGAAATTGGTCCATTGGGTGGTTCATTCCTGTGTCCTGTTGGTCCCTGTGTAGTCCTGGTAGGAATATGGCCATATGAAGCCAAGTTTAGAAATGGGGCTCTGCTTACTTTTTTAAAGTAAATGGACTTATTTGCAAAAACTAAACCTTATATAGTAATTTTTACTGCCTCTATCAACATTAAAGTTAAAAGCCCTTTGAAAATATCCCACATCTGTTTGCCATTTTCAGCTTGCTTAAACCACACCCAAAGATACTACAGGAACATTTCTTATCAATTTCTTAATCTAAAATAAATCAAAGTTCTTGTGGTGTTTGCAGGTTTGGGGACTACGTTGTTACCAAAATGTTAACTACTAGAAGCTAGTTCATAACTTGGTGGCTAGAGCTGCTGACATAATCAATTTCACTTCTCCTACAGTAGATGTCCTAAAATGATTCATTTAGTCTTCAAAGACCTGGTGTGAAACTTTGTCTGCTTCTGTTTTCTGAATGGGTAATGTAGTTCCAGCAAATAGAGGATTTTTGTCCTAATGGGGGAATTTTGCCAGTCTGTGTGAAAAAATAAATACACCTGTTTTTTTTCTCCTCACTTGAAACAGAGGCTTGCTGTCTGGCAGTGAAGCAGTACTATTTCTAGGGTAGGCTCTGCTTTTACATCAAGAGGGCGGTCCTTCTGAGCTCCCTCTCAGTTACTATCTCCCAGAGAAAGAAACCTGCTTTCATATGAAGCCTCACAAGGCTCATTCTTGTGTGATTGCACTCAGACCTGCAGGTTGCGGAACTTTTCCTTGATGATGCAAGACTTCAATCACCTGTTATCACCTCAGGTTTAGATAAATTTCTTCCAGCACACTCTCCTACCGGAGTCTTGCTGGGTCTGCTGTGGTTGGGTGTTCCTGTGCCAGGCAGGATGCTACGCTGGAGGCAGCAAGCACCTCAGGATGGCACCACTACTAAAAAAAAACCCTGAGCTTGGCTTTTTAGAATATCCTGAGACCTGAAGAGTCCCTTCCTGATGCTGGCAGCTGCTCAGCCCGAGGAGTTCAGCCAGCCTGTCATTCCTCCTCCTACTCAGTGTCTGGTGTCACTGGTCAGTTTAGCTTACATCCATGGATTAACTCCTGAACAACTAGGACATTTTTTAGTGACCTGAACTAAATTGTGTTCACACAGCAACGAGCGGTAATTCACATTTTTTACCCTTACAGTTTCAAGTAAGGGAAAACAATGTCTGTTTAGGCAGTTGTCTGTTTCCAGTTGAGGATTTTAGAATCTGAATATTGTACACAATTTGTTATTGAATAGACTTAAGAGCATCCTGCAATAATTCTGGAAGCTAACCTGGAGATCTGGTGGCAGCTTGGGTAGTTTCTGCTACTTAGGTAATCATTACTTCAAAATACCTGTTTTCTCAAGACAATTTCTTCATGATCTCTCAAAATACTTGCATTTATATAACAAAAATTGGCTTTCTAATCTGGGCTACTCCTATTTTCAACTTGAAGTTTGTTTAGACCATTGTGCTTAAGGAAAAATAATGTGCTAAGGGCTCCAAGGAAAGCATGTAAAGAAGTTGGCATAACTGCCTGATGATAATGCACAAGTGATACATGAAATATGAGCCATTAATAATAAAATGTTTTAAATAATGCAGTTTATACATAATTGGATTGTTATAGTCTGAGTGAGTCAGATGCGATGACATCAGGAACTTCAGGATCCTCATCCAAAAATCAGAGTTCAAAACATCAACTATGTATTTTTAACTTTAACAATCAAACTATCAAGTCTGTGTAATGGAATAGAGCTTTGTTCAAGTAGCAAAGCTGCTACTTCCTTGTAGGAAAGCTAAGTCTCAATGTTATCCCTGGTCACCCAGTCTACACAGGAGGCTGTTTTGGGTATTTGTGTAATGGTACTCCAACAATGTCTTTGACAAATAGATTCTGTGGTAATGTGCAGGTTCATGTGCTGTGCATATGCTGCAAGAATTGCCCATTGGAAGAAATGGTTGCAGTTGAGCAAGGTGCTGCTATGCAGGAAGTAAACAAAAGGCTTTTGAAATCCCAAAACAGACATTTCTATTTTTAATTCAGCTCCTTTTCCCTTTTAACAGTCACAAAAAAACCATTTGCAGTTGTTGCTATAGGACACAAAATCATACATCACTCAGATGCAGGAAAACCCATCTCATTTCCTACCTGTTGGATGAGCAGCAGGGGATGAGCAGCCTTCCTTCTACTTCCAAGGCAGAAGGAAGCATGTCTGGGGTAGTATTATGGGGAGCCCAAGGAACAAGCTTTGAGGACAGCTGTGCAGCCACTTGGATACATGGTGGATGATCCACCCTTTTAAGTGTGGCTGAAGGAGGTGGATGCAGTGTGCATGCTGTCATTCTCCACAAAACACCTGTGTGCAGCACTTGTCCTCTCCTGGCCCAGTGCAAGCAGCAGTAGAGGCTCCCTGGTCACTTTGGGTCTGCCCTGCTTTGGGTCGAAGATGCACACTTTCCCTCCCCACCCACTGCAATTCAGAGAGCCACAGAAATCAGAGAATCATAGAATGGTTTGGGTTGGAGTAGACCATCTAGTTCTAACCTCGCTGCCATGGATGCCTTTCATTAGGCCAGGTTCCATCCAGCCTGGCCTGGAACGCTCGCAGGGATGGAACAGCCACAGCTTCTCTGGGCAACCTGTTCCAGTGCCTCAGCACCCTCAAAGTAAAGACTTTCTTCCTAATATCTAATCTAAATCTACTCCCTTTCAGTTTAAAGCCATTCCCCCTTGTCCACGAGGCATGACGGAATTTTCCATAACTCCTGGGGAGCAGGACCCGGGGTGGTAGCTCAGCGCAGCGCGAGGAGGAGAAGGCGCCCAGGTGCGCCCGGGGGAGCCGAGCCGCCCACGGTACCCCGGCGCTGCCCGCCGTGTCCCGGTACCGCCCGCGGGCAGCAGCGCGGTGCAAGCGGAGGAGGGGCCCGGCCCCGGTGCCGGTGCCACCGCTCCCCGCCGGAGGAAGGGGCGGCCCCGGCGCTCATTGGCGGGGGCGGGGCCGCTCCCGGTGCGTCACGCGCCGCCCCGGCCGCCGCTGCCCGCCC
The DNA here is from genome assembly GCF_017590135.1 of Pyrgilauda ruficollis. NCBI lineage: Eukaryota > Metazoa > Chordata > Aves > Passeriformes > Passeridae > Pyrgilauda > Pyrgilauda ruficollis. The sequence continues at coordinate 626,312 of NW_024516764.1, read as the reverse complement.
GCGGAGCGGCGCCGGGGGATGCAGGCGGCGGCGGGAGCTCGGGGAGCAGGTGCGGGGCAGGCGGCCGTGCTTGTCCGCGGGGCGGGGAGAACGCGGGTGGGCGAGGGAGGCGGAGGAGCCCCCTCGGAGACACGACCCGGGGGCCGGGCGGGGGTGGCGACGGAGCCGCGTGTCCGCGCCCTGCTCGGCCGCTCTCAGCGATGGAGCGGCGCGGCTGCCGTGCCGGGGCCGGGCTTCCCCTGTGGAGCACCGGGCTGGGACCGGGGCCGGGGCCGGGGCCGAGGCTGAGGCTGAGGCTGAGGCTGAGGCTGGAGCTGGAGCGGGGGCGGCCTCGACCCGCCCGCGGCAGGGTGGTGGTCCGGGCTCGCCAGCGCCCGGCTGGCAGCGGCCGGAGCCGCCCTTGGCAAAGCCGGGCTCACGCCCCATCCCTTTCCCCAGGTCCGGGCCCCGCGGGAGAGGGCGCAGTCATGGTGCCGCATCCCGGCCAGGAGCCCGCCCGTGGCTAGAGCCGGCCGCGGCCGGAGAGCTGCGGCGGGGCACCCTCAGCCTGAGGGCATCCCTCAGCCTGAGCGCCTCCCCGCGCGCCCCCGGCATGGAGCCGGGCGGCCTGGAGTGGCTGCTGGTGCCCATGCAGCAGCTGGTGTCCTGGGGCGCCGCGGGGGCCATGGTGTTCGGCGGCGTCGTGCCCTACATCCCACAGTACCGGGACATTCGGCGGACCCAGAACGCGGAGGGCTTCTCCACCTACGTCTGCCTGGTGTTGCTGGTCGCAAACATTCTGCGCATACTTTTTTGGTAAGTTGGCTGTGTTTCTGCTCGGTTCTAAAGGTTCCTGCTTGTTTGCCAGCTGTAAAGCTTTGATTGGAATGTTTGAAGAAATAATGTTTTACGTACCTTTTCCGTTCTCTTGAAAATCTAAATGCTGTCTTTCCATCCGTGTGTGTCTGTTAAGTAGAATGAAATGGGCTGGGAAGCATGGTCTGTTTCCCTTGACAGATCTGATGATCAGCACTCTGATTTCCAAGAGAAAACTTTTTAACATGTTGGTAAAGAGGTTTATGCTAAGTCAGGTCTTTTTTCTTGCCGACTGTATTTTGCATTTCTCATACTCCTCTATCTCCATTTTCAGAGTGAAAGCCTCGGTACCACACACTTATTCTAGTGTCTGGTTGGCATTAGCGTCACTGGAACACTTGTCATATAGTCTTGCATTTTCTCAGGGTACCAGCTGACTTCAGAGGGGGTTCACTTGTAGATCTTCATGCACAATTACAGATGAAAATTTTCATTCTTGAATAAGCGAGGATGTGGCTTGAATAAGCCTTTCAAAAGCAAATTTCTTTTGCTTTCAACACCTGTTTCAATACTTAAGAACAAGTTTAAGAACAAGTTTGTTTCCGTATTTTGGTCTTGTGCTGCTGGACAAAGAAAATGTTATTACAGCGTGATTTCTGTGAATCAACGTTATAAATATCTTGCTCATTACTACTCATTATATAGGTGCTGCACCACTGAGAATGTACTTGGGATTAAATGGTCTGGGCAATTACTGCAGCTAAGGACAGTTATTCTGTGATTCTGTTTTGATTACAAAGTAATGCTTTTTAATCCATAAAGAACTGATAGGTAACAGGCTGCATCCATTTGTTGGTTTTCAGTTTCTTTTTAAAGAAACCTCCTCTGACTCTGTATAATGCCTTTCTGGGTTCTGCTACAGCAAAATGTAACATGTAAATGCTGTGCTGGAGTGGAAAACAGGAGACCCTTTCTTGGCACCACAAGCTGGCAGTCAAACAGAGGAATCATCACTAGAACAGAGCTACTTGTTGCATTGGAGCTGTGTTTTCCTGGGGAGAAGTACATAGAGAAAGCAGAGAGCAGAAGGGAAGTAGAGGAACTGGCAGGAGGAGAAGTGAAGAGTCTGAGCTGACAGTGTTAGAAAGAGAAATAGTCTAACTTTTGGTTTTACTGGAGGCAGTCAAAATATAAAAATGGCTTACACCTGAATGGAGATGCTGGCAAATTCTGGGTACTTCAGGTGAGCACATCTGTTAAGTGAGACTCAGACTATGGAAAAGCTGAAAGATCTTTAATTTGAATTGATTTTAAGTACATCTAGTTAAGAGATGTGTGAAAGTATAAATGCTGCAAGTAGTGAAAAGTTATAATTTATATCAATATTGAAAGGTTTGTCAATACCTCAAAAGAGAGAGAATGCAGTTATATTGATAGGAGTATGTATGAGTAGTTAAGCCACATAATAGTATCACTTCCTGACACATATGAGCACTGTGTAAGTTCTTGGCACCTTGGAGCCTGGCATGGAATGGCTTCACACAGGAGTTTGCAGAAACCTTTCTGTCTGTACTTGCAATGAATTGTCTCTCTCTAGTTCTGCTGAACGAAAAGACACAAGAGTACTTGCATAAAGATAATTCAGTGTTCTGGGAGAGAATATTTTGCTTGTCTGCCTAAAAAATTAGGCACCCCTGGTAGTTAGCTATAAGCACCAGTAAGTCATGAAAACAGCATTGAGGGTGGATGTTATCCTCGGGTATCTGGATGATTAAAGGAGGATCATAGAGCAAGAAACTGTGAACATTGTAAAAATGCACCCACAGAGCATCTTGGCAATTCAATTTTTTGCATTTTTTAATTAATGTCGCCTACGGCCGATGCATTATCTGGGACACAATGCTCTTGATAATGATATATACAATTAAAATAATTCTGCTGTTTATGTAATATTCTTTGGAGGAAATTAGAAAGTTTTTATTTATTTTGTTTTAAATTTATTAAAGAATGTAATTAATTCTGGTGCCAGGACAGAATTGTTCCTACAAGTAATTTTGTTCTGTACATAATTTTTTTCCCCATGTACCACTTGACGTTCTCCTTCCCTTTACCAAACCCAGTATTAATCCAAGTCTCTCTTCTGATAACTCTACTGCCATAAAGCTTCTGGTTTCATTTGGTTTCACTTCATTACCTCTGATCATTAAGCACGTGATTTGAGCCAGAGTAATTTTTTCTGGACTTCCCCTGCACTGTGATCCAAAAATAAGTACTTAAATTGTTAGGCCTTAAAAACTTTCAAGTTTTAATAGTGTTGCTTTTCAGCACTTAATTATGTCCTAGGATGGCTGATGTTTCTATTGTTTTTTTGCTTGTTTGTTTTGTTTTTAACTTCAAAGACACTTCTTGAGTTGTTTCTGTTGTTACTTCCAGGTTTTTCCTGAAATTTCATGTATTAAATTTGCAGCTCACAAGGACAGACTGTTCCTGCCTGTTATGTTTTATGCCTCTGTATTTTTGCTCTTGGGTAGTGCTGGTGTTTCTGTATTTGTGTCACTCGTAACAGAACCAGTCCTCCCACCTTTCTCTTACCTCCCACCTTTTCTCTTTCTCCTTCTTCTCAGCTATGGGGGCAATTCCTTCACATTCTCTTTGTGGAATGATGGATTCCACAGGTTCCTATAACTGTACTTGGTTATTTCAGAGGTTATCCTTTTTTGGTTTAATGCCTGGTTTTGTTGTGGTTTAAGTTTGACCTTTCATCTCCCCTCCAAATAGAGTATTTGCTTCCTAATCTTTTTGGCGTGTTTTATGTGTCAATAGAGTTTCAGCTGGTGGGTTGCGCTGTGACAGTAGCCAATGAACAAAGTACTACTGAGGTGAAGGATAACAATCCTGTTTCCAGTTACCTGTTCTCACCAACTGTTTCTCTGATTAGACTGTCTTCAGTGGTAAGCCATCTTTTGAAGTCAAAAGGACTCAGTGCAAAGCCTCTTCCTTGTCATTCTTACATCTAATTACTTAATTTCAAGGTTTTCCCAAAGAACTTTTAGTTTGCTAGTGATGACAATAGCACAGTATCCATTTTTCATGCTTCTCTTTCCAAAAATGTCTCAAAATGTCATCTTTAAGGAGCTGTTTCTGCTTTCAGTTATGTGTGTTTGGCCTTGTTGTGTCCCAGCAATGTGCCAGAACTTTGTGTGAGAGGATTGGTGTGGAAGACAGGGTATGGATAGCAATGGGTGTGATTCTACTTCACTTTATTTATGCATGCGTGGCTTTTGTTTAGGGAAAAGAAAGAAGTTTGGCCATGTTTAAGTCTTTTGCCCTTTAAAAAAAAATTGAAAGGTAGGCAGTTTGCGCTTATAACATCACACAAGGAAGTCTCTGTTTACCAGTGTGAAGAGCAGATTTTGTGCTGTAGTAAATTTTACACCAATTTAACTTTATTTTTAGTAGTAATTTGTTGTTACAATTTTATCTAACACATCAAAGCAGTATTTATTTTGGGGTGCCAGTATAGCTGCTGGATATGATTTATGGGTGCATCAGCTGCCCCTTTGTTTAGTCCTGCTATTGTCAGTACTGCTTCTCCTGTCTGTCTTCTCTAGCCCCACAGGTCATTGTTTCTCTGGACTGGTCAACTTGGGCAAAGTCTGCACTGTGGGTAGACATCACGAGGCAGTGCAGAACTCCAGGCCTTTGTAGTTCTGGTGCATATTAAAGTGTATGGCCTGCTCCAAAAAAAAAAAAACTGATTGCAATTTCCTTCCCTCTACATTTTTAATTAAACACTTCTTCACCATTTTTGATAGCTTGTGCTTTATGTCTTATTATACATTCTTGAGTTAGCTCTGTGTTCTTGCTCAAGGGATACCCTGAGCTTTGAGGTGATTAATTATCTGTTTAAGCTGTCCCAGGCTGTTTGGAAGTTGTGGGATGGCTCCTGAGTTGCCTGTGGCACTAGACCAAGGTGCACACATCTTCTGGGTTCGTGTGGCCTGCAGGCTGCCAGCTGAGTAGCTTTGCATTGTTATGATGGAGAACAGGAACGAGAAGGCGGGTGAGAGTTGTGTAATCAGTTGGGGGTGGAGGATGCAGAAAAACTTGCTTATGAGTTCTCCCCCTCTACCCCTTCTCTCTCTTCACCCTTTCTTTTTTAAAACAGAGATTATAAAGAGATAAATTACAGTTTCTTCTAATATTAAAATGAGAATAAATAGCTAGAGGAAAAGGAACTATAGATTTCTTAGAAATCAGCATAGACATTTTTATATATATATCTTGACTAAGTGCAGCTGAAAGTACTTATGTTGCCTGCTATCCCCAGAAGTTTTTTGGGATTTTTTTTCAATTTTACATTTTGTAAAATGGATGTCATTATATAATAGGGTTTGTGTATTTTCCAAGAAGACAATGTTCTTTCCAAAGGTTTTGAGCTGCAATTCCAAGGGACACTGTCCTAAAACTCATACAGCAGTGTCACAGAAATCCAAAACCAGAAAATAAAACCATCCAGTTTTGGAATTGTTCTCACAAAATAGTTGCCATAAGGCAAACCGTGGGAACAAGTTCTGATAGCCAGGGATGAGATGGAGACTATGGACTGTGTTATTTTTGATCAAAGGTAACCCTCTACCCATTCCACATCAGTTGACCTGAAACAAAAAGTCTTCTTAAAACAGCAATATCAGTAGAGCTCAGAGCTCTCTGTGCTGGAGTCAATGGAATAAGCTCCCTGTTTAAGAATAGAGGTTTAGAGACTCAAGTATGGAGCTGGAGGTCATTTACAGAGAAATGGTGAACTTGCTCTTGTCAGGGGTAGATTCCTACGTATTTATTGTGCTGTAACATCTACAGTGCTACTTGTGGACCAGGTCCCTTCTGTCTTGTGTTGCTGTTGCATTGGAAGGCAAAGCAGTGAAGTCTGAAGGACTTTCTGCAAGAAAGAGAAACTTGTGCTTTTAAGGCTTCTGTTACTAAAATGGATCTTGCCAGTTTTTACCATGTGTGGCATGTGGGATGATGCTATGAATCAAGCTGATAGAATGACTACAACTTTCAAAGATTAGCCTTACGTATGGCCTGCTGGTGGAATCTTGCTCAGATATTGAGAGCAAAAGTGTTATGCAATTCCTCCTCCTTTGTATGAGTGCCATAGTGCAGGGATAAGATTTTTGTGCAGAAAGTAAAGTAGAATTGTATATGCACAAGTGCAGAGCTTCATTTGGGATGATGTATAAAGTCCTGGAAGTTTGCATGTCAAGCGGAACGTTGTGTCAAAAGATCCTGTTGCAAACCTAGTTTGTTTCTTCTGCCTGCTTAAATGCTACGGGTTAAATTCTGTAATTGTGTGGGATGACTTTCAGGAGAGCTGACGTGCTGCTATGCTGGGCTATCTGTCGTGATCCTGGTAGTGTGTGATGTATCCTGTGTGCTTTCCATGTTGCCTAGAATCTGTAACTTCCCAAAGAGCTGAAAAGCAGACAGCAGATGAAAGCTAGAACATCATCCAGGAGTGTAGGAGGAACAGAGTGATCTGGCTGCACCAAAACCAGTCAGGTTCTTTTCAAAGATGTCTTAGGAAAAGTGATAAGCAAACCTTTCATGTTTGGTCTAGCTTAGGCTTCTTTTTCATAATCGGCATTTGCTGTTTCAAGTAGGCCCGGGACTGGAATAGCAGGGTTATTGCAGAATTGAATTGTACCAATGGAATTACATAGTTGTCTCAATAACTAGTTAGTCTCTGTTCTGGCTTGAACGTGCACTTCTCTTGTCTTCGTCAGCCTGAACATGCATTAGTCATTTGAAGGCTGTGGAAACACTAATAACATGTAAGCCACTCCCCCCTTTTATTTGCGTATTTGACTAGTACAGGAAATAAATGGTTCTTTTGTTTTTACAAATGCAGTAAACGGTGGAAAAGCTCTTTGTAGTCTGACATATGAACTGAGTTCCTTGAGTACTGCAATGTCACCGTTTACTTTGTTATACAACACTGTAGTTATGGGATGAAAATGCAGAATAATGGTGATGACCCCTCACCCCCAGGACTTCAAAGCTGATCTTTTCCGCAAGCCTGTTCTAGTATCCTAAGGCTCTTCACCTTACTCTCATAAGGTGCTTTAATTATCTTAATGTGCCTCCTCTCCTGGCTCCTGCTTATGCAGAGACAGAAATAATGTCTGTGAAGCAGAAGGGAAACAGAGCATGGAATGGCACACTCTCCCTGCAGGGCTTACATCCCATAGTGCTCCTGGCTCAAGCTGGCCTGAGGAGCCTTAAACTGGATTAGTGTTGCTTTGGCAGGCCCTGATATTAATGCATAGTAGGGTAAGTAGCTTGGAGTGGTGTTTGTGTCCATGAACCTGAGCAAAGTTAATGTTCTGGCTTTACTTCTACAGCTTCAAGAGCCCAAGAGTGGTCCTTGACAGTGGTGTTCCCTTCAGTCTTGCTGCCTAGTAGTGTGGTGTAATCCGCGTGGTGTAGTTTGCTCTGCCTATTGGTCTTCATGGCAGCTGTTTGTTCTCCTGTACACGAGATCTACTTGAGCGGGTTGTGTTGCCTGCAAGACTCATTCTGGCGTTTGGGGAGATACATTTCACATGAGTATGTTTTGTTGTATAACCTTTCTTCTCTTTGACTGGATGGTTGTGAAAAACCCTACAGGTGGTTTGCATTGTTTGAAGTTCCCATAAGAATTTTTAAGTTTCCGTTTTAACTCTGTTGTGTATTGTGAGTTTTGTTTTACTTTTTTCCCCACCTAATGTTTAGGGGGAGAGGGTCTGTAGCAATACTTGAATGTCATGACAAATAGTTGTGATCAGACGAGCAGGTGGCTGTGCTTATTTGTGTTTGTAGTGAGTGGGTATTTATACTGCAGGCAGTACTTTTGTGAGGCACCCATTAGTGAATGACCAATAATCTCATCAGCAGGGAGAAGCTAACCTTGCAGTGACCTGTGGCTGGATTTACTGTCATAATAGCTTCTAACTTGTTGTGCTGCTAGCTCAGCCCCTCTTAAATGCATTACTGTATTTTTACATGCAAATACATTTGTAATTGAAGATAGTTTTTCTACATCTCATGTAAACTGGTTTATAGTTGACTGCTCTGTAATTCTCAGTAAGTCTTTCCCATATTTTTTCTCATCTTTGAGTAAGAGACAAATATAATAGTATTGAATTCCAGTAGATGAGGGGAACTTGGCCACAGTCAGCAACACAGGCTGAATGAGCTCTCGAGTCATGAACCTGGAGCATAGGCTCGGCCAAACTTTTATTCTTTTCCCCTGCATTTTGAACTAGTACAGTGAAAGCCTTATTCAGAGCACACGCTGCCTATGATTATGCTTATCAGCTGTGTTCTTTATTTCCTTCCTCATAGTGTCCTCCAAATTTGTTACAGTAAAGGCTCCATTGAGGGTAGAAGTGGGGGACTAAAGGTCACAGAACTGCTATTCCTGCAGGAGTAACTGGTGAGCTCTCTGGCAGTAGTGTGGAGCCTCAAGGAGTTGTACTTTTCCTCAGCTGTATGCCATTAGGCAGAAATCCTTGGCTGTTTTCACTGATGTGGGCTGCTTGGCTCTTCTGCACACAATTTCCAAGGAAGCTAGTCAAGGACTTTCCAGTCTCTGTCCTGTTCCTTGTTAGTTGACTCACAACAAAAAATCTCTCTCTGGTGAAATGGCTGCAGTGGAAACACAGTATTGTGAGACAACATGGTGGTGAACCTAGTTGGTTTTTACTAGCATGGAGCTCGGCTGTAAAAGTAGCCCAAGCATAACAAATTACATTTTGCCAGGGTGCTGTAAAACAGGAACTGTCAAGAAGAGGGAAATAATTGCCATGCCTGTGAGGCTTGGGACTCGGTCAGCATGATGTGGTTGAAGATTGACCTTAGTAATTATGCTGTTAGGAAATTTAGGAAGCCTGTGTGCCTCACGGTGCAGGTGAGGGAGCTGGGGAGCACAGCAATATGTTCTGACCAAATCATGTCCTCAGCATCTCTGTCTTCAAGGCATAGAACCTGTCAGAACTGAGCACAGAGAAGCAGCTCACTGTGATGTGTGTGTCACCTTCCTGTTGTAAATGGAGTATGCTTCCACCCATAACCCCTTATGTGTGCACTTTCATCAAGTGATGGAAGAGTACTGATGTACTGATCTCCACTGAAGGGTTCTCCTTTTCCTGTAGCAGAATCTTGTGCAATCACATAAGAGTAAGATCTTCAGCCAGGGCTGACTACAATCCAAGTTCACCCTCTCTATCCTGTGAAGGAAGTGCGCGGAAGCTCCCATGACACATCATCTGTACTTCCTTACTTCCCCCAATCTTGGTCCAAATAAGGCAAAAATTTACTAAATAGTTGGTGTGTTCCTAGACAGGGCTGTATTTATTTCTTTGGAGGGCAAGTGCTGTTGTTTTTATGACTTAACTTAAAAATGGAAAATTGAGAAAGGGGAGTTTTGCACAGAAGTCCATGTGAAATCTTTGGAGTGTGTGTGTGGAGAGCACACATAACTGGTGTTAATGTGGCATAACTCTCTGGTCTCTGTACTGACTTACTGCTTAATGAATGTGATTCTCCTTTCAAAACAATAGGTTTGCTGCTGGTTTTTGAAGCAGAAACTTAAGCTTCTCTCTTCAGCATCTCTAGGATCAGCCACTGAGATCTTGCAATAAGGTTCTCAGATACTTCTGCTCTGAGTTCTAGTATGGGCAACTAGATCTGTCTGGTGACTCTGACTTCCTAAGCTGTCCATACCTGTTACTGTTAGCATTTCTTTTTGCAGGTGCTTAGATGTTTCACATACTTTCTTTCCTTTTTTAGGTTTGGAAGGCGTTTTGAATCCCCTCTTTTGTGGCAGAGCATTATAATGATCATTGCAATGTTACTGATGCTGAAACTGTGCACTGAGATTCGTGTGTCCAATGAGCTGAACGTGAAACGCCGCTCTTTTGCAGGTCAGTGATGGGAATTGGCTTTTTTAGGATAAATATCTCTGAAAATAAGGTGTGCTCTACTTTCAGTACAAAAGTTCTGTGTTGCAGTCTAGTCTCCCCACTGTAGCACTTTCTGAACTTTTTTTTGAAACTGCTTATTTTCCAGATAAAAACATACAGCTGAAATTTTATTTCAGACAGGTCTTAGTTCAGTGTAGAAATTGGACTTGTCCCTAGTATTTCACACCACATTCTGAATATAGAGCTGGTTCTTATGTTATTGTGCTAGTCTGAATTTTTTAAAAGATCTTGGCTGGAGTAAGAACTTGTTTTCTTCAGCTGTACTTTTTACCAAGTTAGTTATGATCTTATGCTATTATCTAAATGTTGTAATTGAAAACATTTGCTTTTGTAGATAATAATTTTCTATTTACTTGGGTTACTGACCATTGAGGAATCAGGTGTTTCTTACCATGGTTTCAAAACTATATATTTTTTTTATTTGTGTACCATTTCCTTTGGCTTTAGTGTGAGATTAGTTGGGATTTATGGGAATTTTCTCATATTTTTTATTTTGATTGATTTTGGTAATTTCAGTTGGGCCAGACTATTATTCTCTGTTTAATAAAATGTTCAATCTTTGTGCAAAGTCCTTACATTTTTTCCTGCAGATAAGAAATATGAGATGGGTAGATTTTTGTTTTTTGTTTCTCTGTGTTGACTTTGACTTACAACATTTTATATAACAGCTTTTTACCAACAAGAACAGAATTAACACTGTCAGCTTTCTGTCAGTTGTTTTGCCATTAAGGATGTATAATTTATTCTCTCCATCTGTTCTCTTCCACACTCCCTAGTAATTGAGGGTCTGATCCAATTCCAGATATCCACAGCCATCATTAGAAGGCAGCCGCTCCTGGCTGTGCAGTAGGGTAATTTATCTAATAGCTAAGGAAGCTACTTCCATTCCTGCTCATTGTGGAGTGTAGTGAGAAACTATGCAGGTAAGTGAATTTATGTGGAAGAGGAGCTGCAATCCAGCTTCCAAACACAAGCTGCTGTGTTCACAGGGGTTTTCAGTCTGGCAGGATGAATGACTTAAAAACTGCTTTCAGCCAGATTTAGCAGCAGGTAAAATCCAGGAAGCATTTGGGAGGGGCACGTATGGCTTCTTCCTCCTCTGCTGTTTGTGCTAGCATTTTGTGGAGTGACAGAGAGGTTTCTCTGTTTGCCCGTTCTGAGAGGAAATTGTTCTTGTGCACATTTACGCACACACTTGCAGGCTCCTTCAGTAACCTTTGGACAGCAAAGGGAGGCTCTTCAGTTTAATATATAGTGCTCTTTAAGCAACTCTCCCTGAAAGACATACAGTCTCCTAAGGAGTAATCAGTCCTTCTCTTGACAGATGATAGAAATTCTTTAAGGTTGCATTGTATTATATAAACCTTTTTCCTAAAACTCATTTTGTCATATGGAATTTGCTAGAGAGATGGATTTTTACCTACTTGTGGTCCTTAATTATTTGTTTTCATAGAAAGGCTTGCGTCCTCCCACAAACACTGAGAATAGTTGGAATATTTTTCTTAAATGGGATTGATTTTTGGTAAGGACAACTGTATGGTGGCTCAGAATAAACACTCAGATGCATACAAAGCTCTTTTCAAGCTGGACATAATGATAGGTTTCAAGTACAATACAAGTAGGAGTGAGAACTGTGTTTCTAATCATATACCTAATCTTATCTCTAAAGTTTTATGGTGATCTAGGCAAGCTGATAAGTCTGTGTACTTACTTTCTTTCCTTGTAGCTTACTGGGGCAGCGAAGAGCTAGGTTTGAAGTCACTGTTTTTGGTTAACCTTGCAGAATCCTGAGGGAAGGTATAGCATTTCTGTGCGATAATAAAATTGTTATTTCTCACGTGGCTGGTCTTCATTGTAAACATTTTTCTTTTTTATCCTCCCTTTGAGTGTTTCAGCAAAATAATCCAAAATATTTAGAAAGAGTAGAATATTTTAGTGGAAGGGAGTTTGCTGTTTTCTTATATTATTGTAAAATGTGGTATTTCTTCCAAGTGGCATAAGTATGTGTTTACCAGTATGTTTCCAGTTATGTGGGAATTGCCTTTTTTCCTTTTGTTTTTATTTTTCTCACAAATTAGGTCCCTTAAGTAATAACTAGTTCAGAAAGAATCTGCTTCCTATCTTGAAGCATTAAAAAGCAATCTCTTCAAATCCTGACAAGGTTGTTCTGTATTCTTTATTGTGTTTTGTGGTGTTACTGGCTTAAAATACCCAAAATGTCAATAGCTATTCAGAACATATAAAGCCATTCAGTCAATTTGCTTGTACTTTGATTTGTAGGGTAACTATCATAGCATGAGAAATGCAGTCTCCCTAGATTTTCTAGTAATGTTTGATTTTTTTTTTTTTTTTAGACTCTATACATAGAGAACTTAAAAAGATTATGTGAGGTTTTCTTAATTTTTTCCCCGTCTCACAGTTACTTCTCAATTATGGGATTTTCCTCTGCTCCCTTTTAGTATTGCAAAATGAAATTAAGTTGGAAGTGATGCAGCCCATCTTGTGCTGTTACTGCCTTCTCTGATTTTTTGTTTTGGGTACAGAGACTTTATCCTTCAGTATATACCAATTGAGAACACAGCAAATGCTGTTCATATATCCAACTGTTCTATTACCTTTTTTTTTTTTTTTAAACTTGGACTGTGTAGCCTGTTTTTAACAATTCAGGCTGGGGAAAGCCAGCACCCAAATCAGGGAAAATACAAAACTAACAAATATCCCAATTCGATTTTAAAACCTCAAGTGATAGGACAGTTCTCTCCCCTGCATAAGAATGCTTTGAAAACTACATGAGGTCTTCAGGTGAAATTAGCAGGCATGAAAAATACCTTCTTATCTTTTATCTTGTATTTAACCTCACTGCATCTTAAGTGCTCTAATGCAGCTTTTCTGGTACCATTGTTGGGGTAACAGTATTTTTCCATATTTGTTCCCAAGTTTTAAAGTTGTATCTGTGGAGCCATATGTATGCTGCATTGTTGGCTCAGTACAGAAAGGGCCAGGCTTCTTGTTAATTTTGTTGTTGTTGTTTTTGTTCAAAGTATTGTAATATTTTGGGGCATGATGGTGCTACCATGCTAAAGAGCTGAATATTGAAATACAAAATGTGGATGTGCTATGTCTTTACTCAAGAACCAAGAGGTGGCTGAAGAAAGATTGTCACAGGTACAGACAGCTGAAAAGTTCTAGTTACTTTTGGAAATGTTGGTGGGCTGGAGCAGTTTCTTCATATTCTTGGAGAGACAGACACTCTCCCCAGATCAGTCTCCCACCTCTCTCCAACAAAGATTCTAGTAATGCCCAAGACATTGTGACAGATTTTGACCCCCTTGAATGTATGAACTATACTGAACTATACAGTGGACAATATTTGTTGAAAGGAGAGTCTTGGGCATCCCTCTGTACTTGTGCAGTCCAAGCTCCACAAGTAGAACATGGGCTCCTGTGTTTTTACATTATTTCCTCTTGTCATTCATCCAGTTTTGCTGGTTGACTTAATCTCTTTTATAACTTGTATCTTATTATAGCACTCTGATCCTTTGAAGAGCTTTGGTTTTGGCACTGGAAAACTCTCTTGTGTAATATATGGTTTTCAACTGGCAGAGGAAGGTTAGGGTGAAAAAGGTTTCGCATACAGCATGGTTGCAGATGAGGTCTGTTCTCTCCTTGTTGTTGGGCTTTGTGACAGTATTTTGAATAGTGTTTTCCACCAGAGGCAAGGCAGCTACCGTCTCAGCTGTTAATACATGCATATCCACACACCCAGTGTTGCTGAGGTAACAGGTTGCTTTCTCTGATCATGAAAACTTAGAATTTATGTAGTCTAAAGTAAGAATCAAGCTGCCTGTTTCATTGTTTTTTAAGCCTTTATTTTCCCCTCATAGGTACGCTGCTGTTGGGTTGTGCACTGAGAGTGTTCTGGGACTTCCTACTGCTCAGTCTTAACATTGTGGGTTGGGAGCCTTATAGAAAGCATGGGGACTAAAATTTCTGGCATGTTTTGGTCTGGCTATTATTTTTTAATGAATAAAATGTACTAACTGACTAAACTGTAACTCAAATAACCACTGTTGCATTTAATCATAAAAGTCTGTTTGTCTTTCCTTTCTTTTTTTTTTTTTTTTTTCCTTCAACTCTTTTTTATGTAGCTGCAGATAGTAAGGATGAAGAAATCAAAGCACCACCCAAGAGATCCTATCTGGGTATGTACTGTACAAACCCATTCTGCCTGAAGTTGTCCCCTTAACCACATATTTCACGATTTGCTACTTTTTATGATCATTTTTGGAAATGATTGCATGATCATTTCTGTAGAGAATGTTTGCATTTCATTTTCTTGACATACTAAAGCCTGGTGTCTGGTTTTTTTTTGGGTTTTTTTTTTCATTTTTCACCTGTCCACTTTTAACTTTCATGGAAAAGAGGAAAAGATGCTTTCATCTTTATTTCAGAAGTCAATTCTTTGAAGGCAGTTGAATTGACCACATTGTGTGTCTTCCTTACTCCTTCCACAAGCTGGACAAATAAAGCAGAGATCCACCTCTTCAGACTCAGTTGGCCTTTTTTTAGCTCTAATGCTGGAGGAAACTATGGAATATACGGCAGTATCTTTCAGCAGATATTTCACTTTGATATTCAAGCATCCTTGTGAATATTCCCCTCTTTTTCATTATAGAGCAGCCTGAAAATTGCTATTTGGGAATTAGTAATGCCCAAGGTGAGAGCTTCCAATCTTTAGTTTCAGAGTTGGAATCTATGTTGTTTAATTTACCTAAGGAACGAGAAATATTGGGTGCAAACCAGCCTTGCAGTACTTTTTCCACTCTTAATAGTTTGGAATGACTTAATAGTTTCAGTCAAGTAATTGTAGTTTTGTTTTAAATTTGTTGGGGTATTGCATCAAAGAAGTGACGCTGACAGAGAAGTTCCCCAAAGTCAACTTTCAGATTGGTTTTAACTGAACTGATTCAGAATCTTCCACTGGTACCAGCTGTGTTCTGTTGCAGTTCTTGAGTTAGAGAGGTATCAACTCAACTGGCAGTATCTGGGGCACAGAGGAACATTACTGAGGCAAAAGGAGAGTCTCTGTATTTCTCAACACACAGTTAATCAAGCTGCTGCTAGCTCTAAGAAACTGCCCAAGAGTGGTATTAACCTGAGTGCTTTCTTGAAGCCCTAAGGCCATCCCTGTTTAATTTAAATAAAATTCTCTTTTAATGGTTCCTCTTCTGGATCTCCCCTTTCAGATTTATGGGCAAAATCCATGGTTTGGGAAATTTATCATTTTTTTTGTCTGATACCAGTATTTTTGCAAAGCACCTTTTCCTTTTGTATTTTCAAAGCATTATTTTTTCTGCATTTGGTATCAAACAATTTTCTTTCTGTTTGTCTTTAACTCTAGTTTGTGTGGTCCTTCTCACTGGCTTGCTAACACTAACCATTGGAATGTAATGTTTAAGCAGTTCTTTCTTCCTTTTGCCTGTATTCCTGTTGTCTTTTACTAGTTTCCATCAATGCTTTATTTACAGTCTCAGAGCTATAAACAGTTGTCAGCTTCAAGTGGTTAAAATTAAACAGAAATAAGTAACTTAATGCGACCTTTTACTTATTTCAATTTTTTTCCTTGTCTTTTTGGTTAAAAAATAATTTGTTGGTAGTTTGATAGCTTAAAAAGATGTAGAATAAAGCACCACACATCTTAATCAGCTGGTCTAAGTCTGAAACATTTGGTTAGTAGGTATTACTTGGGGTTTGTTTTGGAGTTGCTTAGCAAAATGGGGTGAATTGAATTATAGCTAAGGAACAAGACAGCCCTACACTACTGCTCTGAAGTTTAAAGACTGGGTGGGCAAGTTTGAAATATGACAATTCTCACTGCTATAAAGAAATTGGAAATATTTTGAGCTGTTTGTGTATAATGTGCACACAAAAGTATGTGCTGGTGGGATAAAGAGTGGAGTGCACAGTGCTGTGTGTCACAGCATATGTCATACTCAATTTACATAGGGCTTAACTGAGCTGTGCCCTGCAGTGCTGTGTTTTGCTACAGCTCTGGGGAAGCTTACTTGGAGATTAGCTGAGGGGAATATTTGCCATACTTTCATGTGCTAGTGCATTCTCATTATGTCCTTTAATGAGTTTTAATTAAAACTTCTGCTCAAGAAAAGGAAATTGTTTTTTTAATTTCCTTTGAATTGTTGAGTGGTGTAAAAACTTTTTCAGTGTATTTTTAGGCTTCTGAAATTATTATATTACTTTCTTTTTCTGGTCATGTGGTAAATTATGTCTGTAAATGAAGATGATCTCTGAAAACTATTTAGTTATAGAGCTGTTGAACAATTAAACTGAAAATATGTGGACTACCGATTAATTTTAGGTGAACTTGTTAGATAAATACAGAGGCTGTTTGGTGCTTCTCCTTGAATAGGAACTGAAGAGCTCCCTGCGATTGCTTTTAGGTTTGTTTTATTGTCAGTTCAAGAAACCACTTAATGCCACTGTTTTTCCACATGTTATCTGAAAAAGCCTTTATCTCTGTCACATGACTCTGAAAAGTGACTTTCTATCAGTCAGTACTGAGAGTTGAGGGTGTGGGGGAACGTTACTGCAGTTTGAGTGACCTAAACAATTTACAGTAAGGTTGACCCCAGGGTGTAGGGTTTTTTGATTTCATACAGAAATAAAATTATTTTCCTTTTTTTTCTTGGCGAAGGAAAGATTAAAAAGAAGTAGCTCCAGTTCTGAAGGATTAATGCTTTATTCCCTTTGTTTTCTAATTCAGGTATCTAGTTCTACCTAATGCCTGGTAGCATGGCAACTGCTGAGACTGAGCAAGGTGCAGTTGAGTTGAAATTTGGGTTTTTGCTTGTTTCTTGTTTCATGATGAGATGATTTAGAACAAATGTGAATAAATGTATTAATCTGTTTTGCTAAAATACAAATTCCATATATATATTTGAGCCCTGTGAGTGTTGGAGACTGTTGGGGTAACAAAAAACCATAGCTCCAAAGAGCCTGTATTGTTTAAAGTTGTTCAGAGTGGTTTCAGTGTGTGGCAGGTGAACCTCAATGTGGATGGGACTTGTTGGATTTTTTTTTCCTTCTAATTAGGTGGTAAAGCATTTGGAAAGACAATTCTGGGATATCCTTCTCTATCTGAAGATGGTTTCAACACTTACTGTATTACTAAATCCTGAACCTTGATTTTAGCTCAAAAAAACCTAATCAAATCACATTAAGTTTTATAACATGAGTAATAAGAACTAGTGGTAATGGAACAGCAAAAACTTAGGTTCATTGAATGCCTGTTGCAAAAGATTTGAAACTACTGAACATTTTTTGGAGGGGGAAAATATGAAATGTATGTATAGTTGAGTTTGCAGACTTATAGCTGCATAATAATGAGGAGAAAATAGTAATGTGAATTGAGCAGGTGCAGGTATCTGCTGCATGTTTCCACTGGCAGGGTGACAGCCTGGTGAATAACTCACACTTCCACCTCTCCTTTTGTCCGTGCTCTTTAGTTAGCTCAGGACATCAGTTGGCTTGTGTTGTCCAACAGCACCACCACAGTGTTGACATATTTTAGAACAGCACTATTACATTACATGTGCCATGAAGGATGTAAACTTTATTTAATCTATTTAATCAGCTCTCTGCTGCCTTCTGTTCAGTGTTAGGTCTGTTTTAAGGCTCAGCAGGGCATCCTGCACAGCTTGCGGGTGAGCACTGTGTCTTTCCAGGGGTGCTCTCTTAAGTCACACGCACAATGTGCTTCTCTGTCCAGCCCTGACACCCTGAGCAGAGCTGGGGACGCAGCAGAGGCACAGCTTTCCTTGCTGGTTGTGGGGTGCACCTGGGTTTTATTGAAAGTGCTTGACTTCTGCACTGTGCTACCCAGTGGTTGAATTCCCTGTACAGCTGGAACAATGAGAGCAGAGTTGTTGCTGGGGTGTCACTGCCTCTGTCTGTGCATAACTGAACATGGAAGTGTTCTTGGAAGGATTATATGTATCCTCATTAGACTAATTTCAGAGTGCTTTTGTTAGTATTTTGGGGAGGATGTTCAGGAGAAGGGATTGTCATGGCATGTCCGTGAGAAAACAGGATGCCAAAAGGATATTTTTTTTTGCTTTGCTTTTGTTTTGCTTTGTTTAGTTTTGTGGTTTGTTTTTTTGTTTTTTTTTTTTTTTTTTTTTTTTTTTTTTAAATTTAAAAAGGATTACAAAAAATAGTGGAGTTCTAGTTGTTGAAGAATTCAGGTCTACTCTGCCTTAGAAAATGGCACATGTCTGCATTAACACTTTGGTTGTAATTCTGTGTATGATGGGAACAGTTATTTCCCTTTGTCTTTCTCTGCATCAATTTTAAGACCTTTTAAGAGACCAAAGAGAGTAAGAAATTAAGATTATAAACACGTAGGGGCAATTCAAAATTTCAAGTACATACTTAAGTGGTAAACATTGGTGTCTTTTTTAATTCATAATTTTGGTTTTTTTTAGTTGATGTTGCAAAAGAGACCAACACAAGTGGAAAATAATTTGTCTTTACAGGTATGGGTCTGTGCTGGAGGTCTAAGTTACTTATTATTCAAACATTTCAGAATAATTGTGTCCAAATAGAACACTATAGAGTTTTCTTTAAAAGATTGTTGACATACTGAACAGGTTGAACCGATAACTTTTTTTTTTGTTAAACTTCAGACAGAGAGAGAATAGTTCAATTAAAAAAGTTGTTCCTTTATTTTCATAGGGAATTTGTCCTGAACCATTGCAAGTTGAACACTAAAATAATGTTCTTTCAGAAAACATGAGAAAAATGGGTTTGGATCTGTTTTCTGGAACCAGTTTTATGTTTCCCAGTAGATACTCTCTTTCAGGCTTTGAAGTTCCATTCAGTGTAAATCTTTCTTCAGCCCCTTAGGCTAATGGACCTCAAATAAAGTTCTGTGGCCTTTTATGTCCTGTTGAAAGTGTTGAAAGTGGTTCAGTAGGTGGGCATACCTTTTTGCAGGCTTATCTGGTATTGTTCAGAAGGTATAAAAGGGAAGGGTAAGTTTAAATTCTGTATTCCAGAGGGACCTTTTCCTTTCAGAAAAGACAGCTGGGAAGGGAGAAACCCAGAGAATGATTTTGGAGGCCTCTGAGCAGCTATGATCTCTGCCTCTGGCAGTTTGCAGTTTCCTTAAGGTGAGAGATCCAGAAATACACACATCCTCTGCAGTGAGGTGGAGGCATGAGGCCAATCTGCTTCCTGCCTGCCTGAGTGCTGTGAAAGCACATTCCTGATCACAGTGGATCCAGGTGGAAAAGTCACTCTTGTAATGCGTGACATGTAGCGGGTTTAGGCCTGAGAGACAGGGGGTGGCTTTGCATGAGAGTTAGGGTGGTCACCTTTAGAAAACCTAAGAGTATTTCTTTTCATGGGATGCAATGGAAGTGGAAGAGACTGACATTACCTCCATGACTGATACGTAAAGTATGAGGCAATAGCTCCTCAGTCTTAAACTGATCTCAGATGTATTTTTCTGTTCATGAACTTTGGAGTTATCCGTAGTTGTATTTAAGCTGCAGGGAATGATGTTGTGGGCTCACCCTGGCAGGCAGCTCTTCCCAGCAGAGCCACCCTCTCACTCCCCTGCAGTGGGTGAGAGGGGAGAGTCAGAAGGCTAGAAGTGAGAAAACTCCTGGGTTGAGGTAAAGATACTTTAAAAGGTGAAGCAAAAGCTATGAATACAGGCAAAGCAAAATAGGGATTTAATTCTGTACTTCCTATCAGCCAGCAAATATTCAAACATTTCTAGGGAAGTAGGAGTTCATCATGGGACATGATAGAGACAAAATCCATAATTTCAGACATCCCTGCTTCTTCCTCCTGAGCATGCTGCTTACACTTTCTGTGATCACTTGATGAATGTGTGAGCCAGCACATGCAGGCTCTACTGTGATTTGATTATCTCCAGAGCAGGGCAGCAATCTCAGGCATGTTTGATAGGGTGCCTTGTATCACAGGCTTATGTCACCTAAACACAGATGCTTGAGTTGCCTCTTGAAGAGAGGTGGGGTGATGAAATGTAGTTTAAATCCAAAAAAACCACAGCATTTTTTCCGAGCCCAAGAAATGGCAAGGACTCCTCTCTTAATTCTGCTTTCTCGTTTAGTAGTGTACAAGAGCTGTGGAGCACCTGTTACTTCATGCTAGCATGTTGGTCCTCATTTTCAAGTTGAAGTCTTATCTTAGTATGCTTCACAGGGGATTCTTACTGGGTCTCCCAGTTATCTGAAAATGGAATGACATGTCTGCCAGGTAAACAGTTTTTTTGGCTGCTGACCTGCTGTTTTCTTCATGTAGGTAGTATAACTCAGAGGAGAGAGATCTTATTTAGGTGGTAACACTTAATCCTTTTTTTCCAGAATTTTGATTAGCACAATGATGGTTGAACAGGTTCCTACTGATTTTGGGGTTTGTTTTACGACTTAGATATTTTACCTTAAGATGAAACTAGACTTGGTAGGCAGAGAGGTAATGTCCTTTAATAGACAACTTGGGGAAAAAGTGTTTTCAGCTGTGCAAGTTCTTGTCCAGGTCTGAAATAGAAACAGTGAGCTTCAAGCTTCTTTCAGTTTGGAAGCTGCTTTTCTCCAAGTTTAACTTTTGTATCAGTTACAACAGTTAAGCAGGAAGAATAGTTGCCACCTGTGAAGTCATGGTCGCCTGTGGGATGGGGAATGCAATGAACACCCACCATGGAATATGGATGGATGAATTACATTTCAGGTTATATTTTTACTGGACAATGAAGCCAGCAGCTGTGGAGTCTGTAGTTTTTGATAAACATTGATGAATTTTAGTTTCTAGACTTATTGTTTGGCAACTTTACAAAAAAATTTTAGTCTTTTGGGCTTCACTCAGAGATCAGAGTTGGCACCTTCGACAATGGAAACCTTATCTGATCAGTAATGTTCCTCTCCCTAGTTTGTGTGTGGGACATGGTTTCTAGTGATTGTTTCATATTAGCCACACGTTTCACACCAGCAGAGCTGATACACTGTACGAAGTATTTTGCGTTTAGCGATAAATGCAGTAGCATTCCTGTGCTTTGAAAGCTGTATTGTAAAATGTACTCTTTCAAAATACTTGAGAGATTGGAACTTCCACTTGCAACTTCTTTTAGTTATTAAACTGAATCCTCTGAAGTTTTAAGCACTGAAGGGGTTATTCTGATCTTGTGTAATGTGGACAATAACATTTTGCTTATATTGTAGTGCATACAGTAACTTATGGTTAAACTGGTTCTTCACAGTTTAAAAATTTACCCATTTTTAATCAGCAAGGTTCAAAGTCCCACTTCGTAATGTGAAATGTCCTCGGTTTTTAAATTTGTAGCATGTTACTGTTGAACAGAGTGGACCAGATGTCCTGCAGAAGGCTTTCCTGATCCAAACTATTGTGGAATTATAAATAAAATATTTGTAATTTCCTTTGTCAACTGTATTAGCTTTGTAATGTTTTGTATAACGTGTTAATTCATTTGGCTTCTGTCACTGGTGGTAATCAAACCATATACATATTCTTTATCCCTAAAACAGGGAGTTGAGAAGGCATTACCTGTGTTTACTTGTTACCAGGGCAGTGAACCTGGTGGACATTGTTCTGTTTTTGCTGCTACTGCACTTTGAAATTATTATTTAGCTCCCTTTAAGTTTTCAGCTTACAGATAGTAGGGAGATAGTCAACCACAGACTTGTACAATCTCTTGTTAGAGTCATTTCAGTAAGATGTTATTTGGGGGTAGAGCAGTATGTTTGGACCGAAGTGTTTTGACCCTTTCTTTGCACCAGCCTTGCTGCTGCTTTTGTATGGCTTTGACATGAAAATGTGGGTAGGCTGTTGTTTTGTGAACTTCTTAATGCAGTTTACAGCCTGGCATGAGCAATAATACCTAGAGGTTCACAGGAGCAAGGTTCAGCACTGTGTTTGTGGTGCGTGTTGCTCGGGCTGCTGGTGCCCCTGACCAGCCATCTGGCAGGCCTGTCATCCAGCTCTGCTCTGGTGGGAAGAAGAGACTTGAAACAGCGTCTGTTGTAAGAGCTGTGTGGCAGCAGAAATATTATTGATGGTGTAAGAATCCTGCCCAGTTGGTGGTGTGAATAAAATGTGGATTTTGCTTGTGCCCTACACAATTCAGGTGGAGGAAAGAGAGCTTCTAGCAACATCTAGCCACATGAGGGTGCTCTGGGGTTTCCAAAACTTGTCAGCTGAGCCACTAAACTGGAACCTCAGAGACAAGGCTGAGCTTGCTTCCAGGGCTGTGGAAATAGTGAATAAACAAAGATGTTGAAAAAATATTTTCCTTCTTGGTGGGACCCAGAATAATTAGGTGCTTTAATAATATCAGCAATGAAACATGTAAATGTTCAGACAGCTGGTTTGTCTGCTCACCCTTCACATTAGGGAGCATGTGTGCAGCAAAGCTGCTGCTTTGGTTTGATAGAGGTGAGAAGCTTTTGGAGTTGCCTGCTTCTTGAGCTTGTCACATGCTGTTGTAAACTTGGTCACATCTTGATCTGAATGGTGAGCTTCGTTCCTTAAATTTGGCTTGGAAGGTTCTTCTGAAGTTATTTGATCCAGTTCCCCGCTTGAAGCAGGTCCAGTTAGATGAGGTTGCTCAGGGCATTGTCCGGGTGAGTTGTGAGTATCTCCGAGATGGGGATTCCACAACCTCTCTTGACACGTGTGCCAGTGTCTGACTGTCTTCATGATGATAAAGTTTTTCTTCTATCTAATTGGCATTTCCCTTGTACCTTGTGTCTTGTTATCACCTGTCCTGTCTCCAAGTGCCTTCAAGAAGAGCCTGCCTCCATGATCCACTTCCCCCTTAGATAGCTGTAGGCAGCAAGAACCCTTCTCTTAAAGCTGAATGGATCCTGTTAGGCTCTTCATGTACACTGTATACCTGAGCCCTTTAATCATCTTGGTGACCCACCACTGGGCTCATTTATAGAATCATAAAATTATTTGGGTTGGAAAAGACCCTTAAGATCATTGAGTCTAGCTGTTAATCCAGTGCTGCCAAACCCACCACTAAACCGTGTCTGTAATGACCACACCTAATCTTTTAAATTCCTTCACCTGTGGTCACTCAGCTGCTACCCTGGGCAGCATGTTCTGGTGATTGACAATCCTTTCTGTGAAGTTTTTTTCCCTAATATATAGTCCAAAGCTCCTGTGATCCAACCTGAGTCCATTTTTGCTCATCCTATTTCTTGTTACTTTGGAAAAGAGACTGACTCCCACCTGGCTACAGCCTCCTTTCAGACAGCTGTAGAGAGTTAGGTCTCCCCTGAGCCTCCTTTTCTCCAGGCTAAACACTCACAACTCCCTCAGCTGCTCCTCATCAGACTTGTGTTCCAGACCTTCCCCAGCTCCATTGCCCTTCTCTGGACACACTCCAGCACTTCAATATCTTTCTTGTAGTGAGGGGCCCAGAACTGGACACAGGACTTGAGATGTGGCCTCAGCAGTAGCAATTACAGAGGGTCAAGCACTGCCCTGGTTGTGTAGGACACACTGTTGCTGATGCAGGCCAGAGTCACAGGCCTTCTTGGCCACCTGGGCACACGTTGGCTCGTGTTCAGCAACTGACAGCCAGCAGGCACTCCCAGGTCCTTTTCCACCAGGCAGCTTTCCAGCCACTCTGTGCCAGCCTGTAGCTCTGCATGGGGTTGTTGTGACTGAAGGCACTTGGCCTTTTGGCTGTCATACACTTCACCTTATTGATCCAGCCTGTCCAGATCCCTCTTCAGAGCCTTTCTACCCTTCAGCACACCAGCACTCCCACCCAACTTGGTGTCATCTGTGAAATTGCTGAGAGTGCACTCCAGTAGGCCAGCGTCTTTCTTCTGCTTGGAAGCCCTGAATGCATGACTCCAGATAATGTGTCTTGTGAGCGTTGAGTAGAGGGGAATAAATGCATCTGCTTGCCATACATTTGCCCAGCTGTACAGCCTGGAAAGTGAATGAGTGCTTTTACTCTGGGTGTATACTTTGACTCATGCTCAAATTGCCTGCCATGCTACCCTCTGCTATTCTGTGAAGCTGTTCTCTAGTGAGGCAGCTCTCTGCGCCAGTACTGTGATGTTACTCCTTCCCAGCTGCACAGTAACCCTGAACTTCATTCCTGTCAGCCCATATCCTCAGACTAAGATCCCTTTGAATAGCAGTGCTGTACTCAGTTCATAGAATCATACAATATTCTGGGCTGGATGGGATCCACAAAGATCCCTGAAGTTCAGCTCGTGGCCCTGTAGAGGACAGCCCCAAAAATTACACTGTGACCCTGAGGGTGTTATCGAGACACTTCTTGAACTCTGTCAGGCTTGGTGCTGTGACCACTTTTCAGAGGAGCCCAACCACCCTTTGGACAAAGAACCTTTTCCTAATATCAAAACTAAACCTCTCCTGACAGAATTTCATGCTGTTTCCTGAGGTCCTGACACTGGTCAGCAGAAAGAAGAGATTGGCATCTTCCCTTCTGCTTCACATTAGGATGAAGTTGTTTATTGCTTACGCTCCCTAATTTGGTACTCATGAGCTCACTATCATCTGGGTTGTTAATGAAAGATATTAAAGAGTGTTGGCCCTAGTATTAATCACTGCAGGCTGCCTTGTAACTGGTTGTAAATTGTATGTTTTTTCTTTTAGAGGTGAAATTCTTTGAGCCTGATGATCCAGCCAATTTTCTGTCGTTTTGTTGTCCACTAACCAATTGGTAATTCATTAATAAAGATACTACAGGAGACTGTCAGCAGCTTTGTTAAAGGCACTGTAAACAACACCTACTGCTTTCCTCTTACCCTTAAAGCCATGAATTCATAGAATGTTAAGGGGTTGGAATGGACCTCAAAGACCATCTAGTCCCAATCCCGCTGCCATGGGCAGGATGTGTCCCACTACACCAGGTTGCTCAAGGCCTTATCCAGCCTAGCCTTGAACACTTGCCAGGCATCCACAGTCTGCCTGGGCAACCTCTTCGTGTCTCACCACCTTCACAGTAAAAAATTTCTTCCTAATTTCTAACCTACATTTCCCCTCTTTCAATTTGTACCCATTACTCCTTGTCCTATTGCTGCAGCTGCTGGAGAGTCCCTCTACAGTTCCTGGTAGGCTGCTTTCAGATACTGGAAGGTTGTCGTCTCAAAGGTCAGGTTGGTCAATTGCAGTTTGCGCTTGGTAAAGCCATGCAGGCTGCCCTGGTTACTTTCTTATCCTTCCTGTGTTTTGGAGTGACTTCCATGAGGACTTCTTCCATAACCATTTCAAGGATGAGGTTATCCTCACTGGCCTGTAGTTCTCTGGTCTCCTCCTTGCAGATAGGTGTGATTTTTTTTACCTTTCCTTCCCCCTGTCCCCAGTAATAGAAAATCTCTCCCAGTACCATGATCTTTCAGATATGATGGACTAGCCTTGCAAAGACATAACCTGCACCCTCAACACCCCCACATGCATCCTGTCTGTGTCACTTGAAAATTTAGATGCAAATCCTGCTTTCCTGTTCCTGGGTACTGCTTCACTCCCTCATCTTTGTTAGCAGGGCTGAGGAGCTGTAGGGGGCAGACCTCACCAGTGAAAGCGCATTAAAGCATTGTCAATGCGAGAAGGCAAGAGGTGAGTTTAAATGGTGACAATTAGTTATCTGGCTGCCATGGTGATTTCCTGCTTTGCTGCCTGCCAGCTCTCTTTCAGTTTCTGTAAGCAAAAAAGTGAGAAGAGAAATGTTGATTTTCTAGATGATGGCCAAGTTGCCGTTCAATGCAAAAGATATAAGTGAAGAAATTTTTAAAGTGTGACTCAACTCCCCACAGCCTTCAGAATAAACTTTCAGGCTGAGGGGCTTTTATTTGTTAGTACAGATACATTGATAGCTTGCTTTTTTAGTTTCCTAAGTAGTTTATAGCACTGGCCAGCATGGTGTGTTCTTAAAGAAGCACTGTTGCTCAGTGCTGCCTGCTCAGACATAATGGATTGTCTAGACAGCTTGCTAGGGAGAAAACTTCTGGTTGCAGCACGTTTTTACGATTCTAGAGCATCCAGATTTTGTAGATTTCATGAGTTTTTAAAGAACCTTATCTTTGCATTTAGGTAAGTGGTATGGAATCAACAATTCAACAAATGAGCCAGTCATCAGAGTCAACATCTGCCAGTATTAAAAGTTCTGTCATGTACAGGGGATGGGGCATAGCTTGTACTGACTTTCTGCTGCTGACTCTCAACCATACTCCCCGGGAAAAGCAGATGTTGTCACTTGGGAAAGCTCATTTGATATGTTAGGATCTTCTGTTGGAAATGAGCGTGCTGAGATAACTGTACCCACTGTTGTATGCAGTGGGAGGAATGGACAATGAAGTGACCTGAAGTACTGGGCAGGGTGGCAGCACTCACTTGGTCCTAATTAAAATGCTGCATGGGGCAGGTGTGACACTGGATGTCTAAACTGTCATAATTTGCTCTATGAACTGCATTTGGAGGTAATGCTAAAGGCACAGCGTGATTATTGTACACAGCCTGATGGATTTTTTCACTGCATTTTATGTCCTATATGTTTTGTTTGCTATATTTTATTATTTGAAAATCACTGAGAATATGAAGTTACTAGTTTCTAGTAAGCTAGAAATAGGGAATATAAATAAATCAGTGCTTCTGAAGCTCTTATAAATAATGCCATTTTAACAAGGCATTTCCTGATGCTGCAGATTGAAAGGTACTTATCACTGAAACGTCAGTGCTTTGCCATTTTCATTGCTGTATGAACAGAAAATAAACCCTTTTCTGTTTTGACACAAATGTCATGCTTTTAGCCTGTAATGCAGTACACCGACCATCCTGGACTGAAAACAATTCGTGATAACTTTATTTTCTGAAAAGATTCCCATTTTCTCTCCACTTAGCACTCCCACTTCGCAAGCAGTGACGCACCAAATGTTCATTGGAAAGCGATTTTCAATCGCTTTCAATCTAGGAGGATGTTTCAAGTGAGAGAGAAGAGAGATCTTAGACACTCTTCCTTGTCTGTTTGCTTTTAAGAGATGACACGGGAAATACTATTTTGTGTCCCATCTCTGAAGCAGGAAAATGAAGCAGTAGAACCTAGGTACTCTGTATTCGATGTGAGTGCTGAGCAAGGATGAATTAGGGCAGGGGGGTTAGGTGCTCCTGCTTTACTGTGTGTTCTTGATCCCCTGTTGCCACCACAAGAAGGTGCATGCAGTTGGCTCTGTTTAGCCTCATTGCCCATTTAGTTTGTGTCTCTCTGCCTCTGAATGTTTTTAGCCCTGTAAAGACTGGAGCTGAGCACTCCAGTTGTACAGGCTGCGAAGCAGTATCATGGCACTTGGATGGGATACGAGAGACCGAGGTGGAGGATCCTGCTTGCATGGATAACTCTGAGTTTATTGGTGTGAGCAAGTGGCTCTGATGGTTTCTTGGCAAGCCTGGCTGCAGACAGGGGAGACAGAGCCCTCAATGGGAGCCTGAAGCCTGCATCCTAACCCTTTAGGCTGTTTAGGTACTGCTGGTTTCCCATCTTTTAATGTTAGTGTGATTTTTTTCTGACTTGGGATGGAGAAACATCTGAAATCTCAGTGTTTTCCGTAACAGAAAAAGGCATCCTGTCTGGGTCTGTCCATGACTTGCTGAGTAGCCTGCAGAACTGAAGGCAAGCCAGTCTCTCCCCATGAATTGCAAAGGGCCTGAATCTGAGGCTCAGTCTGGTGGGCTGGACTCCAGATCTCAAGTCTGATGAGATTAATACTGCCTTCTGTGGTGCTGAGATCAGCACTGTGTCAGGGAAAACTGCCTGCCTCGTGAACTGCCTGCCTTACTTACTGATTTTCTTTTGCAATAATAAGTTCACAGCTGGCTTTGTCTACTTTTATTTTTGGAATTATTTTTTATGATCCAAGGTGTGCTAAAGAGCAAACACCAAACCAAACACCCTTCTGGTATGGACGCCAAGTTGTTGCTTCTGATGTTTGGCAGTTAACAGATGCCCAAAGAATGACTTAGGAATGCTCAAGAGAAGAAACTTGTTTACAAATGATTTGTTCGTTCTCTTCCTGTGTGTTGGGGAGGTGGGCATTGTTAGGGAAATGGTGCAGACCTTGGCAGTAAGTGTGAAGCTGTTTGATGAGAATGCTGCAGTGGAGCAGATTTGGCCTGTATATCAACTATGCTCATCTGCACTGAGATGTGACAGTCAACTTTCAGAGATAGGCAGTACATCATCTTCGCCCTGCCTTCCAGCTTGATACTTTTTTACTGTTGCATGCACCTGATATAGATTATTTCAGGTTGCATTAGATATTGGGGCAAATTATTTAGACATTTACAAGTGTGACAGCACAGTGTAGAGCAGTGCTGGCTTACAGCCAGATTGCAGCCAGGACTGCTGGAAGGTTGTACAGGACATGGTTTCAAGAAGCAGGCAGAATTAAGGTGGAAGGATTACTTTGTAGTACTAGTTCCTGAATTCACTTCAGAGTTGTGTCTCACCAACTGTTGTTCCTGTTTCAAGGCCCAAACCATCTCCTTTTCACTTCCGACCACTCTGCTTCATTAAAGCTGATGAGGAAAGTGTAAGTCTTTTTTCTCTTTAGTGCAAAGAAAGGTTAGTGTTGGAGCTGCCTTTGCAAATAATGATTTAAATTACCAAGCAAGAAATATGGTAATAAAATAAATTATTTTGTGTCTTTACTAAAGAAAGTTTGGTTCATGTGGTGATATGTGTAAATAGAATAACTATATTTTAGTAATGATCCGTTAAAATTACATTTTTTATCATCTTAAAAAATTAATTAAATGGTAAAATATTGCATTACTTTTACTTGTAACTTATAGCAAGCTGTTTGGGTTGAAAATTGATTTAAAACAGAAGTGGAAAATGACTTAATTTAAATTATAAAAAAGTAAATGAACTGCAGTGTTTGTTCTGAAGGTTCATTTTGTGGAAATGTTTCTTTTTAAAAAACAAATGAAGTGGATCTTATTTTCAGATAGATTTTTAGTAAAATTAATTTACTCTTTTTTTCTCATTCTTTTATACTCTCAGTTGCTATTCAAAGACACAAGAATGAAGCAGATGTTACTCAGCTCCTCAGCAGATGTTAATCAGTTTCTTATTGTTAGAATAAATGAGATATTTTTTACTAAGCAAAACTGAAAAAGTATAAAAATTGTTCTTGCAAAAGCAGGCAAAGCCTTCTAAGCTCTGGCTCCAGTGCACCAGCCAGTAATTTTTTAGATGTAGTGTTTGACTCACTAAAGCTATGGAGTAGTGATTTAAGGGATGTTAATAGGCTGGCAAATATAGACCTCATCAGAAGGGTGCATAATCACATTTCAAAATTTGATTTTGTTTTATGCTTCAGAGCAAATGTTATTAGTTTCAGAATGTTATCTTGTAACTAAGAGAATGGTGTGCAGTGTCTGTCTGTAGGAGGAGATGGCATAACAGTGAGTGAGGTTGGGAGGAAAGGATGTAACTTAGCTCTTCGTGAGAAGCTGCTTCCTGTATAGTCTCAGATCAGCTGCAGAAAAGGTGTTTTATTTTAGTGAGTTGTGAATTTATGAGGGGTGAGGGGCAGGGTGTACACAATCTCCCTCTAACACTTGGATTACTAGTAAACAGCCTGTTTCTCTCCATGTGGGAAGGGAACACCTGGAGCAACTATAGAAGGGAACAACTATACCACCATTATTCCTGAAGTTATGAAGGTCTCCTTTCAGATGCATTTATTATGTGCCCTACTTTCTCTTTGCTCTGCTCTGTGATCAGTATGCATTACGTCTCTGCATAAGGATCCTATGTCCCCTCCCATGGGTAGGGGAAAGATTCCAAATCCCAGAATTCAGTTCTCATGGATTTATTTTTACTTGTGTTTACATTTACAAAAAAGGGTTTTGTTCATCCTGACTGATTCCATGGAGAAATAGAAATCTGTGAAAGGAAGACAGATCCTGAGTATTTGATGGAAACATTTTTTTATTTTTAAAAGCTGCTTAAAGCTGTCTTTTTTACTATTACCCATTGCAACTCAGAAGTCTGAAGAGAATTTTGGAGATGGAACATTTTAAATATTCAGAACATCTCTGTTTCTTTGCGTAAGGTATGAGTGTCAGGATTTTTTTCCCATCAAAATCAAGACCAGTTCTGCTGTTTCTAAAATACATAGACTGCTTGGTGTGACACACACTTCAGTAGCCCTTGCAAGTTTGCTGTGGTTTTTTGTGTGTGCATGTGTGCGTAGCTGAGCTTTAAAACTTCACCTTTATCTCTATGATAATAAAAATTATGCCATCCTCTCCTTTCTTAAAGTGGCTTTTTAATAGGTTGCTTTGTAAGTGTCACAAACTGCAGTTGTTGGTAGGTAATTTTCCCCCCTCCTTATCTTGTGTTTGTATAGCCTTCGGAAAAAACAGTTGCTGATCTTGAAATTCTCTGCTCCCTGTCACCCCCATTTTTTTTGGTCCATTTATACAAATCATGACAAACTTGCAGTGACTCCTTGTTTATGTCAGTGTTTTCCACTGCGGTCCTTTCTTGTCTTTGCACCCTTTGGCATGTAAAAATCAGGAGCAGTTATTTTAAGAAAATGTCTTTTGCCTTAGGTTTTTTACTCTGTCTTCAGAGACACTATTTACTCCCTAATGCCTTTATTCACCCCCTGTTGAGAGTAGGTTGTAGTAGAACAAGTAACTGCACTTAGGGAATAGAGCAAACTTAATATGGAAATGGCTAAAAATAGTCTTGTACACAAGTTGCTGATCTAATTTTTGTGTACAGTAGCTGTTAAAGAACTGATCACTCCTGAAGGAAATTCACTATTTCTTTACAGCAGAACTCAGAAATGTAATGAGGATTTTGTGGTTAGGATTGTTGTTTGCAGCTCATTGTTTATAGTTCGTCTGTCATCATTCTCCACATCCCCTGCACTCTTGAGTACACAATGTGAAAGGGACAACAGCAGTGGAGGGCAGATCCCAGAATCACTTGGTCAGGGATAAAAGGATGGTGCTCTGTGGTGGCAAAGTCATCTCTCTGGTGAACACTTCCAGTGCACTCTCTTCTGCCTGTTTTGGTTTGAAGGTCTTTTGTTGACCTTTTTACAAGTAAAAATATTTGTAAAAGGGCATAATAGCCAAAGTCTTTTGACTCTAGCAATGGCTGGGTGCCAGAATGCTTAGCAGCAATGCTGAAGATATTCTTGATCATCTTTATTCCCCCACTCATTCTTGCCCCCTCACTTGTACTGACAGAACAGTTTGTGGGATTATATTTTGAACCAAATAAGTGAACCAATTTTGCTTAAAATGCAGGCTTTTTCTTTTCTTCTGTGTGTAAAATCTTAAAAAAAGAAAGTAAAAAGCACACATTTTGTGGCTTCAGTGGGAAATGCTTCAGGGAGTTAGAGTTATCCTGTCAGAGATTGAGGGGGATAAGAGGAGCTTAAACTTCTGCTAGGAAATGGGAACAATTTGTGAATGCACACCTATGTCACCACCAAACTCTTCATTACAGAGACGCTTACTTAAATCAACTACCTTTTGATCTATGTCTTGAAGGTTTTTTAGCTTCAGAGCACTGAACTGCAGGCACAAGGTGTTCAGGAAATGTGATATTCAGAAGTGCGCCTTACATAAAAAACCACTACTCTTGTCAAAATAGGGGTTTATCTCTGGTCAAACTAAACAGCTGGGAAGTTGAAGGGGATTGATTGTGTTTTAGGGAAGCTATGTCTCGCTCGGCTCCTACAGTTACAAGTGCTGTAATCGGTAAGGCGGTCTGCAGGTACTCAAGTGAAACTCTCTACTGGTCTTCTGTCCTATAAATTCTTTCTGCTAGTGCAGTGGAAATTCCTGCTGTTAGTGGCTGTATACAGTAATTTAGATTTGTGCAGACTTGTTGGAAACAGGATGAGCTTTAGTTTAGTGGTTGTGAGGGGACACTGAAGGCACAGAGGTTCTGGAAAACCTGCTACCAGAAATCCTTGTATTCCCTTTCCCTAGAAAGTTGCATGGAGATTGGAATTACTGCCAACTTTATCTACCTATATATATATATATATATAATTTTTAATAGCAGATTAATTTCCATAGTCACCTTTACACTTAAATGATGTTTATTGTAGTAAATGAGAAGTTATAAATTGAGGTTTTTTTTGCTACTGCTGGCCTGAAATTCATGAATTGGTTGTTGGTGATAAAGGTTGTCACCAGTGAATGGTCACATCTTCACAAACACAGATACATAAATTATTTTAATGAATTTGGTCAAATTGATCAGAATGTAGGAGACGCTTCCAGACCTGGGTGGGTAATAGCTTCATGACCCGCTGCCATAGGACATGGAAAAAACTTAGATGGAAGGTCCTTAATTCAAATCAGACACATTAAAAGTTTAAACTGATTTCCCAGATCTGATCTGTATGTTTGTCTCTCTCTTCATCCTCCCTCAGATTTCCCAAAGTCTTTCTTTTTATTCCACAGAATAAAAAATTGAGAAGTACTTTTTTTTTTTTTTTTTTTTTTTTTTTAATACGGGATTCTTTGTCACCAGCCTACCCTATTATTATTAACTATAATAGATATTTGAGAGGAAGCTCTATGAAATGGAGTAGACTGTACCATCATTTTGAGATATTAGCATCTTTGTAATGCTGTTCAGATAATTAAAGAAAACTTGTCTGACATTTTCATATGTCTAGCAGGGACTGGGCAGAGGAGAGAGGCGAGTGAAAAAAAGAGGTGAAAGCTTCCTATAATTTCCTCCATGCTTGTGATAACTTTAAAATATTCAACTATCGATACTAAAATGGGTTATTATGAGGTTAACTGAGATAATGGCCAAGAGATGTTTAGCAGACCACATTGCTTTATTAAACGAGGTAGCTGCACAGGGCATTCGTCTGTTTAGACACTAAATTACTAGGGGCAGTTTGGGGGCTAGAATTTGTCTTGGCTGGTGGTAGGTTACCTAGGAAACAAAGATTAAACTTGCCCCCAAAAATCCTAAATAAGGAGATGAGTTTGTATTTTTATGAAGAATGTTTAGCTTTGTGTTGTGAACATACTTACAGATGCACTTATGAATGTGTAACCGTCGGACTTTGGTGTCTGAAAAAAAAATCACAAATGCCTTCTTTTTGTGGCCTCTTCACAACAGAAGAGATAGGGTCTCAGGCAAGTCTAGCTCAGACAAGGCTGAAAAAGAGGGATCACTTACCAGCTTTTTTCTCAGAGATCTGCAGTTCAAAAGGTGGTAAAGTCTTACCTGGCAGTTACTTCCAGAGTTTCTGGGAGTAACTTGCTGCATTATACATGTAAACTGGCATTGTAATCTCTGGTACAGTGGAATCTGAGTCAAATTGCATCTGGTCTAATGCACAGCTTGGTTTTGTAATGTTTAGAAGAACTTTTATTAATTTCTTTAATTACAGTATTTAAATGAGAAAGGGCATATTGTTTCTAATATTATAGTAGGCTTGATATCTTCTGAGACTTAAGGTGCAAAAAATAAGTTTCAGTACTATTCAAAATAAATTAAACTGTTTTCATATAGAGTTTATAACTCCCAACTACAAGAATTTTAGAGTCAAGGCTGCCTGCTCTGCAATGCTTAACTTACTTCATTTTTGTCTTTTTTGGAGGCCTTTGTATATTGCCTGCAAAGGCTGTGGGTAACATCTTTGGTAAACTGTGCAGATGATAGTGTAGAATATTGTTAAAATTGTTGTAGAAATAGAAACTTGGTACTACATGTTCTTCTTGCTGTGACATTCTCATCATCCCTGCTTATCTTGCTGTCAGAAAAAGAAGTCTCTTTCTATAGTTAGCATAGAAAGGCGTATCTGGCCAAAAGAAGAGTGAGCTTATCTCTTATCTGCCGCCTCCATCATTGGCGCAGTTGGGAGCAAAGACCTGACTTCACAGCTCTGCTTTGAGGGTGAAGGGTTGGGACACTTCTTTAGTTTGACTTGTTCTGGGGTTTTTGATCCTCCTGGTGTAGGAGGTGAGCATAATTGGGAATATTTGTAGTGAAAGCAGAGGCTGCCCTGAGTCATCAAAACTCTGCTCCGACATTCCCCGGGCTTTCCATTTCACTGCCACTGCTGCAACTTGAGAGGATGATTTCCTCCTGGGGTCTGTGCTCCTTCCTGCTTCTTCCAAACAGCCTTCTAAAGCTGTTTATGTTGCTTTCCACCTTTAAATACAGAGCTTATTTCTGTATATCTGGATCCTTTGAACCACAGCTGTATTATTCCAGTGGCTTTCCATGCCTCATGATCTGCCTAGTTATTAGGCTGTTTTCCTTCATTGGTCATAATTGCCGCTTTTGCCTGCTGTTGAGACTCTCTCATGAACGCAGTGGCTAAGAAGAATAGTCACTATGTTGGAATAGAAAGGAGAGACTTCTATACTGAAGAGGCAAGAGTAGCAGTAACACAGTAGGGAGTTGCAGTAGTGATGCTACTGAGGAAGCAAGTCTTTACAGGGGGAATATAGTGCTGTAAGTACCTTGATTTAGATATACCTAACCTTAAGTGCCCTGCTCTTGTAGCAATATTGGCATGTGTGTGGTGGTGGTTGTTGTCTTTTTTCTTCTCCTAATCTTACTGGCCTACTAGTACACCAGGAGTAGAGACCCAGTGCTTTCTCTCAGCTGGACTTGGAAAGCAAAGAATTTGGTTAGCATATGTTGCACAAGGTACAGTGGTAGGGAGTTGCATGTGTACCTGCTGCATGATTGCCTCAAAAGCATCTTCCATCTGGAGAAACCCAAAAAATGTCCTTGCTTTGGAAGAGAAGTCCAGAGTACTCTTCTGCACACTTTTTGTTGGAGTAGGAGTTTGCTTCTATCTGCCCCAGGTTGGTTACACTCATTCTGCAGTGATGTTCAGAGATGGCTGAGCTGAGCTGTACTGCTCCATGAGGATTTCCCAGCTCAGCTGGCATTCACCAGCAATTTCTGAGCCCAACAGCTGGAACCTTCTTCATAGATACTATACTTGCTAAAACTCCCTCTGTATTAGAACAAAAAATCTTTGTTCTCCCCTGCTTGCTTTTATAATTTTGCTTTCTTTTTCGTGCTTCTATATCAGCAGTGCTGTGAGGAAGAGGCATGTACATGTGTGCAGGCATATTTAGGTGTAAACACACAAATCAAAATGTTGACAGGGCTGGTATCAGTGCAGCACAACTAATGTAAACAATTCTGCATCCTATTGTAAGACAGTGGAAATTCTCAAAGATGAGGTAAAGGTCAACCTAATTTTGTGGGTTTATATAACTGCATTTTTCTCTACATTTTTTTTTTCTTCACTTCTTCCCATAAACTGAAGCTGTGTACAAAGCAAATTATACTGCAGATAGCACAGCAAAGACTGTCAGCTGCACAGAAGGTGCCCAGGGTATGAATATTTTGATTTAGCTTTTCATTCCTATTGTCATTTGTGTTGTTAGCAGCAGGGGTAAAACTGTCAGAATAAATAGTAACTTTTAAACTGCTGCTCTTTAAGGGTCACGAAATAGTCAAGATATGTGTTATTGCTAATTATCTCTAGTGAGGACCACTGTGCTAAGTGGTATTCAAAGATTCCCTTGAACTGAAGGCTGTAAAATCAGGGAAATAGCACATTAATGGGAAAGGCAAGGTATTAAGAAATAGAGAATGGATTGTTTGATTTTTTCATATATATTAGTGCATTTGTGGCAGATTTTTCTGAAGTAGTTGTAACTCACATGCGTTTCTTAACTGGACAATTGCTAATTACCTTTGGTGAGGAGGTGGAGTGGACCCTACAGAACCCAAAGTGGAAGGATAGAGCAGTTGCTGATGCTTATAGGTGTGTGATGGGGGACAGTGTGGAATATGAGTGAGAAGCCTGGGATGGGCAGGATAGGACTGAAAAAATGTCAGCCCACTTATGTGTGGTGTTTTTAAGAAGGAGGAAGAAGAGTGGGTAATAACCCTGGTAGGAGAGAAAAAACATGAACCTGATGTGACAAAACAGAGACCCAGCATAGAAGATTTTAGAAGATTGTGAAGGTACCTAAAATAAGACAAAGAAAACTAAGGCAGGTACTTGCCTTCAAACTAGAGAAGATAACTGTGGGGAGACAGGAATAATTTTTATGTAGAGGAGGTTTCGTAACACTTGAACTTCTAATCTCAGGTGTACTCTCCCCCATCAAGTACTGAAAGCTCCATTGAGCTTTTAAAAACAAAGGTTCTTTGTATGAATCTTCAAGGTTTGTGTGGGTCAGGCTTTCAGCCTTTTTTTATGCAATTAAGATTAGATGTTTCCCCCCCTCTCGAATGAAAATCTGCTGGTTACTTTTTGTTGACTAGAGGACTTATGCTGGGCCTTTAGGGAGAGTCAGATACTATGAGGAATGGCTTTAATGAACTGACATTAGTCTAGATGTGGCCAAGAGAAGGCACTGTATGAGCCAAGGGATGTCAAAAATGGATTTCATTGGAAGACAGTAATTGTTTGGTGTAGGCTGGGGTAATATTTTCAGAAAAGGTTCAAGACCCTTCGGAATGTTTTGCTCCCATCTTGCATTGGCTAGAGAGGAAAAAATGACATGTTTGGGTACAGGTCAGTGTGAAGACAAGATAGAAGGGAATGTTTGAGATGTGTACAGGGCTGAGCAGATACCTAAAAGTAACTCAGAGTTTGAGAAATTCCTAGCTCATCGGCCTGAAGGAATGGAGATGAAGAGCATTGTCTGTCTATAGACGGTGTCCTTTCAAAAAGACGGTTGTTTGGATTAGAACCAGAAGTTTTTTGTGCTAAGCTCTCTTTCCTTCTCTTTTGTACTGTGAGTGAAAGATAACAAGTCCCTTCTCAGTCCCAGTGAGTGGAAATGCTGGCTTCAGACAGCATTTGCAGGTTTGCAGTTCTTAAAAAAGGAGGAAAGAAAATCTAAATGTGTCAGTTCTCACTGTTTGTTTGTAATGCTGTTTGTTTCCTTTCTTCCTTCTTCTTTCTGGAAGGAAAGGGTGCCTAGCTGGTTATGTGGATGATGAGAGTGAGAGAAAAAAATTTGGGTCATGCAGTAACAGTCATGCACAGTCTTACTGCCCTTGTCACCCCAGTTATTTCCTGGGTACCCTGTGAGGTATTCAGGAATTTCAGAACAGAGCATCAGAGAAACCCAGGTTCTGTCTGGGATCTGCTCAGAATAAGCAAGGTGTAAGGAGTGCTAGCCAGCATGGTTCTCTGCAGTCCTGCTGCTGTTTTTAGATGAGACAGCTGAAATCAGGATTGCTAGGGAGACAGATAATGCCTGAGGCAAATATCTGAGGATTTGCTGCAGCTGAAGAACTGGAAGTGTAAAAGTCTCCTTTTCAGAATCCACTGCCTGGGCACAACCTCTTGTGGCAGGTGCCTTGCAAGTCCTCTTCAGAGAATGTGGCAAAATTTATTTTTAAGATGCCTCTGCTGAGTGCAGGAGCTGTGTATAGCTTAGAGCACTCATTGGAAGTGTGAGAGGTCTGAGTTAGTTTCTTTTGTCAGCCTGGAGATACAAGTCTACATCTTCCAGCTGCCCAACGAGTTGCCGTTGTAGCCGGGCTGGGATGAGGAGCAGCAGCATATTTGCCTGCAGCTCAGAGCTGAACCTCTTTTTACAGCAGAAACCACGAGTTCTGGAGACAAGCAGAAGAGCAGATGAGGGGGAGTGCTGTACTGTAGCTCAGTGGCTGAGACCCACAGGCAGCACAGTGTTGCAGGTTGTGGCTTCTGCATCTTCAAAGTGTGTACATTTTACAGGAAACAGACCATGGATAATAATCTGAAATAATTCCCAGCCATGACTGCATTTCATAACTGTTCCAGGTTGGATATATTACTGTTATCAGGCTCTTTCACAGGATCTAAGCCAGGTTTTGGATTGCAGTGTTGTTGAGGGAGGCGTTGCACATCTGACTGCTCGGGCAGGACTCCTTTGATCGTGTGGCAGGAGCAGGTCAGGTGGGCAGGCACTGTGGTTGACAGCCAGATGATGGAAATTGGATATCCTTTGAACAGCACCACAGTCTCACAAAACATAAGAATTAGCTGTGTACCAAGGGGTAGGAGGATTAACTACTGAGTCATCTGTTTAGGAGGGCACTCAGGGGTAGAGACTGTCTGCTCAGCATGCTCTTAGGAGTTTGTGAGCAGTGCTTTTCATACAAGAGGCCAAGAGTTTAGTTACAGTAGGCAGCTTGGGTGAGTGACTGTAATGTAATGGCGTTGAATAAGGAGTGGGAAAGAGGGTAAAACCAGCAATCTTTGTAAGAAGAAAAGAGTTTATTTCCTTGTCAAAGCTATACAAAGGGCTCAATTGCAAGCTCTCCCACCTTGCAAAGGCAGGCAGGGGAAATGGTAAGTTTTTCCTTGACCTGAAAACTAGGAAGGAGCCAACCAAATGGAGGAGCTGGGTCAAATGTCTAAGGACAAGTGTAAGTGAATGTAATGCAAGGATGTAGGTACAGAATTAGGTCAAGGCACAAAATAAGATGCAACTAGTAAGAGAAATTGAGAGCTACAGTAAATAATTTTTAGGATGTCAAAGTCTTTGCTTCACTTTCCCAAAAGGAACTAGCTTGGTATCTGGCTTGGTGTAAAATGTTTCTTGACTAAAAATAATGTAACTGTTTGGACCTCTGTGTCATCCTCACTTGAAAGCTGATACACTGGACTCTTCTTTGTGTCACTTGGCATCTATCCCACACCAGAATCTTGAATTTACTACTTGCATTCTGGCCCGACTGGTAATAACCATTGTTATTTACAATGTTGTCTCTCGCCTGCTTTACATTTTTCATCTCTGACATGCAAAGTGCCTCTCAGAGGAGGACTTTTAATTTCATCCTTCTTCACCCTCAAGCTGTGTAGAGTTTTCTCCAGTCAGTTCACAAAAAACCTACTGAGCTGCTCCTTCCCCCAGCATTAATAGGATTTTCCACCATAAATCTCTCATCTATCAATGGATTAACGTGCTTAAAATGCAATTCACTGTGTGGTTTAAAGAGCTCAGCCGTGGGTAATAAAATACAGTACCTTTCACCACAGTAATGCTAATTCTGATGCACACAGGATGTTAGTGACTGGGAGTTACTGCTTGAACTGCATCAGCTGAGCGTAGTTACAAACCCATGTCAGGGATTTCTCACTGGGCAGAATGGAGTGAGCTGTGCAGGCA
Source organism: Pyrgilauda ruficollis (assembly GCF_017590135.1). Lineage (NCBI taxonomy): Eukaryota > Metazoa > Chordata > Aves > Passeriformes > Passeridae > Pyrgilauda > Pyrgilauda ruficollis. The sequence continues at coordinate 587,241 of NW_024516764.1, read as the reverse complement.
GTGCCTTCCCATTTCAGGGAGTAGAAAGATATGCATCCACATTTAACTAAGACAGTTTTTAAGATGTTTGCTAGAAATAAATGGCGGTACAGGGGATTTCTTGTTTTGTCCTTCTAAGGAAACATGTCCTTCTTCAAACATGAATAGTGTTTCCAATAACATGTATAACTTTGTTCAGTTCTCAGATGACATGGTCTGGGACACAGATTGGTGTTCTCTGCCCTTCTTGGAATAGGACTGGTTTGCACACACATGAATTTTATTCTGTTTTTAAAACTACTTTTTTTTTAAAGCATTTAAGATTTTTTTTTTTATACATACCTGTCACTGTATTCAGCAGAATCAACATTTTTTTCTTTAAAAAAAATATCACTCTCCTTGCAGAACTAATGTGTTTGGACCCCCTTGAGAAGGGAGCCACTTGGAAAAATGAGTCACAGTTTATTTCCAGACCTTGAAGTGATGGGTGTGTGACTTTTTTCTCTCTGAATTTTTGAAACCATTTCTCAAAGAAAGTAAACTTTAGCCTTGGTTAAAAAGAAGAAATCATTTGGCAAAACATTTTAGCAGTTCAAATAAAGGCTAAAGAAACTACAACCCTTAAGGAAAGTCAGGTGTTTCTTTCTTTACTTTTTTTTTTTTTTTTTTGCTAATGCAGTGTGGTGAGGTTTAGTGTCCTAAAATAAACTCCTGCATTTGGAGAATACATCTGTTAAGTAGAGCAATTAGTGATTATATATTGGGTTGTTTGTACAATAACTCAGATGTTTTTCTGTAAAACTATTAACAAGGTTATGATTGCTCTTAACTCTTTTGTCTTCTCTTCCCTTCTTCCCTTCTTTCTTAGCTATATTACTAAGCAAAATTTATAGCAGAAACCAGAACTTATAAACTTCTGCAGTGAAATGGAGATTATCTAGCATCATGATGGTTTTGAGCAAAATAGAGTCACTGTGCTAGTAATTAATTCTCCTGCTTCAGTTGAAATCCTGTTTCACACAGTGTTTTTCTCATCTATGTTCAAGTGTTTGCATGGATCCATGGATTTTGTAGCTTGCCTCACAATAGCTGTGGGAATGTTGATTTTTTTGGTTTCATGAACTTCCTAAACTTCTGTTCCTTCAATGTAGTTTTAGTTCTTTGATTTCTGTTATGAAAATGAACTGGGGAAATTAGGATTTGGTGTCCAGGGATGGATATTTTAAAAAGGATCTTCGAGCATGTGGAGAACGCAGGAGGAAAAACAGTGCATGCAGGGTAGATGTGACAGCTGGTAGGAAGGTTTAATGACTGAAGGGCCATGGGCCCTTCATCTCCAAAAAGGAAAGCCTTCACAAAGCTCCAGAAATGTATGAGGCTCATATGGTTTGGGCTGTGCCAGCACTGGGTCTTTTATTTAGTCTTGCGTCCCTGAATTCTGACGCTGAGGAGCCACTGCCATAAAATACTGAAAGTCAACATTTACACTGACAGTGGTTTTGCCCCAGCCAGTTTTATTCAACTCTGGGTGATGGCTGATAATGCTGCAGGTTGGGTATGGCTCCTGGCCAGTTGCACCTTCCTCTTTGGGTGGCAAAGTAAAATGATTCAGCTGGGTGCAGTCAGGAGGTGTCCTGAAGTGTGGGTTTGCCAAGTAAAAAGAGAATAGCTACTAAAGTGTGTCTGAGGGCCAGACTGATACTGATGTGAAGGTATGAAGAGATGCAGAATATAAAACTATTACTTGGTGTGTGTATGTATCCTGAGGCAGCTAAATGCCTGTGTTCCCATCTCACTGAATTTTGTTAGTGTTAGTCAGTGGAGGTCGATGTCTTCCTTGCTTGAATTAGCAGTGGCACTATTTCTGTGGCTTTCTTGACTACTTCTGAAGTCACAGCAATGGAGATCTTCTAGTGACGTGCTGTGTGTTTCATGGCTTTGGGCTGGTTGTAATATCTCTGTTAGGACAGTAGTTCATCACCTTGGTAGTTCAGAGAGTCCAGTTGGTCTGAAGTAGGTGCTTCTATGAAAGGAAGGCAGGAACAGCACCTACTAACAAATAGTTATTGTAGCATTTTTGTTAAAAATGAAGTTGTTATATAGTCAGTCACAATGGGGTTGTGTATTTTACTATTCATCAGTAAGACTGCTAGGTATCTTCCAGTGATACACTGGTAATGTACCAAGCAAATGCCATGGTTGGTTTGTTCCTTGTCTCCTTCCCTCGAGAAGGGATATTGCCTTCTCTGGCTGAGGGTTCCATTGTGATGGATGCAGAAATGGGTGCTACACCTGCACTCCTTGGTGCTGGCAAAGGCAAGAGCAAAGTTTTGTCCTAGGAGTGAAAGTGGTGATGTCTGTGAGAGGCTTTTTTCCAGGGAAAATCTTGTCTCAGTCTTGTACCTGTCTCAGTAAAACTGTAGCAGCTGCACTGGCATCTTGCCCTTCCCCACAGGCAGCTGCACTGCACCAGGGAACAGAGCTGTGGACTTCAGGTGACCTTCTAAACAGCTTGGATTGAGGCACTTGGAAGTGCCTTTCTCTTAGGCACTAAAAGAAAGAATGCTTGCACTGCGGTGCTTGGGGCCTGTTATTAGTACTGGAAGGTTTTTGTGAAACATTTCCTATGCCAGCTCCACTAGAGCAGTATCCAGAGTCCTTCATGTTTGATGTAGAAAGGTATTTTTGAAATGCTTACTTTTAAAATGTTATCTTTGTAAATACTTTGTTGGCTTCCAAGCCTTTGTTTTCTTGTTTCTTTATTGAATACCCCCCAAAAAATGTTTCTGAAATCAGCACTATTATTCTTTATTTTTCTTGGTTTTGTGAGAGTCTTTTTTTGGGGGGGTGAGGTGGGGATGATTGCAAGTGTGTTTGTTTGGTTGTTTTGTTTTTATTTTTTTAATCCTGTCCCTCATTTTCTAGTAACGCCTTCACCAAACTCTGTGGCTCCCTCATGCTTCCCAGTTCTCAATTCCACCCTTGGAATTGGTTTTGGTTGAGAAAACATATTTAATTATTCTTGCATTCCTGTTCTGTTGCAGATTTTGACTTGAACTATTTTTGGCATTGGAGCAAGTTTACAGACTACGTGCAGTGCGTCCTCACTTTCACTGGTGTGACTGGTTACATCACTTACCTGTGGCTGGACTCCTCCCTCTTTGTGGAAACGCTGGGCTTCCTTGCTGTGTTCACTGAGGCCATGCTGGGCGTCCCCCAGCTGTACCGCAACTACCAGAACAGATCGACAGAAGGCATGAGGTACAGTACTTGTCCTGCATCAGACACGTGTGTGTGCCTTCGTGGGGGTTGTCTCTGCAGTGTGGAATGCTTTTCCAGGAAGGGCAATGTCATCTCTGCAGTTTTTACTTGAAAACACAGCAGCAATCAGAGTAGACTTTCTGTCAGTAGGAGCCAGTGCAGCACTGCTCAAGGCAGTGGGAGTTCCATGACACCTCTGAACTCTGACCCATTATCCAAGTCCAGCTGGAGAGTTCCAAGGTGAAACATGTTCTAGTGAGAAAACATGTGAAACCACTACTGTTGCCATTAGTAACATGTTGCACTTCTACTTGAGCTGTGCTACACCGATAATTAGAAATGATCTAAAGAGATCTTGCGTATCAGAAGTACTAAAGAGGATGAAAATATTTTGAGCCTATAACTATCAGTGTAACTCATATAATTAGCTTTTCCTCACATATCTGCTCCTCACTTCTTCATAATCCATTACTACATTTGTACCAAATGACATCAGTATTTATTTTTGTGTCAAAGCTTGAAACTGACATTTGCAAAAGCGCCAATGCGACTTTTACAGTCATGACTGTAAAAATGTGGGACAGAAAATTTTAATCTTGTGCCCACTCTTGAGGCATTAAATCAGATTATTTTTTCACACTGTTTATTGCATAACTCAAATGATAACACTAAGATTACAAAGGCAACTTGTGAAGCTTTTTGAGAGAGGAAACCTTTACTGTGGTGCATCAGTGTGCTGGTCTGTAGAAACAATACAGCAGCAAATTCAGTTCACAGAGTGCTGTGATTATTTGTGACTCTGTCATCTCTTGCACTGTTTCATGATGACTTCTCTGCATTCCTTTTAAAATTATCTGGGATAATTTTTACTTTGGTCAAGACAATTAACCATGCCACCCCCAAACCAAAGCAATTCTGTCCTCTGTTCACATTGTTCACTTTACTTGTTTGGCTTGAGCATGCTTATACTAGCTACTCTGAGATCTTTTCTAACTTGAAATGTTGAAATGTTCAGAAATTTGCTTTGATGTTCAGGCATTTTCTGATTGGGAGCCTGTTTGGTATGGAAAGAGTTGGGATTTGCTTCCAAAATAGTGGGGTGTTTTTCATACGCTCAGTCTTGGAAAATTCTGTACCTGTGATATTCAGAAAGCAACTTATCTGCTAGACAGTTTTTATGCTCTGGTTTGACTTTTTTCCTTTTCTATTTTTCATCTGTGAATTATAATGCCATATTAATGATGGCCACTGGTAGTGTTTTGCTTTTCCTTAACTCCTTCCTGGGGATGTGAGTTTCAGTCTTGCTATTTCTTGTATGTGCTATTAGCAAAAGGATTTAAAAAGCCCCTTTGTTCTTTGTAAACTGCGGAGCATAGAATTGCAAAATTCTCATCTAAGACTGCTTGGTGAAAGAGTGCTGTGTTTAGTCAAAAGCTCATGTTTCCTTGTCATGGAACAGAACCATGTCAAGCACAGCCACACTGCTTATCACTTTGCTCTTGGTTCCAGAATGCATCTCTCTGTCTGGTTCTACTTTTGAAGCAGTACTTTGTGTGGCATTGGACATTGGTGGGTCTGGGCACTGATGAAATAATGCACAACTTTGTGCTGTTGTACTTCAGTGGGAGGATATTCATGCATATGTTGGTGCTCTTTCTTTTTATCAAGTTAAATTGTGGTTTTGTATATGTTGCAGGTACCACACACACTTCGTAGTACCATGCAATCCTAAATTGACTGGATGTTCTCTAAACATTACTGGGCTGTTCCTCCTGTGAGAGTGACTTCTCCCAGTGTTTTGCCTTCTGTTGAAGGAACTGTTGGAAATACTTCCTCTGAACTTCCCTTCCTGTGCTCACTTCTCTAAGAGCATATCAAGAAGAGACCCCAGTCACAGGAACACTGAAGGGAGCATGTAACAGTGCAGCCAGCCTACTTGCATGGGTGTTTACCAGGTGAGGGCTGGCTGATGCCCAGGTTAGCTGATTCCCACTGCTCTGTGCACTTATTTACGGCTCAGGGCAGAAAGAACCATGTGTGTGGTTGGTTCCACTGTTGGAAGCAATTACATTGGGGATCTGGGCCAAAATGGCTGGCTGCCAGCCATGCTTCTAGCAAGCCTCAGTGGCACAGAAAAAGAGATGAGTTTCTAGTGTCTCTGTGACTTTAAGCTTAATGGAAAGAGCAATGAGTATTAAGGTGTTCTATATAGTGACCTTTTGGTCAATCATCACATTCTGGTTGGAGGTGGTAATTTTTTAAATCACAGCAATTCTGACATGCAGTGCAGGAGTGCAGTCTGTGTCCCTGATAAAGATCACAGCCTTCACTACTGCTGGAGAAGTGGTTGTTCACAGGTCCTCATGGCTTGGCTGAGAAAAGCTGTGACATACATCTGTCTCTGAACTGGGACAGAGCAGCTGATACATTAATTCTATTTAGCAAACAAGTATTTTCATAAAGGTTAACTGTTGAAAAAGAAATGGAGAATAAGGTCTCAGTATCTGATCAGAGTATACTGCCAGACTCCTCTGATACTCTCGTTTCTGAAAAAAGGCCACACTACTTACAACCCTTCCCCCACCCAGTAACACCTGTTTAAGTGAGAAGTTGAGGACATCTCATACTTGAGGTAGCAGTCATTTCCCGACAAACAAACTTGGAGACCAGGGGCCATGAGAGAGCTAAATGGGAGAGGTGGCTGCAGTGGCAGCCAGGATACCCTTTAGGAGGCTGTTGTGGAAAGGGTACTGTCATCTCACCCCTGTATTTCCATTTGCTACTGCCTGAAAAGTCCCCTACTGAAAATGTACTCTGTGTCTGAGGTAAATGTCCAGAGGGCATCTGCAGCTTAGGCAGTTATGTTTATTGTTATAGGGCATGACTGGAGTGAAGGAATCACAGTTATGTGCTTTGTAGTGCTCCTGAGAATGAGTCTGCTGTGTCTTTGATAGCTCTGTTCTGCTGGATAGAGCTCCCCTCACATCTTATTTTTAAGTTTTCATTTTTCCCTTCTTCTGTCATTTTCCTTCTTTTTGTAGGATTATTACTACTAGGTCCTGTAGCTTCCTCCTCTGTTCTGACAGAGCAGAGACCAAAGGAGAAGCTGGAAAGAAATGGAAACAATAACAATAGAAAGGAGATGCATGCTGAGTAACAGCTTTTGTGGAGTGAAGATAGTCTAATATGTCCTTGTGGGCTGATGATTGATGGGTGGAATTTTTCTTGTGATTAAGTAAACAACTAAGCTAGTCAAAGCAACAGAAATTTTCATCATGTTCTCTGACAATTACCTGATTACTTTTGGAATGAGTACTTTATGGAAACTTGGAGCTCTGTTTAAGTATTTAAGTAGTTTTGAATGGTTGCAAACCTAAATAGTACAATAGTAGTTATATAAATTGTGGTACTAAACTTGACAGAAGTGCTTTGTAATGAATTGTGTTAATGCCTATCAAAACAATATTCACTTAATCTCCATTCTTTTCAAGAACTAAACTAGTTCTGTCAGGTGACCTAGTAAAAGAGTAATTTAATTACTTTAATTCTTGGGGTGGATTAGAATTATAAGTGGTTATGTTAGAAAAAGGAAAAAAGCTGCCTCAAAGTTGAAGAGCTTTAGAGTATTTGAGAAAAAAAGGCACTATGACATTAAAAGATGGTTCATCACTTGTAAATGTGATTTACATTATGTGGTAAAATATTTCAAGATTTGAGATCCAGAACACCTCTCTTTACCACCTGTTAGGAGTAAGAGCTGCTGAATACTACAGTTGGGATCTGATGCTCCTTGTTTTATTAACTGCTTTTGTTTTGGGACAAGAAACAGAGCCAGGAACTTACTCTGTGATTTATCTTTGCGTCCCCACTCCTTCTAGGATAATTGCCTCCCAGTCACTTTTTCTAATAAACTGCAATCATGAGAAATGGTGGTGTTCAGCAGGAGGCAGTGGAAAGGGCCAGAAGTTTGGCTGTGGATCTGGCAGCAGTACTGCTGCACACAGAGGTCAGTGCATTGGGAGAATGACATCCTTGTGTGGACAGCAGCTTTTGTGGAGTTCCTGTAGGGGGGCAGTGTGTGCTTTTGTGCAGGTGTGGGGAGAGCCTCTGCGGGGAGGCACTGCTGTTATTATGCTCTCCTCATAATCCCATCTGACCTCCCTTCACCAAAGGAGGAGGATGGAGCGTTGTCCTGGCTTTATGATGCTTGTATCCCTGTTTGTTTGTTTGTTTAGCCCAGAAATAAATTTTGACTGGTTCTGAGAGCGAAGCGGGGAGAGAAGAAGCGTGGAGTGTGTTATCAGAAATAGCACTTGCTCCCCTGCACCCTGCTCCTGGACTGTGCTGTCTGCAGATGGACAGACAGCGGGACAGAGCTCTCCTTTGCTTTTAGTTAATTTTAGCTAGCTGAGGCAGAGAAGTTCCCTGGACTGTGGTTTTTCTTTTTCTTGGACCTGTTTAAACCTGCTCTGGTCAGAACACCCAGAGGAGCACCAGCAGCTCACACCTGTGGCCCAGGGGGCCGGGCCTGGGCCGCGGCATTTCCAGCGCCGGAGGGGCTGATCAGAGACTGAGTGAGCCAAGCTACAGCCCACGGAGGGGACTTTTCTGAGTTTGTCTTCTCTTTTGGAGCAGCAAGAGGTTCTGCTGTTTAATATTGTTCGTTTTTTGTGCTGATGAATGCTTTGTCTGTTAAATAAACAGCTTTTTTCCACTTTTCTCCAAGGAAATCCTTTCCCAAACCAGATGGGGGAGGGGATACTTGAGTTTGCTTTCTAGGGGAAGGAAACCCTTTCGAGATTTTCTCCCAAATTTGCCCTAAACCAGGACAAGGGTGTTCCTATGTAAGGTCTGTGGCCAAGTGGTGGGTGTATGGTCCTACCCAAGGACCTTGTTAACCTTGGGACTGCATGACGGTTGATTTGCTCCAGGATAGTACTACATTCCTGTCTGCTGCCCTGCTCCAGAAAAAAGCAACTGCCCTTCATCAAAAGTTTTTTGCAAAGGCTTCTCAAAATCACCTGACAGTAATCCTTTTTGACTGCCAGCTGCTGCTCAAACCCCATGGAGACGCAGTTTCTTTTCAGTCAGAGCTGCTGCATGGCGCAGTCTTCCCAGGTCCAAGAAAGAGGTCTGGCAGTAGGACAGAGCTGGGCTACATATCTTGAAATCTCATAAGCCACAGTCCATTGGATACCCAAACGTGCCTATCAGTTGTTAGCTTGGAAACATGTGGGTTCAATAAACCAAGGTATTTTTGCAGCAGTAGTTGAGGTCCTGATATGCAGTGTTGTCTCTTCCCTGGCTGCACCCTGGGCGTGGGATGGCCCTTGCTCAGGGCTGCACGTGCAGCTGCAGGGTCAGAAGGACACAACCAGGGAGAACCTCTGTCATCCCTCTGCAAGCAATTTCCCAGGTCTGTCTTCTTGCTCATGAACAGCTTTCAGTCTGCTTGGAAGGAACCTCCTTTCTGCATGACTTATACTGTTGTGTTTGGCTGACATTGGGTTGGGGGCGCAGAACTTCACTGCCTGGAGACAGCCAACACAATCAATGACTCTGCCTATGTGTTGATAGGAGACTGTCTTGGGAAATCTAGTCTGAAAAGGCTGAATGAGGATAATTGCAGGATTTCACTCAATTGGGTTATTGTGCTATGAAAGAAAAATATTAATTTACTCTCTCCTGTGGCAGTGCTGGGTCAGTCACAGTGATTATCCTGTTTTAAAAAGCACAAATCACTGATGGAGAAATAATTGGCATTTATTGTCTCAGAAACTGCTGGAGTCAAAAACTGCAAATTATAAAAAGCTTTTTCATTCAGAAATGTTTTATAAGGTGTGCTGCAGCTGTGAGCTAGTTATGAGCAAGTGTTTGAAATGTTTTCAGTGAAATGAGTGTGGTATAAAGATGTATGAAAGAAATAAATTCTATTAAATGATTCTAATATGTATATATATTTAATATATTACTTGCTTTTCTCCTCTATAGATAATATTAAAAACACTAGAAGACAGTATTTCTCAGAGAGATAAATTTTATTGTTGATTGCTTTTTTACTTCTCTGTAGCTTTTTCCTTTATGAGACATGCAGCTCTTTAGATCATTTTTCAGGTAAAACTTTTGACTTCTGAGACCAGTGTTTGTCCCAGAGACAAATCCTGAGTTTATTCAAAAGCTGTGAAGTAATGAAAGCTGCTATATTTTTTCTGCCTGTATTGTATTAACCAGTTGCTGTGATGAAGCAACTGAAGGCTTTATTCAGGACTGGCTAACCAATGTCTGGCCACCTCCCTTAGTGAGATTTTAGATTTAAGGAGATTGGGCAAGTGCTATAAAAATGCTACTCCTGTGGTTTCTTGGGATTTTTTAGCCTGAGGGAATTCTTTATTTGTGAATAAGTAAAATGGCTTCAGTGAGTTACTTCCTTTGGAGTAACTTTTGAGTTACTTCCTTTATGCTGTTTAAAAGAAAACAAAACCCTGTGCTAGAGGGAGGTAGCAAGACTTGTGGATGTTTCTGCTTAGGCACCAACTGTGTATTGGCTTCTTCAGCATAAATTTAGTTCCATTTAAAAGGGAGGCAATTCACATCTGTTATGGCAACTTTGTTACATATCTGTGCTTTTTTGGGGAGGCTCAGTAAAGGAGTGAGAGAAATTAACTGGAAAAGGACTTACGTGCTAAAAAGGAGAGAAGTTAAAAGAGAGTGATGCAGGCAATGGCCATTTTGAATGTTGTGGCCTTTTTCTCTTCAGCTCCTTTTTCTCACTGTCAGAAATTGCATGGATGAGAGGAAAATCAAAGAAATAGGAGTAGGGATAATGGATGCCTATGTGAAAGATTTCCTTTCCTGAGTATGCCACATACACAAAGCAGACACTGACCAGTACAGAGCAGACCTGAGTCGGAGTAAATTGTGTCCAGTCCAGAACTAACACCAAGGAAGAAGCCAAATAGAGAGAGAACTGTTTCCCACAGGCTTTGGCATTGTACCCTCCAGGTGCTGGTTTTGCAGTGTCTTCTGTTATTCTTAAAATAGCAGCTGCTTTATATATTAAACAGACAAAACAGAGAACATGGAAGAGGGGTATGGGAGGTGAGGGCCATTTTGTTCAAAGAAACAAACAACCCCCAATGTAGTTTTGTGGATTCAAATCATCTGACCCAGCTAAGAAGCAGGTTTCCTTTGCATAAAGCATTGTGCAGACAATCACAGGGTCTAAGTTTTGAAAGGAAGTAGTTCTTGAGGGACTAGTTAGGACTAAAAGTTAAATATGGGACCCTAGCAAATAGAGAAATCAAGGTCCTAAGCATGAGCCACTACTACATCGGGTAGTACATGAGAACTACATCGGGTAAATGTAAAATTATTAGCTCTACTTAAAAGTAGTTTGTACTTAGGGTTGTGTAGCCCATTCCTTATTTCGCTGCCTTTCTTATTGCACTAAGTTAATCAGAACTGTCACTGTGCTTACAAATTGCCTATTTTAAACTATACATATAATTTACTGTAGTTCTGTGATTGTATTCCTTTGTCTTCTTAAATGCTCTTCTTTACTCATATCATTGGTTTTCTTTGTGGACCTACAATTGTTGTCATTGCTTCTGTAGCTCCAGCCAGCATTCGTAGTTTTCTGGGGAAGTTTTACTTGTTGGATTGTGTTGCTTTGCTGACATTTCCTCTTCTGCTTCTGGCACTGATCAGCTGGTGGCTATTGTCCTTTATCATGGCTTTTACATAAAATATTCCAAGGTTTTTAATTTTTGGACTTTGCATACACTGTGCAAACATCTAGGTTTGCATAATAGTCAGTGAACAATTTTCATGACTGGATGGACAAGGTTTTTGTACAACTGTAAGGCTTATTACAAATGGCCTGTCTTCTCTCTTAACCTTCTCATTTGTAGTTCCAATGGGCAACAGGAATCCTTTTCAAATCTGCCTGTTTTAAGGCTAAGAGATTAAAGAAAGTAGTCCTCAGAAGATTTCTAATTTCTTCTCCCATGAAATTGTTACTACATCAGGAAAATAAACAGGCTTGGTCTTACTGCACTGAGGATGAGGGCAGAGTCCTGTCAGCATGTGAACAGGTCTGCTGAAACTATTTTGTTCTGATCCTAGGAATTAAGTAGATTCTCTCCTCTCCTCTTCTCCAGTCTTTTTGCTTGAAGCAGACCTGTGATTGATGCCCCAGGTTCAAGGGCCTGCACTTTCTGCTTGACTCTCTGCAGGTCTGTGGCCTTGTGGGTTGCTGTGCTGGGTCAGCACTGTAGTCACTTCTGTGCTTGCCTGCTGTGTTTTCCCAGAGCTGCTTCTCAAGACCTGCAGCAGCACAGTATGAGTCTCCAAAGATGGTTCTTTTTGCCCTGTACACTCAACACATCTGAGAATTTCAGGAACTGAAGGTGGAAAAATCCAGGAGGGAGACCTTCCTTCCTTCAGCCTCCCAGCACTTCTGACAGTGTGAGCAGCAGTATACACTTACCTTAAGCATCTCTAAGGTTGTAGCACAGTGTGGACTGCTAAAGTTCTTGCACATATTGAACCTCTTTCTCATTTCTCTTCCCCTGGCACCTCATCCCCTCTGTTCAAAAAGTAAAATCAAAGCAAATGACTTCAAACCAAAAGCATTCATCTTTTACAAAAAGTTCAAGGCTTCTGTACAGTAATAGGAATAAAGCTCTGCTGGCATGTTTAATGAGTGCTCTCTCAGTAGGTGCTTTTCTCTGTGCCCTGAGAATTTGAATTACAAGAGAAAATTTATTGTACTTCTGTTACAAAACCATTCCATTAAGTTTAGGTGCTCCATCTTCCTCTGGCAAGGAAGTGTCATGCAAGGTATTTAGCATAGATAAGGTCAGGTCAAGGCACAAAAGATGGGAATTGAGCCTGTCATGCAGATACCTGAGAGATGAAAGTTTTCCAAAAATGTTGTTGTCCTCTGTTACCTAACAAATCTGGGAATAGAAGTGCCTCAGTTCTTGACATTCCAGCACCTGTATTTTGTTAGAATTCACCACAGCAATTGTGTAAGTGGGTTAAGTTACCTGCACGTAAGTGGTTGCAGAGCTGTCTCCCTCTGTGCAGTAGGACTGAGTGGGATTAGAAATATGGAATGGAAGTAAACTGAGATTTGAGTTTGAAGAAATACAGGTTGAGAGGCAAGAATGTAAACAGCCAGAATGGTAATATTGACTGTGATGAAGATCTGTAAAGTCAGCAGAGAGATGAGTAATTTAAGTAGTTAACAGATGAGCCAGAACAGCAGAAAAAAGAGATCAAAGAACCTTAGCTCAGGAAGTGACTTTGCAGGGTGGTCCAGAAAGACTGCAGTGAAGAATTGGACAGAGAATGGGAGTCGGGCAGATACGAGTGGGTCAGCTACAGAGATTTTCTGTTTCAGCTTTGATCTGTAATAGTTTATTTGGTCCCCTGCTCCTCAGACACAGAGGGACAAGCAAACAGAAGAACAGTGGGAAGTACAGAGACTGGCACACTGAAGGATGAGCCCAAAAACTGGGATGGGGAGAAAGTGCTCATAGTATTCTTGAGTGGAATGTAGAAAGAAAAAAAAAAACCTGATATCAGAAAAACCTGTTTCAACAAGGCCGAAAGGTAGGGTTTTAATTTGTTCTGGAAAGGATGGCTAGGACTTATGCATGTCTACGTCACATCAGGGAATTACATGCCTAGCCAGATGTCCTGGCATTGTCAGGTAAGCTTTCAGGGTAGTTGTGGAAGCCTTGTCCTGTCCAGTCTTGTATTAGAGAATTTCCTAAAACAGGATTCATACTGTACCAGGCAGCAGATGGCAAGAGTTTGGGAATGAGGATATGAGGATAGGCTAGGGGATGTCTATCCTTGTTGAACTGCAAAAACCCTACTGGGGCTGAAATTTTAAGATTTGTTTCATGCTACTGTGTGTGGGATGTGATCACGATGCTTTTATTTCGTCCCTGCAGCATTCAGTTCTGCCTACAACAGGGTTTCAAAGCTCTGCAGTCATCATGGGTCAGTGGCAATGTGGAAAGTGGCTCAGAAAGGGTTGGTTTGTGGTGGCACCTGCTGACAAAGCACAGCCTTCTCACTTGGCTTTGCTTTAAGAAGCAGCACAGAGGTGTATGGTGTGTCACTGTCACCAGTAACTTCACTGTTGCACCTCTGTGTGCACTTGAGCATGTGGAAGGAAATGGAGAAACCTGGAATTTCAGATGAAGAATTAGGTGGTGACATACCTTCATATAGAGTTTGCAAGGGGTTATTTCATAGAATCAATAAGGTTGTAAGAAACCTCTAAAATAACTGAGTCTGGCAATTGACCTAACACTGCCAGGTCTGCCATTATTTCCTTACAGTGCTAAGATGTTTGGAAGAGAATGCAAGCTTTGTTCTTGCAAATATCTGTAATTCTTTTCCAGACAGTAATCTGGACTTTGTCCCTGAGTGATCACTCTTATTTTACCTACTGGTGTGTTTGGGGTTTTAATTTCCCCAGTGTTTTCCTAGAACGTGAGAAGCATTTTTACTAACTGAAGGATGTGATTATTCCTAAAAAGTAATGACTGCAACATCATTAGATTTTGTCCTTGTGGATGCTGGCTTTGAAGGCAAGTGAACTCCAACCATCTAGAAAAAGGAAAGCACTGGAGCTAGGACTGTTACTTTGTGTATGTTGACCACAGAGGTAATTGCAGTTATTGAAGTAGAAACTAGAAGTGTGCTCAAGCTATGTAATTGTTACCATATGAAGATGAAGGGAAAATGTGCTCTAATTACCTCGAGTTGAATGAAGAGTCTGATGATCTCTTGGTTGTCTAGGGCAGAAAGAAAGGAAGATTAAAAAGCATTGCTTTGAGCCTTGGGATACACAGCTGTGCTGAAGCAGACCTCTGTTCTCTCATGTCTTTTGATTACCTTTCAAATTGAATTTGTCCCAAGTTATTTAGAACTAGAGCGGGAAATGCACTGAATGGTGTTGCACAGGGACATTATGTTGATACTTCTTGGCATTGGCCTTCCAGGACATAGCAGTGACGTGGCAGGGGGCAGGCTGCATCTCCTGGGATATGGAAGGCCAACTCACCCTGCAGGGAAGCGAGCCATGGGAAGGAGTGCTGCTTCCTGGGATTTGTGTCCCTGTCCCCTTGCATGGCAGCAAGTCCTTTATTACCCACCTTTCAGTGCATGCTGTGGGGCCCCAGCGTGGGCTGTGCCAAGTGGCTGGAGAGAAGATGGGCAGCAGGAGAGCATCTAGAGCAGCATGAGCCAGCAGCTGTGCTTGCAGCTCCACCAATTGCAATGCCATGAGTGGGAGGTGAGAGACAAGGAAGCAGGGACAGATCCTCAAGAACAACTTCACGAGTGAGATCTTGAAGAATGATGTAACTTAGGTGTGCTCTGCACCATTCTCATTACCTTGACAGTACCATGTATGTTGGCAGCTGACTGCGGTTATTGCGAGAGGCGCAGGATGTGATTTTCTGCCCTGGCACCAGAGAAAATCTGGTCCCTGCCGTGGCAGCAGATCTCAAGCTTCCCAGCTCACCAGCAGCAGAAACAGAGCCTGTCTGATCTGTGTTCATGCCACATGTCTAAGCAGACCTGAGCTTTGCAGTCTGGCTGTCATCCATCTGTGTCTCTTGCAGAAAGGGCACTGGTATGAATTGTGGCTCAAATCTCTCCTCTGATCCACAGAAGAGATTTATTTTCACACCTGCTTCATAGAACTTGGGGGTTTTTGTGCTAAGATCTACTGCCCTTCTTTCTGCAGCACAAGTTGTAGAATACTAGAAGTACTTTGTAGCTGTTAAGGGTTACCAGTTTCTGGACCCCTATGGACTGAACTTTAGGCACAGCTGCTTGGCATAGTTGGAGGCCATATTAGTGATCCTGGACTATCTACCAGCCCTGTGCGGCGTGTCCTGTAGTTTTCTTTTGACTATCCTTTCACAGACATGTTCTAAGAAATGCTGGCTTTTGGGTGGATATGCTGCATGGGATGAAAATGCCTGACACTGCCATACTTGCGAGTTTAGAAAATAGATATTAATGAAGAAAAAAAAATGACAAATGCCCATTTACCCTATTTTTCTGTGAAACTTTTGTTTAGATGCACCTTTCAGGGTTTGTTTGCCTGATGGTGTTTCAGAGTGAAATCCTGCATTTCATCTTTCCTCGTTGATGAGTCCTTGAAAATCACAGGAACTTTTAGATAATTTGCTCTTGGATTGCAGCTGACTGTGGTATCAATTGCTTCTGGATATGGCTTTAACTCAACTGCTTCAGCTTGATTACAGAGGTCCAAAATAAATGCTGGATCTCTCTCGCTGCACACTCCTCTTAACTCCTGCTAGTGTAGTGGGGCTGAATGAATGTCTTTCTCTGGAGATGGTCAGTGCTGCTCCAACCTCAGAGGAATTGTTGAGAAGTGAGGTAAGGCACCCACACCAAGCAGGGCACGTAGGACTGGTGAACGGTTGTGTGCTTGGATTCCCAGCTGGCTATGCAATATTTAAAGCAAGATCTTTGCTTGTTCACACAGAAGGACCTGTCTTAGGGTATGCACACTTAGTTTCCATGTTTTCAAACTTCAGACACTTTGGATATCTGATCTGTGTGTTTTCTTTTTTTTTTTCTTTTCCTTTTAATAGTTTTTGGCAGGCTAAGCAAATTGGTTAGCATGAGGAGGTTTCCTTTTTTTGTTAAGCCATATGGCATTTTGTTAGAAACAAATGCTCTATTTATTATTTTTTGTTTGTTTTGTGCAGTGTTAAAAATAACATGGCATTTGTGTTTCATGTTTTCTGGTCTGTGTTTCACTGCTGTAGGCGGGCCAGCCGCTGATTGAAGTGCAGTGTTAGGGATGCTTGCTGTCTTTTCTAAGTAGACTATTTTGGAGCTGCAAATGGGAACTGAAATTTTCCAATGTCAGGATGTTACAACTCTAATCTGCTTTCTCTTCCAGACATTCCTGTGCAAATGGCTTGTGGGAGGTAGCAGCTTACAAGGCTGCTGGAGAGATACCTTCTGTACCTTCTTCCTCACTTCCCAAAACCAAATGTAGTGTTGAAAATACTCACTGACAGACTGCTTTTTTGTGGACTTTATTCCTGAATGAAATACTGTATTATCAGCTTTTAAATTATTTTATTCTGCTTTTGTGTGCCATCATTCAAAGATTTGTCACTGTGTTTCAACATGTATGAAAGTCAAGTGCTAATATATGAAGAAATGTCTGAAACTGTGGCAGTCTTATGAGATTTTCTGATTTGGCAAAACCTGTGTCATGGCCAAGATATAGGGAAGTTAGCCACGATGTGGGGCCATGATGTGTGGAAGTTGTGGACAACTTCCACTGATTCTTAACAGAGTCCAAAATAATTCTCTTCTTTACATGGGTAAAAGTAAATAAATTATATTCTTTTTTTCTCTTATCAAACATACCTTGGAAGTTTTGAGTTTATCAAGTGTCTGAACACAGCTAGCCCTAAGTTTTTGACTGTAGCAGGATGTAATTACATC
Source organism: Pyrgilauda ruficollis (assembly GCF_017590135.1). Taxonomy (NCBI): domain Eukaryota; kingdom Metazoa; phylum Chordata; class Aves; order Passeriformes; family Passeridae; genus Pyrgilauda; species Pyrgilauda ruficollis. Next base: position 570,477 of record NW_024516764.1, on the reverse strand, counting down.
AGGGCAGCACGTCCCTCCTGTTGCTATTTGTACTGAAACGTCTGCTCAAACCACTACAGGATTTTTCAGTGGAAGTCACCATCTAATGTCTGATTCTCTCAGTGTCTTCCAGCATGCAGGGTATTTTTGGGTTTGTGTGTTAAGCTCCAAACATGCAGAGTCATAACATCAGTGTGAGAAAATCTGCAGTGCAAACAGGAAGCGAGGACTGCTGTGTCTTTATCCTTCTGCATGTTTTGTGCTCAGTCCCAGCCTGTGTTCTGCAAACTGCTGCGCTGTAGTCCTGCTGCTGTTTGCACAGAGGGTGACAACAGTCTTAAAACAGACTGGTTCACCAGGGAAGTGGAAGAAGGGGCTTCACATTTAATATTTTTAAAAGATTCTTCTTTTTGGTAGTTTTTGTTCTTTCAGATGAAGGAAGAAGAAAAACATGTTGAGCATGTTGTAGTGCTCAACATTAGCATCAATGCTAATGTTGAGCATTACAAGTGACTAATGCTCAACATTAGTCACTTGTAATGATCCACAAGTGACTAATGTTGAGCAGTGTGCAAAGACTCCAAGAGAAAATCAGAGACTTGAGATTCTGGTTGCAGCCAGGTTTTGTGCAGAAGGAGTGAAGATGCTGAAAAGCTTTGTTTAGAATAGTATTAGTCCTGGATAAGGAAGATTGCACCTGAATATCTGGCAGATATAATTGTTTTGTAAATCACTCATCGTCTAGTATAGTTCCACAGAAAGAAGCAACAGAATATGGTTTGGGATTTTTTTTCTGTTTTAAATGTAGCTCTTTCTACATCTAAATAACTCCAGAAATAATTCTGTAAAAATTAAGGTTTGCTAGCTGACTGCAGATACCATGTTACTGATAACTACTGTTACCTCTAGTTGTTGTCTCTTCATGATTAATATACATCATACAGGGAACCTGAATGAACGAAGTTATTCCATGAGAAAAGTGAATACTGTTTTCCAGCATGTAATTTATTATTTAGCCAATGAAGACGGGTACAGCTTATTTATGAAATCTGCTATCAGTGGTAGAGAACAGCAGCACCATAGGGCATTTTCATATTACCATATTAAAAACCATCATTTAGCACCCCACCCCTAATCTAGTGTCTGATGAGAAGGGCTGGTGTCTCTCTGAGAATTAATTCCAGCAACAGAATAAATAAGTGCTCTTTCAGATTTTGAAAAATGTTGAAAAAATACCAGCTTTTCCTTTTTGTGGTCATTTGCAATTTATGCAGCCTTGGCCCTGTTACTACATTAACAACTCCTTCTATCAAGCTCAGCTGTGAGGAAGACACTTGCTTTTTAAGTTTGTTGTCATTGGATACTGCAGTGCTGATGTACATTACTGGGAAGTGCTATTTTTACTGCAAGTCTGCCTCAGCCTCTGGCAATACCAGCTATTTGAGCACAGTTCCTGCCTCTCCAGTTGGCATCTCTGTTGTTACACAGACAAATGCTGCCATTTGCTTATTTCTGCATCCCCAGGTTGCTCTCTGGCACTGCTCACCCCTAACCTGCTTGCTCATTTGTGCTGAGAGCAGTTGTGCTGTCCTTCTAGAGTGTATCTTCCATATCGACCAGTTGAGCATTTCCTGCCTTCCACCTCTCCCCAGCTTAGCTTTGGGCTGTTTCAGGAAAGAAATATTGATTCCTAAGTCCTGCTTTGCTTTGTAGCCAGTGCTGCACAGAAAAGCTTGGCTTGTGTGACTTCGTAGATAGCAGGAAGATGAAATGTGAAGTTGGTCTTTGTGAGATAGTCTGGGAAATTTTTGCTGCACGCAGCCTCTTTGTGCTGTGCTCTCCAGTCTCAGGTAGCGTTGATGGTGGGCCCTGACTGCTGCCTGTTGTAGCAAAGCCTCCTCTTAATGCATTAGCAGTGCAGCATTTTCTCTTGCACTGTGAAGCCAGAGGTCAGACTCTGGTGCGCCAGAGTCTGTGATCTACCAGCCCATGATGCCTGGCACGTGGCAAATGTGCAGATCCATGGGCTGAGGTTGGTTACATGAGCATCACTAAGACCAAATGCTGGATCCTGCACTGAGGTTGCAACAAGCCCAAGCTACAGGCTTGGGAAAGAGTGGCTGGAGAGGTCCTCAGCAGAAAAGGACCTGGAGGGGCTGGTTGACATCCACGATATTTATTTTACATATGGAGATATGTAAAAGATGTGCAAATGTACCACTTAGGGGCATGGTTTAGAGGTGGACTTGACATGGTTGGGTGAGTTTAGGTTAATGGTTGAACTCAGTGATCTTAAAGGTCTTTTCCAACCTAATGATGATTCTGTGATTCACTCAGCAAATACAGGGTTACAGTAGAGCAGTGAAACAAAGGCTTAGGTGTGTTCTCCCCTTTTTGTTCTTTCTTCTCCACAACCAGTTGAAAATTCCCATTTCTTCTGGGCAGTAAAATGCTTCTTTTTTCACTGCTCTTTTCTCCACCAGGGCAGGTAAGGGGCAGCTATCTGCCCGAGCTGGAATGGTGTCTTTTTACCCCAAAAGTAAGACCAAATATAAGAATTACCTCTCTTCCCCAGGTGACTGGGTAAAGTTGAGAAGCTGCTGACAAAAACTGGCTTTTCTGTGCAATGTGGCATCCTGAAGTGACACAATAGCTGGAAGGTATGAGAACAGTGGCAGCGTATCCATGCCATCCATACCTCATAGTCGTACACGCACCACTGCATCATTGCAAGTGACATCTGCATATGCAGCAAGGACAAAGCAATTGCAAATCCCATACTGGGAGGAGGACTATTACTATTGCACTGAGAATCTGGAAACTAGGACTTGACAGAAGCTGTGTTCGTGGTGTAAGCTTCATCCAGCCTGTCTCAGGCCTGTAATGTAGTGGGGGCAGGGCCAGCTCTGTTTCCTCTAAGGTGCCACACAGACACTTTATGGGTTTCCAAGCAAGCTGAGGCTCTGAGGCTGTGTGTGGGGGTACTGGTTGAGATGGGAGAGAACCAAGAGCAGTTGTAGCTTTTCCTGTCCCTGGAGTGGGCACTGGAGGAGTGAGACATGTACTGACTTAGAGTGCTGGGGGTATTCCAGGGTGCTTGGAGTGGTGAGGTGAGGGTTCTGGGCCAGCACACATCTCTTTGCTCATTCCCTAGCTTTACCCTCATGGTGGATTGATGTTGGCTAATGCCAGGTGCTTACTCCTCGTACCACTCATACTGTTCCTCGGCTGGACAGGGGGAGAGAAAAATACAACAGAAGGCTCATGGGTCGAGATAAGGACAGGGAAATCACTCACCAGTTGCCATCACAGGCAAAACAGACTCCTCTCAAGGAAATTAATTTAATTTATTGCCAATCAAAATCAGAGTATGATAATCCCAAATCTTAAAACAGCTTCCCCAGACCTCTCCCTTCTTCCCAAGCTCAATTTCATTTTATCTTCTCTACATTCTCCCTACAAATGGCACAGAGGGACAGGGAATGGGGGTTGTAGTCAATTCATCACATGTTGTTTTTGCTGCTCCGTCCTCTTCACGCTCTTTCTCTTCTCCATTTGGGGTTCTTCCCAGGGAGACAGTGCTTCATGAACTTCTTCAATCTGGGTCCTTCCCTTGGTATGCAGTTCCTCATGAACTGCTCCAGTGTGGGTCCCCATGTGTCCTTTCCATGGAGTGCAATCCTTCAGGAATGGATTGCTCCATCCATTACTCCAGGGGTCACAAGTCCTGACAGAAAGCTGCTCCAGCTTTGCTGCTGTGGGCTGCACTCTCCATGGACCCACAGGTCCTCCCAGGGGCCTGCTCCAGCAGAGGCTTCCCATGGGGTCACAACCTCCTTTGGGCATCCACCTACTCCAGGGTGGGTTCCTTCACATACTACAGGTGGATCTGTGCTCCTCCATGGACCTCTATGGGCTGCAGGGGCACAGCTGCTTCACCATGGTCTTTTCCGTGGGCTGCAGAGGAATCTCTGTTCCAGTGCCTGGGGCACCACCTTTCCATCCTTCTGCAGACCTTGGGGTCTGCAGGGCTGTTCCACTCACATGTTTTCTCTTCCTCTCACCTGGCTGCTCTGTAGTGCAGCAGTTTTTTCCCCTTTCTTAAATACATTATCCCAGAAGTGCTACCACTGTCATTGATGGGCTCAGCCTTTGCCAGTGGCAAGTACATCAGCACCAGTACATCTCGGAGCCAGTTGGCATCGGCTCTCTTGGACTTAGGGGAAGCTTCTGGCAGCTTCTCACAGAAGTCACTTTGCAGCCTGCCTCCCTGGCCCCTGCTACCAAAATCTTGCCATACAAACTGTCTACCCCAAATTCAGGTCATTTTCAAGGACTTGTGTACCAAGTTTACAGTTCTCGTCCATTCCTGTCACTCCCTGTCCTGTTCCAGTCTCTTTTTTCTATCCTCTTCTCATCTGACCAACCTCTTGGCTCCTCTGCTGTCTCCTTTGCTTTCCTCTATGGCCTTTCATTGCCTTTTCTCTCCTTTTGCATGATACTGTCCCCATTTTCTTGCTAAGCTCTTTGTGATTACCCCATGCACCTTTTAGTCTCTGCTGGACGTGCTCCTTTTGTCCAGTCCCAGCCTCTCCTCTGGGAGGGCAGCCAGCACTACCACAGTCACTACTTTGCATCAGCCCTGAGAACCTTGGTGCAGCTGCAGGATTGAGTGTTGTGGGATGTCAAGCGTTTTCTGTATTTTATTTTCGTTGTACCTTGGTGATTTGCAGGTTTTCTGTGGTGCTTTGATCAAGCTACTGGACAGGGAAGGATGTATGTTTTTTGATATACAGACAGACCAGTGGCATTAGCTCTTTAAACTACCTGTAGCATTTTTTAAGATCATTTTTGTCAAGGACAAGTTGAGATTTTCATGTGTATGGAGTGTTGTCATGTCCTGGTGAGAACTCCAGGCATCATGATGATGTCCTTGAGTGTCAGATGTATGAGCTGAAGTGTGGGCTCTGGAATGTGCAGAGGCTGCACGTTCAGAACATGCACCAAGTATTCCAGCTGGTATTGCAGACTGTTGAGTTCACAGGTGGTTTCCTAGCAAACTTGCTTCCTAGCAAAACTTGCTTTGGCAAACTTGGCACAGCATGTGCCACAGTTAGAGGTGTGCTTGGCTCCTGTGGTGCTGCTGAACTGCGGGTGTCCTTAAGTTGTCCCTCAGTGATTGATTGTTCTTTCTTTGAGGGGGTTAACTCTGCTCAAACAATACCCCGCTGGCTTTCTCCATTGGGAATGAATGACAAATATCCTTTGTATTAAGGATATTTGTTAAAATTCCTATTCAGCTATCTCATGGTATCTCTGAATTGCCCTTCTGTCAACAGTGAGCAGTTAGTTTGGTCAGCCTGGTTGAGCATGTGCTTTTAGTGAGGGTGCCTAGCCATGCCAGGACAGATTCACAATTAAATTGTGATCAGTTGCCCAGCAAACACTAATACGCTTAAAATCAAAGGAGGAGAAATACTGACTGCCAACAAGCAAGGTGCCAGTTTTGTTACCCAAGAGTTTATTGCTTTCCTAATTAAAATATCAATCAATTCCTTGACGACCACCACCTGCAAGTATAAACATCCTGTAAGTGTGATGCAAGGTGACTTGGTGTGACTGGGAACATGCACAGGGCAGGTGGTGCAGGCTGTTTGCACCAAGCACAAATGACGTGTAGAGTTCAGCAGTTTTTTTCTTTTTCTGATTATTTACTTACATTTTTAGAATGACCTTGGGTGGGGAGTGAATGCTCACTTAACCCCATATCCTTGCTTGCAGTTCCACACAGATTCTGTGGAAGGTCTACACCTGTTTTGTGCTCTGGCCCACGTGAGGCGTGTTACAAAAGGCTCCTGTTTCCATGGTGTGATGGGGCTGTACAAACTGATGCTTTTGTCCATCCTTCCCATGTGGGGAAAGAATGGGCATGCAGCATTTGGCTTGCAATGGCGTTGTGTGCTCGTGCCCAAAACACAAATCCTGTGAGCTCCTGCCTGAGTGTTTGAAAAATGAACATTAAGTCCTGTCCTGCTGCATGGGCCTGACTGTGTGTGACGGAGTCTGTGCTGGCAAAACGTAAATTGCTTGTAATTATGACAATCACATGCAGTACTCATACTGTGAACTACAAAGCTTTTGTCCACTGCTGCTTATCCAGCTGCTTAAAAAGCTCTCCTGATAAAGTCCATGAAGCTCAGAAACAGCCTTCCAGGTTTGGTTGTTCGCATTTTGTTGAGGACACTGAAAATAATTTGGTCTGTTTGAAGAAATTGCTTCTATTTCTCCTGATGTCGGGGAGCAGGAGCTAGACTACAGGACAGGAAATGTTTAGCAGAAGAGCAAGATGAAAGCAAGTTTGGTTATTAAAAGGAACTCTGAGCAATGCTCTAGATCTGTGTCCTTGATAAAAATCCCTAGTGCTGTTCATCCTTCCAGTAACAGCTGCAGGCATGTAATTTCTGCTCTTTCTGTATTACTGGACAATCTGTCTGTCTGCCTTTTTTAGTTAGGCATTTTCTGCAGTAAGGGGTGGTTTCTTCTGTTTTGTTTGTTTCAGCAGATGCTAAAAGCGTGCATGCATGAGAGAGCAATCTGTGTGTTACTTTACCTTGCATGAGCACAGTATGGCACACACAAGAAGTAACTGCTGGGATGAATTGTTCTTCTTTTTCATGCACTGTTGTACTTCAGTTTATGGTCAATGCTGTCAGCATGTGGCAGCCATGTTTACAGAGCACCACGGAGTCAAATATCCTAGCTGGAGATTTTAAAATGTTTGATACCTTCATAGCCACAGGTGTTTGGATCTGGAATTGCTGAGATAAGAGTGCTGCAGTTTTGGAGCGAGACTTTGATCCTCCCTTTCAAGTACAGAGCTGCCTGTCTCGGCTAGGCATGCTGTCTGCCCCTGTCAAGGGGAGTCCCAGCCCACGTTGGGTATAAATCCTACCTGCAGTAGGTGGGATCCTCTGGCATAGCAGGTCTAATCCAAAACCAAGTTCTCAGTAAACACTCTTCCCTTTCTTCTGTCTTTCAGTATCAAGATGGTGCTGATGTGGACCAGTGGGGACACGTTCAAGACTATTTACTTCATCCTGAATCAGGCCCCTTTCCAGTTCTCCATCTGTGGACTCCTGCAGGTATTTGTGGACATCGCAATCCTGTTGCAGGTTTACTTGTACAGCCACTACCCTCAGAAGCCCGTGTCCCACACTGCACACCCAGCCAGCACTAAGGCCCTGTGAGGAACTTGGCTGAGCAGGTTGCAGGTCAGCAGAGCCAGCCACGGCATCTCTTCTTCCACTTGTAAATACTCCTGTGTTGCCAAGTTGAAAGCAGAAATGAGAACAAGGATGGAAAACACGGCTGCACGTCCAGCTCGGGAGGTTCTCTGTTAAATAACTTGATCTGTTTTCAGACTTAGCTGTACAGAACTGTTTCTTGGTGGGGGGAGGGGCACTTTATTTTTGCATACGTACCTATAAGCCTTATTAATTCACAAATGTTTGTATATTTAATCACAAGGGCTGGATGGTTTGTGTTTTTAATGCTATTTAAAAATGTTACACCACAGAAATTATAGGATATTTTGTCTGAAACTTCTACCTATTTATATAATAGAATGTCTGTATATGGTGGGAAGTTTTTGGCATATACTAGCATTCAGTATCTCCACGATGGAGGAAGCAGTATTGAAGAGCAAATCCAGAAGCTTTCTCTTTCCCTATAAGGGTGTCTGGTGAGAGAAGGTGGGGGTGGGAGGCCCTGCAAAGAGGTGAGCAGGCAGAAATGAGCCGGTCACAGATGCTGTAAAGCTAAAGGGTGAGGTGAGCAGATGTTCATCCCTGCTGCAGGAGGACACATGGAGGAGATGATGGAGGGGGTCTGATGGTGCTGGAGTCATGTCTAGAGCTGGCACAGCCAGTCAAGTATCCAGGCAAAAAGAGGAGCCACAGGAGACTGCTGGGAACTTACGTAGTCATGCTTTGCAACTGTGGGATGTGGGAATAGCCTGCCCTGCACCTGGGGTGCAGCACTGCCCCTGCAGCTGTGCACAGGACCAAGCTGGGCTGTAGGGTCTTTCCCAAACCAAGGGGCCAGCAGATAGGTATTGCCAGTATTGTCAGGCAAGTGTTTCTAGATGTGATTGAGCTGCAAAGATAGAAGCAGATCCACTTTCATTGGCTCAGAAATGAAAAAGTTTGAGACAGGGAAAAAGCTGTATCCCCTGGAGTAGGACCAGCATCTGACAGCTTGATTTGTTGAGGCTGAAATTTGTGTTCATGTTCAATGCCAAACAAGAACCAGGTTATGTTTTGGGGTGTTTCGTGCATTGGCCCAACAAGGAAGGAGTCCATGTTTTCCTTTTACTGTTGTGAACTGTTAGGCTCTTAAAGAAGAGATTCTTCTCTTTTAGAAGAATCAGCAGGCTGTACTGAGAGGGACTGAAAAAGCTGAAAGGGCAGAGTTCATGTAGATGTTGTCTCTAAAGGCCATTAGCCAGCATAGGTCAGCATACTCTGTCTGTGACATGCTGCTCGTGTGGACCCGTGGGGGCTGTGACCAGGCTGCTGGGCTCCTGCTGTGACACTGCAGCCATGAAACTGCCCCGGGTGATGTGAGGAGGCTGTAGCAATGCCCTTGGTCCCAGGAACAGCTCTGCCTGTGCTGCTTCCTTTATGAGGCTTCCTCCCTCTGCTGGGTGAGTCCTGTCTGGCCACAGGCAAGGTGTTGGACAGATTTTTCAGAATCATTTTTTCTCTAAGAATAGCCCAAGAGCTTATGTTTTCTTAGCAGTGGCAGCAAGTCTGAGGTTTGATAACTTCAGTGTGTAAGTCAGATACTTCCCCTACCGCTCTTTCTTTGGGAACCTCATGATGTGAGTCTGGACTGTCTGGATTGGTGGCAAACTGTCCAGTGGAGGGGAATCATACTGTGCCCAGGCACTGACTCCATGCTCTTTGTTCGATACCATACTCTTCTAGGCCTGAAGTGACCTTACAAAGACAATGTACTCAGCATGGCAGACTATGAATGTTTTGTTCCTCTCTTTTCTCCAATGTTCTGGTTGTGCTACAAGAACATCTGGGCTTTTGTCTTTTTTAATTGAAAACGTAACAACTGGCTTCTCCGGTATGCTGCTTTAATGAGGATTGTATTTCTACTGTTAGAAAACAAACACTTTGTTGTGTGTTTTAATTGTCTGAAGGGTTTTTTTAATAACTTGTAATGGTAAGATTTTTGTATTTGGTGGTCTTTTTCTAATATTCTGCAAAACAGGGATGTAAGAAATTAATGGTTCATAATAAACATACTTTTGTATGTTATAGCTTCACCTGGGAGTGCACACTTTTGGCCACCTCTTTGGCTTTGAACTACAGATATTACTGAGGATAAAACAATTTCTGCTTTTTCCTTTTGGGATTCCTCCTTGGGTGGATTCTTGAGTCTGTCATCAGTACCTAAACCAGCGAGCTCTGTGGACCAGTCTCATTTACACCAGAGCAGCAAATGCTGGAAGAGAAGCCAGTGAAACCATGTCTAAGTCATCTTTTGTATGTGGCATTTAGCAAGTAGGACTCTTGGCCAGGAACTCTAGAACTTCTTGCAAGGTACTTTAGGGACAAAGTGTTACAGAACTTTTGTTTTGTTCTCTAATTGTCAGGAAGTATCTGTTTCAATGATCACCTCAGAGAATAAGAAATCGCTTACTTTAAATACATCTCTTTGAATGTATGGCACATTTCACAGACTTTATTTTTTCTGTCAGTTGCAATGGTTTTTTTAATAAAAATTACCTATTATATATAAATTACAGTGTTGCTTTGTTTTGTTCAGGTACAAAATGTGTGCTTCTTAACTCTTGTTATAAATCATCTTGTCAGGAGCATTGTTGATACAAATAACTAGCATGGTTTTTCCTTCTAATGGGTGAGTAAGCACAAGGCAGAAATTGTCCTGAAGTCGTGATGCACAGCAGGGATTCTGGATTTCTGTTCCCTGCTCTTCCATACATACCAGGGTAAATTTAACCATCGAGACCACATAACTTGTGTTTGCAATGCTCACGGTAAAAACAAAATTGCTAACAGATTATTGCATAGATTTAAAGGGACCCTGTGTCATGCAGGCTGCAGAATGAGATTGAAGATGGGATACAGATGAGGGATGTGCTCTTGGCAGCCTTTGCACAGAAGATGAGGACACTGAGTCTGTCATCTCATGGCCAGCTGCTGCCCCAAGAGTAGTCTTGACCATCCTACCTGTTCATTCTGGATGGGAAAACAAGCTAAGGCTGTCAGGAGCAGCCTTGCAGCTGCTGTGTACCTCCTGGATCCTGCCAGGCTGCTGATCCAGGATGTTGGGCTGCTCTGGCACGGAGAGATGGTTTGCTGTTGCTGTGTGTAGTGACTGCAGGAGCTGGAGAAGGGGAGTTGGGGAGGAGAGAGGGCTGGAGGCGTAGGAGAGAGGGTTGGGCAGGGCGAGAGACGTGGGGGAGACTGAACTTGCTGAAATAAGGGGTTGAAAAGTGATACTCCTGAAGGGAAGGGATAGAAGGAAAACCAAAACATGAAGGTAAAGGTAGGTAAATCAGCAAAATGGGCAGGAAAGGAGGAATGTGAGGGTGGGGAGTAAACCCTGCCTGCTCTGCTGGCAGTGGAGACCAAACAGTTCTCACAGCAGTCAAGCCTGTTCAGCACTCACAGTGCCTGCACCTTCTCTCCCAGACAGTGCTGGTATTACTGGCTGCTGCTTTGGCCTTCACTGTGGGGAAGCCAATGGTGAGGCTGGCCCCAAAGGAAACAATGGGGAACCCCATCTCTGGGTGCTGCACCAGCCCAGCCCTGCTGGCTGGTACAGTGCTGCCCCAGACCTCCCTCAGGGCAAATCTCTCCCTCTGCTGTGCCTGGCAGTCAGTGGTCTGCACTGTGGCTCCATGGAGGGAGAAATTTCATGGTTAGATGTTTGAGACGCGTGCAGTTAGGTGAAATTAAAAAAAATTTAAGACATAAAATAAAGCTCACATTTAGTACTGGGTATTAAGCAAAAATGGGCCCACAAGTTCTGTTTGTTAAATCTGATTGTGATCCTTAGGCTTGAGAGCCAGGCACTTTTCAAGGACCTGACTGACAACTGTAGCTTTGTTTGAGGCTTTCCGTAGGAAAGAAGACATCAATATGAGAGTGAACAGTGCGCCAATAAATAAACACTTCCTGGATACCTGTGCCAACAGCAGTAATAAAAGACAGGGACTAGAACATAATGTGAGGTTCACCCTGGGGCATGGGCAGGTCTTCCTGTAAACAGCCTTGTAAACCAGCCAGTCCCAAGTGGATGTCAGCATCTAGAAATGCACTGGCAGCAAACAGCATTTCAGACCCCCCTCCTGCCCTTCTGTGTCCCGGCTTACGTGCACTTGGCTCTGGTAGCTGCTAGCTGGGAGACTGAGGGGCTTCACTCAGCCACAGATGGGCCAGCAGCACCACACTGGATTTCTCTATCCATCAGCCCTTCCGTGTGCCTCGGTCCTCTTCCACGCCAAGGCTTCACAGTCCTCTAAGGCTGTGGCTTGTAGGTGCCAAGGATGCTTTGTCCCCTGAAGCATCTGCTGTGAGGCTGCCATAGCCTGTGCCTGTTCTGGCCTCAGCAGTGTGGGACAGCAGCCTCAGTCTGGCTTACAGCTGAGGAGATGGCACCAGCATCACATTTTTCTTTGCATTACTGCTTTTTCTTAACTGAGGCTGCTGTGTGGTAGAAGGGGCTGTGCACATGCACTGTATGAGCTGAAATTGTGTTTGACTTTGTGTCATTCCCTCTAGCTCTGTCCCTTTACCAGTTAACACATCCTTAACTCTCCTAAGCTATGGTTTTCATGACTAGTGTTGCCAGCTGCTAGAATTTGTAGGTCTAGATCCATGCATGCTGCCACCAAGGTGGATGTGTAGGTGGACATGTGGAAGAGGTGGCTTCGCTCACATTTCGAGTCTTTGTCCCACATAAGAGAGATAAATATTTTTTTTCTTTTCTTTTTTTCTTTTTCCTTGAGGCAAAACTAGTGTGCTACTAGTGAAGCATTTAGTTGTTCAAAGAAACAGGTATAACTACCTGCTAGCACTGTTGTGCCTGCAGACAGCAGTGTGACATTTATTATAGTTAGAGATAAATGGCCTTAAAATCATCTGTGTGCTGTGTCAAAAAACCCCAACCACCATATACAACAAACAACGAGAAAACCAACATTCTCCAGCAGCTGATCAAAAGCAATAAGCACCACCTGTAACAACAGCTGCCCTGGGTGAAATTTATTCTCTGTGTGTCTTTTATGTCTGGCAATGTGTGCATCACAACTTTATATAGCTTCCAAAAATAATTTGTTTAAAAGGTTCCTGGTTTATATTTGTTTCCTCATCTGTCATCCCAGTAGATAAAATGAAACTTTATTAAAAGCCAGGCTTTGACTAGGAGACATAATGAGAGGGTTTTGTCACTTTATTACAACTCTGTGCATGCTGGCATTAATTATGTGCCTTTTGAAAATTACAAAGATCTCACTATTGTAGGACAATTGCAACTTGATGGAGAAGAGCAGCAATATGGTGTCATCAGTCTGTTTTTCTACACAGCTGCTAAGCTGCAGTTTGCTGTCCCAGCACTGGTTTTTTCATGCTACAAAGCCAAAAGCTGCATTGATTCATGGTTATTTGCTGGCACTGCAAGTGTGAAACTCTTCATTCTGCAAGGATGTCTACTCCAGTGTGGCTTTTCTAGTAGTAAGGTAAGGGTGCTTGCAATTTTAGGGTTTCACCACCTTGAGGAGATGCATTCTGCACCTTCCATGCACACTAGCTGTGGTCGCTTCATTCCCACTGGAGACGGAGCATGAAACACACCTGGTGTGCACAAGCCAGATCACCATGAGGAGTGAACTTGTGAGTCCACCTAGTGAGTCTGTCGGGTGCCACCTTAAGACTGAGCACCTGAATGCCACCAGAAGATGCAGTGCTGCTCCTCAGCACCAGGCCACACTGTCCCCCTGCCACTGCTCCCTTTGCTGGTTTGCAATCAGCTGGCTCCAAAGCTGTATCCCTGATATGAGACCTTAAAAATCCTTAAAGAATGAAATGTCTGCGCCGGGAATAAAAAAAACAATAAAATTAAAATATTTTTGTGAGTCACAGCAACCCAGTGCTGGCATTGCTTTGCTAGGAGTCTGAGTCAGCCCAGCCACCAGGCACCAACCCTTGGCCCTCCTCTCTAGCACAAGGAACACGTGTTCCCGGTGCTGCTGGGCCATGAAGGATGGGCAGAACCCTGGTGTGGGCCCCTGCATTTGGTTTGCCTGCAGTTCAACACAGCTGGGGCTTTGCTGACCCTGGTGCATCCTGCAGAGTAGGGGGGCTCAGTTTTGCTGCCTCCATCTCCTGCAGTGCTCAGCAGCAAGTAACATGAGTTACTTCACATCAGCATGGCAAAATACCACCTCCCTCCACACCCAAACCATCAGACACAAAGAGTCAGCAACAAAGCTTTATATCTTTATTAAAATAAAGTGTAACTTTTCTATTTCCCTTGCTTCATTCCTATAAGGAATGGCTTAATATGAGAGTTTGCTAATGTAGGATTAGTTTTAAAACATATGTTGAGGCAAAAAAACCCCCAAACAACAGACCAGATAAATCCCATCTTCAATACATCAGGTTTTGTTCCCTTCCTGGTGCGTGGAGAATATGGAGGGTGACACTGCATGGCTTTAGTACAAATAGGAGTGTAGGTACAAGAGACTGTTGGGTTCTATCTGCCTCCATTCCCTGACCACATCCCACCTGTAGGAGCACTGAAAGACCCACACAGCATCCTGACTTGGACCAGCTACACAGCTCCACCAGGGTGGAGGCTGGAAATCTCATGCCTGGGCTGGCATCAATAAGCAAACATGCAGATGCCACCATATGATTAATTTTCCCTTTAAAATGACTTAAATGCTTTGAGAATCAGGAAGAAGAGCCAGAACACTTGTTCTAATGACAGGATTGTCTTTTTCTTAGTAGGAGGATAAAACCAAAAGGCTGCTCCTAACGCAGAGCACAGCTGCTGCACTGCAGCTTGAGCCAGAGCCCACTGAAGGTGTCTCGCTGGCTTCACTGGGTTTGTACCGCTCCCCTACTCCTGTTTGCACACAACTGCACTCAGTGCAGCCACCACCACTGAGGAAGACTATGCAGAGCTGGGAGTCACTGCTGGTTTAACATTGCCCTCCCCTTCTTGAGCTACATGTAGTTCAGATTGGTTCAGCTGCCTGTTAAACTCATTTCTCGATACACGAGAGATGGAAATGGTTAACAGAAAGTGGAGAAATGTCATCTTTTGTAATGGTATTTTTAATATTTGACTGTTAGCAAAGGACAAATAACCAAGTAAACATTTAGTACCATAGTCAGGAAGATTTTTTTGTATGTATATTTCTGTCATGGGACTAAGATATAAAGCTTAGGATGGTAAATATGTATCTCTACTAAATAATGCAAACTGTGCTCACACACAATTCAGAGCTGGCAGTGCTGCCAGCGCTCCGGCTGCGCTGCTTCATCTGTAGAAGACAAAAGCAAGCCCCTGTTTAAGCTGAAGGAATGCTTCTGTCCTTCTCTTGCCCCTTGGCTTGTCTGAGGTTTGTGTTCCTTGGTGGTGCTGCCAAAACAAACATGCTGTGGGGTGTTGCAGCACGGGGAGCCCCTTGCTCAGCCCCTCGCACAGGGAGTGCCACTGAACAGGGCATGGAGGAGGTGGCACGCTGGTTGCTGTGCCGCATGGCACCTGGCACAGGCTGTGCTTCACATTACATTCAGCTGGCTGGCTATGTTCAATGGCTGCTCCTTGGGCATACCCAAAAATACTTGCTCAGTAGAAAAGCCCTAAGAAAAGCAATGGAGCAGAGCTGTACTTGGTAGGATTTGTAGGGGCTCTTTTTAGAGGTCCCTTAGGATCAGAAGTTGGTCTTTAGAGAAACCTTGTATGTGTCTGCCCCTCATTTATGCAGTTTATGGCATTCTTCTTGCAGAACTGACCTCCCTTGTCCGCTGCTTCTTGGGCTGCCAACATATGTCCTCAGCTGTTCAGGGTCAGGAACTTCTCTTGGTTTACTGGTCCACCAAGGTCAGACCCTCCTGCTCACCAGCACTTGGTGGGAATGTGGCACTGAGCCCCCTTGTACTGTCACCTCCCAGGAGCTCAGTGTTCTCTCGCCGCTGGCGCACCTGCCTGCTGGCTACTCGCTGCTGCTGCTCCTTCAGCTCACTGTAGGAGCGGGAAAAGGTATGAAAGATGGATGTGACTGGGAAAGCCATCAGCAAAATCCCACTCAAGATGCTGCTCAGGGCTACCACCTGTCCAGGGATGCTACGAGGCACCATGTCCCCGTAGCCAACAGTTGTCATGGAGATCACGGCCCACCAGTAACTGGTGGGGACACTGGTGAACTCTTGCTTGGCTCCCAGTTCGCTCTCAGCCAAGTACACCAGCGGCGAGAAGAGGGCCATGGCGACACAGAGGAAGAGGAGGAGCAGCCCGAACTCACGGGTGCAGCGGCGCACGGTGAGCCCCAGCGTCTGCAGCCCCAGCGAGTGCCGCGCCAGCCGCATCACGTACAGGATGCGCAGCGCCCGCAGGAAGCGCAGCACCAGCCCCACACGCTCCAGGTACTTGTTCCCAGCTCCCCCGCCAGGCTTGCTGCTGTTCTTTGTGGAAACCACATCCACAATGAGGGAGATGTAGAAAGGCAGAATGGCCAGGATGTCAATGATGTTGAGCGGGGTTTTCAGGAAAGCACACTTGTTTTCTGCCTGGATGGATCGCAGCAGGAACTCAAAGGAAAACCACGCCACGCACACCGTCTCCAGCACAAAGATGTCATAGCACTTTCGTGAGCATTCACCCTGGGGAGAAGAGGAGTGGGAAACACATAAAAGAGGGAAGAAACAGACTTAGCCAGGGAGTGAAACAAAGAGAGTGTCAGTTCTTAAAGGAAAGCACCACATGAAATTGATACGAATTGTGATGTACCAAAGCAAAATCATGGCTGCTGAGAGGTACTAAAACCAGAGGCTACGTGTTTGACTACAGGATGGGTCAACAGTTCTCTGGAGTGTCCCAAAGCTGCCAAGAACTTGGTGTGATCTTACCAGCTGTTGGTCAGAGAGCCTACTGCTAAAAGGCCAGCGGCTCGCACTTCATTTCTAACCAAGAAATGAACTTTAACACCTTTTAAAAAAGATTAATACAGGATTCATGGATTGTAATAAATATGTGATCCTTTCTTCCCTTCCTGATCAATAATAAATTGCTTACTAATGCCTCATAAACACCTACAGCATTTTATGTGATATGCTTGGAGTTATCTATAATCTATTATTCACTAAATACAGTACATATTTTATATTCCAGTGAACATTTATTAAGACGCTACCCCTACAGTCAAACGCTTATATAAAGTGTTGAGAAATGTAGGCATTTCTAAAAGAAAAAATACCACAGGATAGAATGGGGTATGGAGAGATAAGTGTTTTTAGTTACTGCACCTGTAACAACTAGTGACCACAGTGCCTTCCCCAAGCTTTCTTCCCCCGCTCTTCCCTGCAGGCTCACTTGGTGGCAAATAAAGAGAGCTCTGGGTCTTTAGTTACGATGCTTGTAAACAAGCCTCAGTGCACTGGAAAGGCAATAAACAATAATGCTGGTGATGGCCACTCCTCGGTTGTTAATACTGTGGCAATTTTCTGCTATATCACTCTTGGTACCTCTAGCTGAATAATAAACAGCTTCTCTAAATAAACAGATTTTGATGTGGACAATTATAGGGCTAGTGCTGTTTCCTCTGTAAATGCTCATATAAAAGTGTGAATGCTCCGGGGGCTTTGTGTAGAAGGCAAGGTATACTTATTTAAGGGAGGTGTATATTTACTCAGTGTGCCAGTTTGAACAGTTTGTGGAACAGTTTGTGAAACAGTTTGTTGTAAGGAGTCAGTCCATGATAGTGAGGTGCATGACTCCCACTGGATGCAACAGGTATTAGGTCCCAATGCCCAACCTTATTTTACTTGCCTATGCCAAATTATAGCAATAAAACATCAGATGAGAATGGCAAAGCTGTGTCAAGCTGGTTTCCATTTCACCACTGGAGAAGCTGAGAACCTGGCACATCTATTAGCAGTTCTGCCCACATACTCAGCTACAGGAGTCTCTTGCTCCAGAGAGACAACGAAATTTTTAATGCACAGCACCACATCCTAACTTCATTCCTCCTGAAGTGTGTATGCACAGGCTTTTTCCCTGTTTGGAAAAGAAAGCATCCAGCAAAAGACTGATGAGGCTTTTGCCCTATTCACTAACTGCAGCCTTCCCCAAAATGTGGAGGGACTGGATATGTTTCAAGGGCCAGCAGTGAGAGCAGTGTCATCACATTGGATGCAAAGCCTTGGGTTACCTCAGTGTGATAACCAAAATGCTGAGGCACCCTGCACATCTCACACTTAAGAAGAGATTGAGACAATAACTAAAGAGATGTCAACAAGTAAAAGAGATGTGAAAAGGAATACTCAGAGCCAGCATTTATGGTCCTTGTAGTAACCCAAATAAAAAATTGTGATGCCTCGTGTTTATGGATTTTTGTTTTGTATTCTACTTTAAATTGGCACATGAGGTACCTCCCACTGTTTCCCAGGGGGTCATGCTGATATGGAGAGGAAAATTACTTGTCCCATTGAAATTACTGTCAAGTTTTTAAGCATATTGCAGGGAGGAATGTTAATCTTATTTTACCAGTATAGTAGCTCGGATAGCCTCTCTTTAAATTCCGAATTTTGATATGTGTGAACACTAGAAGGAGCTTAATTTAAATCTGCCTCACCAAACTAATTTGGTCATAACTAAGTATTTTTGTCACAAGCATAATACATAGGATATAAGATTTTGTTTCTAGGAGCTTTCCTCCTATCACAGCATAATTATGCTGTCAAGCTCTTCTATCAAATACAGAATTAAGATGCTTTCACACCACAACACAAATCTGGCTCTCTGAGCCAGAGACAAAGCTCACAAAGTCAGTGGAAGGACTCTGCCTGTACCACTAACTTCTCTCCTTATGACCCAGAAACCAGCCTTCAGACCCATATTGTCCAAGAACTCTGCTGCCTGGGAATCTCTCATCAGGATATGCTTGATCTCACACCTAAGGGCAGTCGCTGCAGGTGATTGCAGCTCTTCATCTTATCCTTGCAGGTGCTCTAGAGGATCAGATTGCGGCGTTAGGATGACAACCCAGAGAAGAATAGCTTTTGCTTAAGCAAAGCAACAGCAATGACAAGATGAATACCCAAATGTGCAAATTTGCTTTCTCTGACAGGTGCATCATTACTTGGACCACCACCTATGGAAACTCGGATGCACCTGGCCTTAAGAGCCCCATCTGGCAGGAAGTGTTCTGGATTCTGATGCACATATATAGACTTTTTGTGCCACTAAAAGTTTTGGCAAAGTCAGTGAATGGGGAATTTAGCCTTAAAATGAATCTACAAAGTCACTCAGGTGATTAATAGCTAATTTGGCACCTAATTCCCCCAGCACTTTCTATTAGCTGCATATGGAAAGGAGACTCACATGAGTCAAAGGAGACTCCTGTGAGTCAAAGACTCAAAGGAGAAGTGATTTTGTGTGTAAGTTTTGGTATAGGAGAAAATGGGAGTGAAGATTGCTCCTCACGAATGGGCTACCAAGAAAGATGACTTTTGGAAGACGCTGTCAGCTCTCCCACACTCTGACACGTTTATCCTGTGTCAGGATAAACAGGCCTAAAGTATTGCTGTTTATGTCTTCAGTCGTCCTGCAGAGCTACATCCCAAATGCAGGTGCAGGAGCAGCCTGGCAACCTTTGTTCCACCAAGCTCAAGAAGCTTGGTGGAACCTGGAGCTCAGATAATCCAACACTGCAGAAGCAAGCTGCATCTTTGCCCATCAAGATGAGAAGCTGAAATTTCCGCCATCCAGAGCTGCGGCTGGGCCCTGGCTTTTTTCCACTCTTCCCACTCTCCACAGCTGACAAATAATATGTAAGTCAAAATGTTTACTTTCAGTACAGTGGAGTGATAATATTTTACTACACAGAGTTCACTTCAACAGGATGAAACAATCCCCCCTTCCAGCAAATGCATAATTATCTCCAGCAACTTGCTCAGTATCCTTATTAACCTAGCACAATCTGAACAAGCCAGGCTCTGCCCAAAGGCTGTCCTAAGAATAAGAGGGTCTGAACATGCTTTTACAAAACAGATCTATGTGTCAATCAACCTGCCAGAGGTCTCTTTTTTCCACTAATTAAATGTCTTCCTATCCCTTGGACCATGTTTCAACATCATCTAGGTGTGTCCTATTACTACCCTCACATGTTATAAAAAACAACAACTCAAAATTGTGTTTCATACTCTTTTGCACTTCATTTCTTTCAGCTGCAGCTGCTTTTCCTTGCTGTTTTTTTTTTTTTTTCCCCTTGCTTGACTACAGCATTGGTTAAGAAAGAAGAAAAAAAAAAAGGCAAGTTTTGCTTTCTAAACTATGTGTTCCAGTCCAAATGGATGCTGTAATTCTGCTTGGGCTTTTGAGGTTTTCCGTTCAAGAAAACAAAGCAAAAATTCTCAGGCACACACATAGATGGATAAAAAAAATCAGGAATTAATCAGCCATTGGAACACAAGAAAAACAAGTCCTAGCAGAATAGGGTATCCTGCCCAAAATAGGTCTTCATCAAATCTGTATGTTCTCAAAAAAATTTGAGCTATACCAGCTTGTGGCCATAAACATGTCCATTAACAACTACACACTGCTTTTTACTATTTATAAGCAAAACAGCTCTCCCTTATACCAAGTAACAAACTTTCTTCACCCTGTAATCTAATGGATACAGTTTTATCACTACTTTTTCATATTTAGATTGATGAAATTGAGCTACAGGGAAAACAGTTGTTTTTCACAAAGTGTGTATATTTATTTATCTATCTGTGTACATTTTTTTCTTTCAAACTATGAGTAGTTTGGGTTTCTTTTTCGTGCAGAAGTTTCTTGAGTACGGGAAATTATCTGCAGCTGCACAGAATTTGGGGGCTATATACTGTCAACACATGACACAATGTCAACACCAGGAACAAGGAAACAAAGTAAGAACGACATCAGTAATTCTGTGCAGTCAAATTAAAGTGAGTCTCCTTCATTAGGAACTATAGAAATTTGCTGTCAAAAAGCCAAGCACAGCATCTTTCTTCTGGAGAATTGGGGTTTTTTTTTGCCAAAAGGAAAATTACAAAAAGGAAAATCGGTGTCACTGGAGTTCAAATCCATCTGTATTCATTGTTCTGTATGGCCCGTCTAAAAGTGGCAGACATCTTCCAGAAACATTTTGGTTTGGCTTGCAGAGTCCATTTCACTTGTACTGAACCCTGTACTGAGCCTCAGAAAAATTCTCCACTGTGTGTTGTGTGACTTCTTGGCCCTGCCTTTGTCCTCTGGTCTTCTGATAAAAAATTGTGACTCTTCCTTAGATTCTTGCAGGCTTTGACTAATCCCTCTGCATTAGAAGATGTCAAAAGCCAGATCACCTCTAACTGCTCCCGTTCTTGTGTTGCTTTCCATGCACTTTCTTGTCAGGTCAGCAGCTCCACGGCACTTTGAAGGAAGAAGTTTCAATGCTGCCCACTTTGACCCTATAGTGAGATTTCCCTTACTGTCAAATATATATATAAGAAACCCCAACATGAGAGGCATTGCATACAAAAGTACTTACATAAGCCTGAAAATAAGGACATTTCTAAAATTATATTTTTGTACATGTCCACTTGCCCCTTGTTACTTGAGCCTTTTGGGTCACATGTTTCAAGTGTTTCTCTGTGCACATCAGATAAAACTCTTTTTTAACATCAATGTGGAACTTGAAATTCTGATGCAAGTGAGATCTCAGCATTAGAGATCCATGTTAAGAGACCTGCAGACAGAGACCTGCAGCCCTGAGGCTGCTGACAATGCTGCCTACAGTCCCCAGTCCATAGGCTTAGGGTGTTCCCCTTGGATTTGGGTGGGAGACTGAGCTGCCTGTTTCAATGAACATCTGCAAGGTGACCCAGAGGACAGACACTCCTCCACTGCCAATTATTCAGCAGCCCAAGACTTGGAGTCTTTGCTGGGCTTTGGAGAGACCCAGCTCCTACTCCTATGAGAGCAGGGTGGAAGCTTGCATCTGGCTCTGTCCCAGTGCGTGGGAGCCCTGGAGCACTGGCTGCTGGATCATTTGCTCTCTCTTGTCATTGTAAAATGAAGAAGACTTCCTTGAGAAAAGTTCCAGCAAAAGAGCAACATTCCCAGAAACATGCCTCACCAATGAAACTCAAAGGTATTGCTCAAGCTGGCACTTTCTGATGAAAGGCAATTTTCTGAAGTGATTTTCTGGTTAAAGCATCCAGACAATTTTCCCAGCAGGGATAAGTGCAGGACTTCTGCCATGTGAACGACCTTCGAAGGGCAGCATCCCACCCTGCCCTGGGGCACAGGCATCTCCCCTGGCTCTGACCACCCACAGACACGACAATTGTAACTCAGAGCTTCTGCCATTAACGCTGGGGTCAGGCTGAACTCCAGTCAGCCTGCTCCGCATATTTCCTTGTGCTCCCAAGCAAAGATGATTCAGATAACTGCACAGCCTCTCCTCAAAGCTGACTGGCTATGAAGTCAAAGTAACAATTTCTATTTTTAAAGTCACCGAAGGGCCATGAAAGAGTCCTCTGCTTCTTGCGATCCACAGTTTGATCTGTAACTCAAGCTTGGCTCGTGCTTCATCTTCAGCCCAGCTGCCAGCAAAGGGAACCTGTGCCTTCCGAAGGGAGGGCTATTGCCAAGTTTGTGCAGCCCTGTTATGGACACAAGATAGCTCTTATATAACTTGTCTTTGTTGAGGAGAAAGGGCAAGGAGGTGGGCAGGAGCTACGCATGCTTACCCCTCTGGATTTCCCTTGATCCTGAGACAGCACAGCCCGAAATCACCACTTCTCAAAACCCCTCAGCTGCCAGTGAAGCTGCAAATAAACACGGAACACCAACAGGAACAAGGGAGATGCCAAAAGACTATGGCAGCTGCTGGAAGGTAACTGCAGGGTGTGCTAAAACACTCAGCCAGCGTCTAATCAGCTTATGGAATTGCATGCTGTGCTATTCACTTGCAGTCATGCAGCCAGGGGGTTAATGAGATACCTGCATGTGCCTTTAATTTGTCTCAAATTGCTCCTCTGACATGTAACTGTGAAGCCAGGTGGAAAGCTCAAAAAAGGGCCTGGGAGTCAATGAGAGGGAAGAGAAGACACGTGACTACCTGTGACTACCCTTGTGGACTACTGAGACAGGAGACACATGAGGATGGCACTCCTGATCCAGGAGGCTGCAGAGGGAACCAGCTGTGCCTCCTTGGGTTACTCTGCCCAATCCACAAGCAGCTGATGCTTTGGGCCATCTCAGCCCCATACTGTACAACCAAAATAAGACACTGTAATTAGGCCTTGGGTTCCTAAGCCATATAAACACTGAGCTCTGAGACCTGTTTAACTGACACCTTTTTCCCTGGAAATGCTATTGATGTCCTAACAGCTGACTGCACGGATTTGGCATGTACATCTGAATGGTGGGGAAAGACACAGACACGAGGGATTCAACTGCCTACCTACCAGGCAAGACTCACTGTGATCCTAAGGCTTTCTTCCGCTTCCCTGCTTCCTTCATGTACTGCCCCTGACAAATGGAGATATATACTTTGGTCCACTATCCTGCCTCTTTTTGCCCCAGAGCTGTTGTTGAGAAGAATAGAAAGCAGGTAAGTAGTACTACAGATGCACAAAATGCCCTCTTGTTAATACCTTCTTCTGAACTAGCTCTCCTCATGCCTGTGCCCGTTTTTAGCACACACTTCTCCAAAAGCAACAGTATTTGTTAGAGGGAAAAAAATGCTATCTGGATCTACGTTATGGAAAGCAACCAAAACCTAAACTCAGCAAGAAGCAGGAAACACAGAAAGAATAAATCAGACCATGAAATATCTATGAAACAGTCAACTTGCCTGATTTTCAGATGTCTATCAGGAACAAGCACAGCACCTCATCCAGAGAGGCTGGCGGAAGTGTCAAGACATCCAATGTCTTAAAGCTCCTCAGACTCTGTGACTGTGGCTGGGAGCAGCTGAAGGAACCAGTGTGAGCTCTAGCAGCCAGCTGCTCCTATCTCCCACTCTGATAACGCCACTCACCAGGAGTGAGGGGCTGTACTATAACATAAGGAGGAGCGATATACCCTCGGTAACATTTTCTGCAGATGAGGTCCAGGAGTGGCTGGGAAGGGCAGCACCATCAGCTGAATAACTGCAACCAGCAGGGGAGGTAGGAGGGTGAAGGAAAGGCACCTTACATGATCAGTCTGTGCTGGCTACGTTCAAAGGGAACACCTCACTAATTGGCAGGTGAGTGCTGGCCAGAGAAGAAGATTTCAGCTATACTAGCTTTCAGAACCTGGTCTCCAGAAGACACACGAGGTTCCAAAAAAGACCCCCTGCAAGAACAGGGAAGATGAGAGACCTTTTGAGATGAAGCTTCTCAGGCTTCATCCTTTTTGAGGGTTGGTGGTATGATGCAGTTCCCTTGAGAACACGGTCTGTGCTCACCTCAGAGGACCCCTCCAAGTCCTACCTGCCCATAAGGTTCAGCTGGCAAAGGAAATGATCTCTTGGTGATGGTGGAGTTGGCCTTTGGGGTCTGAGATCCCCACCTGGCTGGTCCACAGCTTTTGCCTGTTCATGAGTGTAAGACATAAGCAGGCTATTACTAATACTTAGAGAATTACAACCTATATGTACAAGAATAGATTTACTGCCACTTGATTGAACAAATATTCTAAATCAAAACCCTACTTTTGTGCCTGGGGTCTGCTTTGGTCATTTTGCAACCATTCAGTGCCATCGGGAAACTGTCTGAAGACAAATAGCTACACAGGAAGACACAGGTCCAGGAAAACAAGGTATTGTATTTGAAACTCATCAACTCCCCTGGCATTCCAGGCAGGATTTCACAGACCACAGCCCATATGGCTTGTTTGTCTTTGCCCTGCAGCTGAGCCCTCTGTGGGAAACACCCCTGGGTGACTCAGGGGTCCAGGGGTGCCCAGGATTCCTGCACAGCCCACTGTGCTTGGACCAAGCACAGCCTGCCCAGCCTGGCCTTGGGGCAGCTGAGCACAGAGGATTTGTTTATCAGCCACTGCCACCGACAGAGGCAGGAAGGCAGGAAAAAGAATGATGATTTCACCAAGCCAAGGTGTCCTCCAAAGAACAGCTTCAATTTAGAAACACCAATGTTCTTAGTATTTCTGACTAAAATTACCTTGGAATTTTCTATTTCTGGATTTCCAGAATGCTTTTTTTTTGGGTTTGGCCCATTTTTTATACCTAAATTTTAAATAAAAATCCCCAAGAGAATAATGAAGCACCAGGAGTGTCCTTGCTGACAAGTGTGCCCCTCTTCCCCTAATTTTACATGACTAGAAATCTTCCTTCTCAGCTCCCTCTACTTTCTAGCTCTGATAGAGGCATCAGAGCCTTGAAAATTTACAATGTTTTTTAAAAAAATCCAGTATCTGCAAATCTAAGCAAATGCTTGAGCCTGAGCTTTTATATGAAGAAGCCCAGTTACACTGCAACTTAGCAAATCTGATTTCTGAAGAACAGTATTTTCTATCCTAGTGCTCTGAAAACAAGGCAGACTCAGTTGGCACTTGGAAAAGCTTGAGCAATGGCACTTGGCACTTGCAGCACACCTGGTCCTCACAGACAGGGCAAGATTGCAGAAATAAAGATGAGGGCTATCTTCCTTAAACCAAACCAGCATCAAACTGCAGAAGCAGGGCTGAGTTCTTGCCAAGGGCACTTGGGTGCAGTTTGAACAGTTTCCCCAGGGAATGGGAACACCTGCACACCACTCCAAAAGAACCAGCCCAAAAGGGACGGGGCTGTGTGACAAAGCAGTGGCATTCCCAAGGTTTTCACACCTACCCAGTACCTGGGAAAAGGTGATGTGGTGGCACCTGGCTGTGGTCACAGATACACACTGCCTAGAACTGTGGTCTTCCTAAAGCCAGCATCCTCTTTCCATCTTCTTCTCCTCAAGCTTGTCTCACACTAAAAAAATAATGTGTCTTGTTCTCCCTCTCTCTCTTGCTTATTAATTATATAAAAAGATCAACTGATTCTTAATATAATTTTAAAGTGTATTTTCCCTCTTATTTACCCAAATTTCTCACTTCTTTCAACAATTTTTTGAAGCTCTTCTCCTCCTGCCTCCCACTCACTGCTAGTTCTGTTTAACTGACCCATATTTATTTTACTGGTTCCTGCAACCCTGTAACCTGCTATAAGATCTGGGGGTGTCTGTTTTTTCCCTTGGAGGAAAGAAGGACAGAGTCAAGCTTACTGATTTCCTTTGACATTTTTTTCCAAACCTGTATCTCTCGCCCCGCAGTCTCCCTTTATCCTCTTATCTGAAAGCAAGGGAAGGATTTGCCTGTGCTGCCTGTGGGAAGATTTGCCTTCCTGCTGGTAGCAGCTCAGGCACAGCTGACAGCAAGCTCCTGCAGTGCCCTTGCACTGAAATGCTCTCTAAGTTGTGATGGATTTTTACAAGGTGGATGTGACCATGGCGAAACCACACACACTTTCATATTCTCTCTTTCTGCTCAAGGCAACAGTAAAAACAGTGCTTTCTGTGACAGCAGTGCAGTACACAAGAGCCTACCTTAAAACACCCAACATTTCTACTGTGTATGAAGGCAATGAGCTGCAGACTGGGAGAAAATCTCTGCGGTGTCTGCTCACAGTCAGAGCAGAGACTTTTCAGGAGAGTGCTGCAATTTCTCTTGTCATCATTGCTACCCAGTGTACCAGGTGCCAAGTTTCCAGCACAGCTGAGGATGGCTGGGACCTTCACACTATTCTCTGTATTTCCTATTTGAATCCAGGCTCAGGAAATTAGATGGGGCTAGGGAAAGGGATTGTTTGTGTGTGTGTGACTTATGGAAGGGTGAGGGTAGAGTGAGTGAATGACCAGAGGGGTGGGCTGGCACATGTCCTGGTGAACAGCCAGTTCTGGCTGTGGCTAAGCCCCACCAGTAGCATGTCCCAGCCCCTGTGGCACCCCCTACAAACGCAGTCAGTATGGGACAAGACACCTGGGTTAGGATGCTGCCTTCATGGGACCAGACTCATGCCATGTCACTCTTCAGAGAGCTTCCAGGCTTCTGAGTTTTTCTGGCTACCCTTGCCTTTAATCACAATTATGAACTGTCACTGCTCATTTCATCTTACTGATGCCTTCAGGTCTGAATATTCACAAGGGCCAAGGAAGCCCCAGACAGCGAGAAGATGTACAGCATCCTTGCTGGCACCTCCTACACCAGCAGGAGTCAGGGACCGGATGGCAATGGCTCACCGCCCTGGAAGGGCAGAAGAGGCTCTTAAGCTGATCCTCTGTGGAGCAGAGGATCTTGCCAAGTGGCTCATGAATCATATGCATGGCTTCAGCTGGGCTGAGTTATAACGTTTAGAAGGACTGACAGAATGTATTTAAAAACTCTGTGAGATGCACACAGGCATGTCTAGATAAATGGTTTCCATTGTTAATTACCCACACTGTAGCACACTTTAATTCAGAGCTGAGTTTGTCCAGCTGCAGCTTTCAGTTATTTTAGTTCACACAGACGTTCTCTTATTATGATTTCCACTGCTTTAAAAACTCTTCTAGTGTCTCATTATAAAGCAGAACTTTGAGATTTTAAACCATTTTAAAAACTTTTTTTCAATTTGCCTGCTAAATGGATATCAATCTGGATACAGTATCTCAAGCCTTACTTGATGTCTTATGTTGGTTTTCTACTATTATGAGATCTAAGAGAATTTTTTTTTAAACAATAAGGAAGTTAATTTTTGAAAAATGCCTTTTTATTAAGGAAGAATATTGTGTGGCACTAATTCAAATGTCTTACAGAAGTACCTACATCAGAAGTTTCTTTCTTCTGAAAACTTTATAACCTCAAAAATTATATTAAATTTGATTAGTAAGAGGTGTTCTACACAGACTAGATCAAAATGTGACTGATTGTACTCAGTACCATGTTTTTGATGTTTTTACTTGGAACTAATATCATGCTTACCTTTAGAAAACCTAACAACTTTATGGATTTCTCCTGGTCCTTTCTCAAGCCTTTGTTTAAAAACTTCTGAAAAAAATCTTATAACTATTTTTTTCCCATCTGTGTACCACTCAATTTGTCTTGAATATAAATGTCTACACTGCAAAAACCCCCAGTTTCAAAAACTTTTATATTTCATCTCCATTGCTACACTCTAGACAATGAAAATGTAAGCATTTATAATGTTGAATGATTTAATGCAATTCTTCTAAGTGCCATACACATGAATCAGCTCATTACCTCAGCCTAGCTATATGAGGTGCAGCCAAATGTAAATCTGCCTGCTTGCTTTCATTCCAAACCTCCAGAATTGATAGCAACCTATCCTGAACTTCTGAAATGAAATTTCCAGATTATATTTTCATTTCAAATAAATGAAAGAGTTCTCTCTTTCAGAACACTGGGACAGTACTCAATAAGCCCACAGTGCCCAAGCTCTCCTGCAAAAGGCAGTGGAGCAATCTATGGAATACAGGAGCTGTGCTGTAGCCCCAGGATGTTAGGCTGTGATGAGTAGCTGTAGTAATTTTACAAACATGTATGAAGGCCAAAAGGCTATTACTGTGAGATAGCTTCACAAATTCCCTGGATGATTTACCTGGAAGTTTGGACAATAAACTTACTGGTAAGGATAGATACCTA
The DNA here is from genome assembly GCF_017590135.1 of Pyrgilauda ruficollis. Classification (NCBI taxonomy): domain Eukaryota; kingdom Metazoa; phylum Chordata; class Aves; order Passeriformes; family Passeridae; genus Pyrgilauda; species Pyrgilauda ruficollis. Next base: position 542,547 of record NW_024516764.1, on the reverse strand, counting down.
TGGGGGTGGAACCACAGAGATATTAAAAGAAATTAAACATGGAGCGTATTTTGCTGGGTGAGCCACACTGCACCAAATATAAACCAGTTAACAATGTGACAAAGTTACCAATGCTTTTATGAAATAGTTTTAGCTGTTTAATTATTTATCACTAATGTTACATTGCAGCATATTTATATAATATTTAAAAGAAGACCCAAGCTTGCTATTTATTCATGAGAAGATATCCTGCAGACTGAAAGAGTTCATTGGCACAGAATAAAGTTATTAACAAGTCAAAAGTAATTTTATCTTAGTCAACTCTTGCCTTGTTCCCAAGCAGTGCAGAGAAACACTCTCCGTTTTTTTATTTCTAAGCCTAAAACACTGCAGAGAATCTCAAGTGGCTCCCAAAGTCTATATTGTAACCTACTGTCCTCAAAATCTTCCAGGGCAGCTCCTTGACCCATAAGGATTTCTCTCTTTATTTGGGAAAAGCAACCCTATAGCAGGTGCTGCCATGAGAGCCACAGTTGGGAAGAGCCAAGCATGGAGAGCTCAGGTGGCGACTTTGCTGAGAGGGGGAATTTTGAGCAGAAGGTCTGCAGGCTCACTAAGGGACTCTGTGTGAACCTGTCACACAGTTCTGTGTTCTCACCCTCAATCTAAGGGCAATTCTCAGAGAAATAAAATAAACATTCATCTTAATCCTCCTTTATACAATGAAGGATGATTTTCTTACTGGGACCATGGTTTCTTTATCTGCTCTTGAAGCAGCTGCCATGATGGAACAACCAGGTACCTCTGCCAAAATTTATAGAGCTTCGATGACACAGGAAGGCTGGATTTTTGGTTTTTCTTCCAGGGGTGGGACAACTACAGAAAGCAATTTCTTTTTTTCCCAAGAAGAGCAAGCGAACCAAGGAGAAGAAATGGTGAGAACTCTCCAAATACAGTCATGATTAAATACAGCCAGTTGTTATCCAGCACTCTGTCCACACAACCAATAGCAAGAACAACCAATCATTGCTTCAAATGTTTTCTATTTGTTAGCAAGCCCTGCAAAGAGGAAGGACTGTCTTGTAAAAGAGTTGGCAAAGCTGGCACGTGGTGTGCTATTTGACCGGGGGTTTTGCAGGCAGCAGGGGTCCCAGGCAGTGGCTGGCAGAGCTGGTGCAGAGGGCAGTGAGATGTACAGCAGTGATGCTGGGGACTCCCAGTACCCAGTGTGTCTCCTCAGTGTGTGAATACAGCAATCCTGAACTCGGCAAAATAAACTGCTACTGAGATATGCTCCATATAACAGCTGGATTTGGACAGGTGGAAAGGCGGGATTGAGATTCGGATCCACAAAGCAAAACCAAAGAAATGTGTTCTTTTACATTAGAAACTGTATCTATGAGATGCCTCACAGACAGTTCCCAGGAAAATGATCAAAGGACATGATCACTACCTCTCGATATTTGCAAAGAACATTTTGCCATTGGTCTCACACTTATAAACTCCACGGGAGTCAGAGAAAAGATGCAGAAAGCCCCACAGAGCTTGACATTTAAGGTTTAGATTGAGCAGTGCAGAGGTTCTCAACTCCATGATTTTAACGCTGTCTGTGTGACACACAGAAGCAACATCACCTATTAAAACCAAACCTCATCACATCCCACTGCTTTCAGACAAATCTGATCTCTCTGAAAGACAACTTGCCCAGCAAATGCCTCTGACCATCAGAAAAGAGTTGGGAGACCACACTAGCATGACTCAGACTTGAGAACTTTGCAGTTACTCCTCAGTTTGGATTCAGCATGAACTGAGTTGGTCTCACTTGCAAAAATGAATTTCCTTGCCTAGAAACATGTCTTGCAGGTGAGGTATGAGGAAGGTGCCCATGTACCTGAACAACAGGTATATGTAGTTTTATGTCTGTTATTATGACGGCCATAGACATTGTGTTTAAGATATTCTGTCCCGAAGCATTCCCAAACTAAAAGCAAGACTACACAGAACAGGTGATGGAACTACATGAGGCCAATTGAGAACTTCAACAAGAAAGCAAATATTTGCTTATTGGTGATAACTGAAACTGTAAGTAAAGGATGCTCTCAAAGCTTGTAATTTGGAGTGTGTGTTACCAGTTTGTTTTAAGTACTACCTGAGGAGAAAACCTACTTTAGCTTATGAAAGGAAAAAAAATAAGAAGCACCTTACTTCTAGTTAAAATATTCTGCAGTGCTCTGAGTCCTACATCCCTTATGTAAGGACATGTGAATGTTAAACTGAATATGAATCTTATGTGCCTACAGGAACTTCCTTATGCAGGATGCAGAAAAGGCAGGTGACCATTGCTACTGAGTCATTTGGTCTTTCCCTGGCCTCCAGTCAGCTGTGGTCTGAGGAGTCTGGAGCAGACACAAAATGCAAATTAGCAATAAAGGGTACAAGTACAGTAGATCAGTTCAGATGCCAAAACTGGTGATACTGTTACAGCTTATGATTTTTCCATTTCAACAGCAGAGCTGAGAGTGGTATAACAAATTCTCAGATGATCCCCGGGGAAATTAGTTAGTCCAATTCCCCAGGATTCTTTTTATAAAAAGTCACCCTCAGTGCCTATACACTATAAATAGTTATCTGTAACACCAGCAGGGAGATATTTTTTTAATACATGTTTTTTGTTGACTGTGCTGTAATTTCTAAAACAGCTTATTCCACAATGAATGTAAAAACACAAGCTGCAGTTTTATTAATAATTTCATTCATGAAAACAAACAATCTATGCATCACATGTGGCTCTAAGTTAAAATTAAGGTCTCAGTATCACAAGCAGAGCAACATCTGAACAGTCAGAAAACAGATAAGTTCATAAAAATGATGCCAGTAATTCCAGTCTCAAGCAGAGTGCCATCTTAGGATAGCAAGCACCATTGGACTTCGTCCACCATGTCTGTATCTCTCTTGTACTGAGGAGCCGAGCACTGGACACTGCTCCAGGTGTGGCCTCCCCAGTGCTGAGCTGAGGGGAAGAATCTCCTCCCTTGATGTGCTGGCAGCACTTTGCCTGATGCAGCCCAGGATACCAGTACCTGTCAGGGCAGCGAGGGCACTGTGCTGGCTTACGGCCAGCCTGGTGTCCACCAGGATCCCCAGGTCCTTTTCTACCAATCTCCTTCCCTCTGGGTGGTCCCCAGCATGTACTGCTGTGTGGGGCTGTTCCTCACCAGGAATGCAGGACTCTGCATTTCTTCTTGCTGAGCTTGCTGAGCTCCACAGTCTTCTTGAGCCCGTTTCTCCAGCCTGCCAAGGCTATTCAGGGTGGCAGCACAACTGTCCAGCCACAACGTGCCCAAAGGTTCTGCCATCAGCAAACTCGCTGCAGGTACACTCTGCTTCACCATCCAGGCCACTAATAAAGAATTCTAACAGGACTAGAACCAGTACAGACCCCTGGGGCACACTGTTAGTTACTGGCCTCCAACTGGACTCTGTGCCACTGACCACCATGCCCAGAGCATGGCCATTGGGACAGTTTTCAGTCAGCCTCACTGTCTGCTCATCCAGCCTCTTACAGAACAGTTTGTCTATGAAAAGCTATTGAGAATCATTATACAAGACTCTCTTGACCTTCTCTGAGATTACTTTTGTGTATACCTTTGTGAAATGAAATCTTTAGTCACAAGATTGTTTAAAATGTACATTCACAATTTACCTATTCCCCATCCTCAATATTATGGAAGTTGAAGCACAGTGTGTAAATTGAGCTTAGAAGGTGAAATAGTTTTGGTTTCTTTACGAGCTATTATTAACTTCATTATTTATAAGTCTCTTTGTTGTAATGTTCTTCAGCTGAAGGTTATTGAACTGTAACTTCCTATCACAGCATCTCTAATTAGGCTATCTTTTCCCAACACGTTTACGAAGTGTGGTAAAGAATGAACTCTCTCATCTGCTTCTCCTGTTTTGCACTGTGCTGCTACAAATGAGTGAGCTCAGGGGTCTCAGGCCTATAAATGCTTTTTTGAATCAGGACAGAATGTTTGATATTATTCTCTAAGTTCCACCTTTTCTTCTCTGATGACAAAGGCTGCTGTCTAACAAAAAAGAGAAGATTTGTCATCAGAGACAAATTGTTGACATTTCTGTTTTCACCAAGAAAAAAATGAAGAGTCTAGTATGATGACCATCTGGCTTTCAGCTGAACCTCTCTGAATGTCTTTTGGTTGTTTAGTTCTTACTGTGTGTTTACAGATTTTGCTGTAATATATCCCTGATTAATTTACTTCTCTGATGTATTAGCTAGTTTCTTTGAGTCACTCGATAGCTGCTGTTTGTTTAGAGAGGTGAGAAGTCCACTTAAAGGTAGGATATGCCTAAAATGCCTTGAGGATACTCTGTGCCTCTGGCTATTTTTATGTCTTGGACATGACTTTTGTGGTGGTCTTGAAAGAGCCTGGTGCATGAAGGCTCCTGCTATGATTTTGTCTCAGCAGATTTTGCCTTTAGAGGAGACTTGTCACCATTAAATTGAAATGTCTCATTGAAATCTCCCATTCTGAAAATTTTGAAATAAAAAGTTTATCATTGTCTTGTTACTTTACATGGAAGAACCTGATGCCTTCACATGTTTGTTTTCTTCACATACTTGAATGTCCCTTTCCTGATATTTCCAGAAGGAGCTATTATACACATCACTGGATTGGTGGATTTTATTTAATTTAATAAGCAAATAAAAGCTAAATGAGAAAAAAAAATTACTAAATATATATCCTACTTGGGTAAGTGAAAAGTAGCTCAGGATCTGATCCTGTTAACTCTACTGACAATTGTGCAGCATCTGAAATACATGATACTACTTCCAAAAGAAGAGTAACACTTAAGGTGAATCAAGGTGACCTTTAGTAAGAACAAGTATCTACAGTACAGGGGAGCATGAGCCTTCCCACTCTTGTTAAGCCACCAGGGATTGCCACTGTCATCCAGAACACCTAGAGCAGCTAATAACGTTAACAAAATGTATGATTGAGTTTTCTGCTGTATTTTAAAAGAGAAAGGCAGGCACCTAAAATAATTTCCTCACCCACCTGGTAATTACTTCTAACTTTTAAAGCCCCAGACTTACATCTTGTGTGAGGTCGTTCACACCTCTGCAGAACATCACTTGGTGTAACACCTCGTCCATTCAGATGGCATTAAAGGATTAGGGTATGGAAAATTGCTCCCCAGCATGGTTTTTTTTTTCATAATTGGCCTCTCTGCCTTTCCTTGAAGCAGTAACACGACAGATTGATGGCACGCAGAGCTTTTGTTTTCTGTGGCAACAGCAGCTCAAGAAAAAGGCCACTGTTTGCTAGCCAGAGCACCTATGACAGCCCTGACATAACCATAACAACAGCAATGTCAGCCAGAAAGCCTGGAAAATGTGCACACTGAGTATGGTGTGCCTTTGAAATAGTATTTACTATTTATTTGTTCCTTAGTCAGGAGGGATGCACATCCTTTTTCTGCTTGTTAGGAGACAGCAAAGCCAGACTAAAGAGCTATCCCTGGGCACAAATTTTAATCTAGATACTGGGAATACAGCTCAGGATGATTACCACGAATTTGAATTCACATAAGCTGTCTTATCTCCATTCCTGTTTATTAGTTGCAGAGCTGCCTTGGCTTGCTAAGCCACATAAGGAGTACACGCAGGGAGTCTGCACCCACGGTCCCAGACCCTACAGATGCCTCCTCCTTGCCTTACCAGAAGTTATCCTTCACCAGTCCCCTGTGAAAGAGAGCCACCTTTGTCTCAAACAAAACAACCATTTCCAATCTGTCCACAGACCTTCCCTGTGCAAAGCGCGGAACAAAGATTACTTGCAGGAGCTCTGTGCTTTCAGAATTTAAGGGCACAGAAGAACGCTGGATAATTTATTCTGATCTTCTCTGTATTGCAAGAATTTCACCTTTGTAACCTGATCTGCAATTGATGTTTTTCTTTTGATTAAAGTAAAATCTGTTTAGCTGAGGGCTAAACAAAAGGGCACTGAGCTTTCAACTGAAAATGTCTAAAAGCACAAAATCCACTAATTTTCTTCCTAGCCTGTCCCAGTAATGAATCACCTTGGTATTAAATACTGGCATATAGTTTCCCATATGAATGTATAAGCATCCAGCTTTTATCCATGCATCATCCCCCTGCTTATTGTAAAGGTCTTTCAGATGATATAGTTCTTCTCCCCTCATAAAAAACTCACTTGTGTGCCTAATCCACTCACCTTCCTTCCAATAATTTAAATCAACTGAAATGTTCAAGTTTCTTATTGTGTGGCATTTTCCCCAGGTGCCTAAGATTTACAGGGCTTTAGCCGTCTCCCAATTTTTCAAAACACCATGAAAAACATAAATGTGAGGACTGACTGCAGTATTCTAGTGTCAGTCTCACCAATACTGCATACAGGCCCAAAAAAGTCTTCCAGCTTCTTATTAACACTCCCCGGCTTAGACATTCAAGGAGGGCATTAACCCTTCTGACTTTATGCTGCAATAGGAATTTAAGGCTGCTTGTACCCTAAATATTATTTAGAGCCTCATTTTGGGAACCAGAGTCCCTGCTTTTATATGAGTAAGCCTGCATTCATCTTTATTGCAAAATTTTGCATTTGCTATGAAAATGTGCTCCTTCTAATTGTTCCAACTTACCAAGAAATCCAGGCTTCTCTCATATGCGTGCTCTATTCTCATTATTATCCTGTTCCACCCAAAAAACATTATTATCCTGTTATTATGAATCCCTATTTATGTTAGACCATTAGTAAAAACATGGGGTTCCTAAACACTCATAATTCTTAAAGCAATAGTTCAGCTCTCACTTAAACCTGGGAACAATTACACACTAAACATATCTCAGTTTTCAACAGTAGAATATCCCTTGTACTTAGAATTAGGATACTGGAGCCCTGATGGTTAATTACAGTAAAAGGCATGTGCTTTAGAAATGATATATTGAAAAAACGTTATTAGGATAACATAATGTGAACTAGTCCCCAATACTACCATCCTCAAATTTTGAATCAGAAAAAGCCCTTGAAATAAAGATCTGATAATAAATCATATATCAGTGAACATACCAAATGTTTTCTTTTTTTTCCTGGCTGCTCCTGAAGGAGTCTGATTCCAAATCAAACTCCTCAGCTGAGATGTAACCTGAGCAGACCTCGCAAGCAGAGGTTGGGTTTAACTGTACACAGGGTGCTCAGTGAGGTGCAGGGGTCTTTCTGGAGCAGCTGGATCCATTTTCCATCACCTTGCATTTTACTTTCAAGGTGACATAACAGTAAATGCCTCTGGTCTGGGGATGATCTCCCTCTTTCCTGCTTGTGGCAGTAGGGCAGAAGCCATCCAACTCCTGGGCGACAGCACGTGGGAAGAGCTGCTTCCAGGAGGGCTCAGCCTTCAGCCCAGAGGCAGCACTTCATGGGGTGAAGTACTGTCTTAGTAGCTGAAGTTCACAACCACATGAAAATTTATTCTTTATTTATTTGGGTTGGGAAATGAGCCCAAACATTTAATTTCAAGATTGGACTTGGGTAAAACTAGAGAGGACATGACTTCTTCAACACGCCCCCAACCCCAACTCCTCAGGTTGCATTTCAGCACGTATGTGAAGAAAATGTGAATGTCCTCCTCTACCATTTTTCAGATGAGCCGTCACTGGCCTACATACAATTAATCCTAGGGAAGTGAACTGCTTGCACAAAAAAGGGACTAAACCCTTAGGAAATCTGATGAACTAAAGAATAAACAAAATATCTCTAAGACTTGATTTTCAAGGGCATGAATCATCCACAGCTTACACTTGAGAATACTAAGCAGGTCTGAAAATTGGGACAATCACTCTGTTTCTGCTGTTAAATTGCTGCCTAAGCTTCCTTGGCCTTTACATCACCCTATAGCATCAAAATACTTTAGATATGGTTTTTACACTGGCACACTGAGAGTTCATTCAAATTGTTAAAGTACCTTTAGGGAAAACTGATTTGTTAGCTCTAAACTTAACCTCAAAACATTAAACCAGAAGAAAGGCTGGTTTTTATCCCCAGAGTAGCTAGTTTGTCATCTGGTTAGACGTTATTAAACAAATCTGGTGGGCAAGGCTATCTGCTGGTGTGAACTGGCTAAGCTGTGTTAGCAGGGCAGAGTTTGGCCCAATCTTGCCTCAGTTTTAAGTGACATAATGCTTTCTGTGCTCTACCCAGCCAGCCCTCCACATCATATATACTGAACACAATACCTGTGTATCTGCTGGAGTGATTTTTCCCGACACCTATCCTGAGGAGACAAGAATGCAAAACACGCTCTACCCCAAGAAAAGCTGCACTTACCCGATCCTCTTCTTCCCTGACATCTGGCATGGTGCTGATGCAGAGGCTGACAGCAGTGATGGCAACAAAAGAGATTGAAATACAAGCAAAGATCTTGCCTGGGATCCCTGAGTGGGGGTTCTCCACCATGTCCCTGAGCTTTCGCATGCACAAACTCAGTCGGCTGCTGTCCTGGAAGGCACATTGCGTAGCTTCATTGAATACCATCTCCCTTTCAAACAGCCTGGCCTCAGCTGCCTCTTCCTCTTTCTGTCGCAATCTCTTTTTACAGCACCACTCCAGGTGGTCCTCTTCTATCCCCCAGTACACAAGCTCCTCCTGGAACGAAAGAGCACACATCTCCCTGAGAAGCCTCAGCTTCCCAGCTGTCAGGAATGTCATGATCGTTCTGAAGGCACTAGGATTACGGTCAAAAAAAAATTCATTGCAGCTAACATCATAATCATCGCAGATGTCCATGATCTCATCGTAATTGTTGCAAGATTTTAGCTTCCCAAGCCTGGTCAAGGGGCAGTTCTCCAAGGTGGTCCAGGGAATTTTGTACTTAATACCACCTACATTGATGATCACAAACCTGGACCGGTCATCCAAGCGAGCTAAGCAGCACAGGTCTTCTCCAGGATGCAGGAGTTTGGCCTTTTTGTAGAAGAATCCTTTCTTGGTTTGTACTTCACACAGGTTTTCCAAGTTGTTGAAGGAGCGGGAGCTGAAGTCAGGATCTGCATTCCCAGTGAGCAATGCCATTTCGTGGTACATCTGTTGAGTCCATAGGGAGGTTGAGGCTACCCAAACAAAAGCAGCTGGAGCTTGACCAGAAAGTCTATCTGTAAAACAGAATTTTAAAATTGCAAGAAAAGTGGGCCACTATTAAATGATAACAATTCTATCCTCTTCCTCCCAAGAAACTCTTCTCTATGGCGTTCCTTCTTCCCCCATTATTTTAGGACTATCTTTGCTTGATAGTTGCCTGGGGAAAGAACTTACACTACAGTCAGGTCAGAAGCCATGCTGTAACTCCTAGAGGATTTAGTTAGTAGAAACAAAACCAGTGTATTACCATTTTTAGAGGTTCAAACCATATCCTGGACATCAATGCATACTAGAAGAGAAATCTAATCATGTAGATAAATGGCAATTTACAGTTTAGCAACTTAATAAAAAAACTTAGTTGCAAACAGTTTTTTGATTATTTTGGCTCATCTACATTATGTTCCTATTACAAAAAGCCTATAGGGTGAGGATAAAATGGATACTTACAGTACAGTCAGAAATGTGATGAGTAAACAATGTGGGTAATTCCCAACCTAAATTCACCAAGCCTAGGTAGCAATAGCAATGAATATTTGCGAGCTGAGGGCATGCTGGGGCTGAGCTGAAACCAGAGCTTGCCTGGGAGCCTGTAACTGCTGGAAGCTCTGCTGTGGGCTTGGCTGCAGTTGTGGCCAGGGTTCCAAGCAGCCTGTCAGCAGCTCTGAAGCAGGAGATCAAACTCAGAATTAAGCTGAGCTGGAAGTGACTCGGTTGCTGCTCTTACTTCTGGATAGCTCAGAACACGACTGGTCACATTTAGAAGGAATTATGTATAATTCCAGGATTTAATTTGTGCCTCTTGCTTATCCCTCCTTTACCACACCACAATCCACATTGCTTCCTTACTTTCTCTAAAGCCCATCACATGCATTCTTCAAAGCTGTCTCTCTAAAGCAATACTGGGATGTCTTGAAATGCTGCCATGTAATCACATTTGTGAATCACCCAAAACTTCCTGAATTGCTCAAATATGAAGTAGGAAATAAGAAGTCAGTGTAGGATGACTGGGTCTCCACACAAAGACCTGGGCTGAGGACGGATGCAGTGATGGGGAACAATTTTAAGCAGAGGATGGAGAAACTGAGAAAGAACTGACTAGTGAAGGATAAACTGACATTTTTGATGACAGAATGGTAATTGTGAGGCAGTAAATCCATAATTTATAAGCAACATTCTCCAATTCCCTCTGAATCTCGTGCCTCAGCCGGGAGAGAACAACAAACAAATGGGTGCTAGGAAAAGCTGGAGAGCATACACACTCAAACACATTCCCAGAGGAGCAACTTCCTTTATCTTTAATCGGATCAGCAACTCTTACCTCATTAAACTTAGTCAAAATGATCTCTGACAGAGACTGGTGAATACTTTTAGTCACAGCCTTTAATCACCCTCTAAACATTTTTACCAACCACTCTCAAACAACAACACTGCAGTGACAGTGGTACTTTTGCTTCAACATTCCTGTGAGGATCCAGTCCCTGAATTTCGGACCAACATTTATATCAGATATTTTACAAAGCCAGAGAATGATTAAGTGCAAAAAGCTACAGTCACCCAAAGATACTTTTCAGCACCGTGAAAATTTCAGAAGAACTAATGATGCCAAAATCTCTACAATTTCACTTTGGGGGAGAGAAATAATTGTTTAAACATCCGTTTCTACAGGGCAACATGAGCAACAGAGAAGAGCTCGTTCATCTGGCTGAGGGCCAGTAAAGGGCAACACGCACACTAATGAATGGGTGCTTTTACAGCACAGGCTTGAGTGCAGCTGGGATTGCAAATACCATTACTGTCACAGTGAGAGCGCACTGTCAGCACGGCATATGCTTTAAGGATTTGGTCTCTTGTTGCTTTCTCTTGGTAAAGATAAAATATTCACTGTCACTACTGAGGGCTCTGCACTTTTGTTTTCATGCCTCACTTGTTCCACAAGTCAACATACTAAAAGGAGTTTACATTGTTTTGACATCAAGGCCAGGATTTATTTTTTTCCTCTCCCCCATGTAGCAGGTTGTTGCATAAAGGGGCTAGATAGATTTCACAGAACTGCTTTGAATCTAATCTTACATTCACTTCTTCCTCCTTCTAAGCAGCAGCTAACTCAATGTGAAAATCTGTAAGCATGTTGTTTGCTACAAAATCTATGAATTACAGAGGGTTAGTCTTTTATTTTGTGGATATTAAATGATGTTGCTTAAATCTAAAGCTTAATAACACAGCTTTTTTTTTTTTTTTTTTTTTTTTTTTTTTTTAAATCATCAGTGGATGAATAGAAAGCAAGAAAAAAGTAGTTACAAATTAAAGTTGTCTATGATTTCACAGGTTGATTCTGGACAGTGCAGGCAGCACCAGAGGCTGGAGTTCAGTAACTAAAATGAATTTCTGACATCACAGTTCAACATCCCAGAATCCATAATATCTGGCAGCATTTGTTTTGGAAATCTCTTATTTAATATCAGATTAAAAGATAAGCATGTGAAGACAGTTGTATTTATTATTCTCCTTGGCACTTCCACCTTGTGATCTGACTGTCCAAGACTGGGCTCAGATGTCAGTGGAACAGCTTGTGGTGCCATTTTAACTCTCCTATAGAAAACCAAAATATTGTGGGCTCCCAATTTGGCATCTATTCTGAGAAGTAAAACAAGCCTGGAAGGTCTGCTTCTGATCTTATGTGCATGGAATGTATCATGACTTTCACTAAATATTAAAGGGTGTTTCAAAATTATGTAGGTCTTAAAATACTCTCAGCATGCCAGGGTTATCTAATGTATGCACATGCCTGCAGTAAAGCATCCCATTGAAGATTAACATTAAAAGCCAATACTTCCAGAAATGATACTACATTATCATCCAGTTGGCATTTCTACTATTTAATCTGACACATGGGTGCATAAAAGACTATTAAAGCACAGTCTGGAATAAGTTGCCCATCACAAGGATGAAGGACAGAATTTGACTCTCTATTTGATAAATTTGAAGTGCTGTGGGAGAAATGCTGTATGAATATTTCAGTTTGAGGGTCATATACAGGGTGGGTCATACGTTGTGTGGATTCTTTCTTTTTTTTTAAGTATAATCCAACAATTTGTATTCACTAAGAAGTACTTTATTTGGCCATCTGTGTATGCACACGTGTATGTCTACACACACACATAAGTACAGCCACACTTTGTCAGCAGCAAACAGCTGAGATCTTCACAACACAGGTATTTCTTATCAAAGATTTTAAAGATTTAATAAATGTCAGAAGCACACAACTGCCTCATGTTCTTCTTTTTGCTGAATTATTTCCTCAGTGGAGAAAAGGCTATTTCCCTGCTTACTGCCTTTTCACTTTGCCTGCTCCCAGAACTTCTCTTCACATCAGCATTCCTCATTATCCCATTCTATCAGTATTGCTGCATCTAAGTCATATGTGATTCCGCATGAGGTTCCCCTGGTCTCAAGTTTCCTTGGGTAAGAATGAAAAATGGGGTAAAATCATCCCTACCAAGAGGCTGAGCAGCCTGGCAAGGAGAACTTCAAAACAGTGATGAAAGGGAGGCAGTGGTGGAGCAAAAACTGCAGGGTGCCACGGCTGGGGAGCCCTCGTGAGGAAGGGCAGCCACATAAAGCCTGTGCACATAAATGAGGGTACAGGAAAATGTCATGGGCAGAGCACTCACACCTTCTCTGAGAAACCACCCTGAGCAGGTGGCTCTGAAGGGCCTGTGGACAAAAGCAGGCAGCCAGGGGTGGAAAAAAGGGAGAATTCAGAGGTCTTTGTGCAGTTGCGCAGAAGAAAACTGTTGCTCTGAGGGTGGTCAAACACTGAAAGAGAATGCTGAGAGGTGGTAGAGGCCTATTTTTGGGGATATTCAAAACCCATCTGGACACAGTCCCGAGTAACCTGTTCTAGCTGATGACATTTTGAGCAGTGGCAGATAAATCAGATGAACTCTGGAGGTCCCTTTCTAATTGAACTACTCTGTGATTTTGGGAACAGTCTCTTTTTAACTGCTGCTGTAAAATGACGAAGTATTGGAAGTTTACATTTGGGCTACAGTAGCAAGAGGAAGCTGTGAGACCTTTTAGCAATTAATGTTTTAAGATTTCCTTTGTGAAATGAAACACATTTTGACAGAGAACAGGTAATTTAAAGCCACAAACATGAAACATATATTAGCGTGACCACAATATATTTTCTCTCAATTCCAATGAGAGTTGAGTCAGTGAATCTGTTCTGCAGTGCTCAGCCATTTCTAGTCAGGGATGTGCTGAAACCTGGCATTGCTGCCTGGGACCAAAGCAGTTCCCACTTCTTACTATGATGTGATTTATAAACCACAGCACACACAATCACTTTAATTCTAAATCTTACACGTGCAAGTGACCTTCCATTTGGTGATATTACAGCTGATAGTGTGGACAAAGAGGTTTAGGAGATCCATGTTACTCTTGTACTTATTACAATCCAGTCGAACTTGGACTCCCAGTAATAAATCCTTGCCAGTCACTGCAAAAACATGGAGAGGAGAGCACCTGCCCATGAAGCTTACAAAATGCAAAACAGATGGGGTGAGAGAAATACACATATTTAAAAACAAAACAAAACAAACCCCAGCAAAACAAAACTGAAAAGGGGACTGGGAGGATGTGGTAAAACAGATGAAGTTAAGCCTAGAATGCAGACCCTACGGGATATGGGGAATAAGCTTCTGAGTTTGTCCACACCGAACAGGATTATGGCTCCCTACATACTCATTATCACAGAATCATAGAATCATTTATGTTGGAAAAGACCCTTAGGGGATCCCCGAGTCCAACCATTACCCTGACACTGCCAAGTCTGCCACTAAACCACATCCCAAAGTGCCACATCTATGGTCTTTTAAATATCTCCAGGAATGGTGACTCACACTTCCTGGGCAGCCTGTTCCAATGCCTGACCACCTTATCAGTGAAGAAATGCTTCCTAATATCAAATCTAAACCTGCCCTGGCACAACTTGAGGCTGTTTCCTTCTGTTCCGTCTCTTGGTACTTGGGAGAAGAGACCGAACCGCACCTCGCCACAGGATATTTTCAGGGGAACTCAAACTTGGACACAGACAAATGTTACATATTTCTGTATTTATGGCAAATAAACTTTAATATCCCTAACCTCCTAAGCCCCTGCTTAGGGAAGGCAGTAGCTCAAGAAGTTGAAAAGGTACTAGAATTTTGAACAGCCCTTCATTTTGTCTGTTCCTCATCAGAGTAACAGGAAGTGGTGACATCACCTTACACATCCAGCTGAGATGTCCCCATCTAACAGAGACAGAAGGGTTTCTTCTATAGGTGTGGAGCACAATAACCAAGATAACCTTCTCCAGAGAGTGTTTTCGGAGCTTTGAGGAGGATGCTGCATTAGTCAGTCCAAGAAGCCCAGAAGACTCATGCTGTAATGAAGGCTGCAAAACTCAGCATGTGAAGCTGGACATTATTTCATACTCTGAGTGTACAATTTCCTTAATATTTTCATTAATTCAGTGGAGGAAAAAAGTAATAATTTTCTTCTCTGAACATCCCTCATCACATTTAGGCCACACTACATAATTAGCTGAAACAATTCAATTTTTTAAATGAAAAAATTAGCTTGACTCAACATTAATTATTCTGACACACACACATATTTGTCTCCATCAGACAGATTATGAGTTATCTCGTGTCATTGCACTTGTGTCATGGATTGACTCTGGCACAGTGCCAGTGCTCTCCATGAAAGGTGTATTTTCCAAAATGGTCATTGTGAGATGTGACCCAGGAACAGAACAAAGCAGGCTCTAACTTGGGAATGGAGGAAAAAAAAACTAACACTTTATTAATCTACACAGACACAAAAAGGAAGGGGAAAACTACACACACAAACAATCTACACTAGAACACTTTTGAAACACTCTTCTTCCTCCCCCTAGTCCTCTAATATCCAAATCCCCTCTAACACATCAATTCTCAATCCAATACCCTCTTTTCACACAAGCACCCCCCAGTCCATCAGGAGAGAGAAGCCTCTCTCTTGCACCATAGGCTTCCCCCGGAAACACAGTAGAACTTCTGTGCTTCCATGTCACACACGGCAGCTGCTCGAAGAGAAATCTGCTATGGTGACTATCTTCCTTCTATGTCCAGTGCTCTCACCACTGTCCATGGATCCACACTACTCCTTGGGCTCTTTTTAAGAATGCTTTTCGCCTAGTTCTAAGACGTGGCCGCCTCCCACCATTTGGGACACCTGTCCCCCCCATATTCACTCCCCTGGGGCCTGGGGCTCAGGAACGGAGATTCTTCGCTGAAGGCCGAGAGTTCTAACACACCCTCCCCTTCAGTCTCTGTTCTTTCAGCTTCTCCTCGCGGCCTTATCATTCCTGGCGTCTGGCCAACCGCCTCTCCCAAGGTGCAGTCTCTGCATTAATGGAAGAACCTGGCTTCACCCGTGGCTATGTCAGAGGAAAAGTCCGGCCCAAAGCCACTCTAATCATCTCTTCTATTTCGGGTGCTCTATCTGCTGGCATTCTTTCACTTACTCAAACTTTTTTCATCTTTCCTATCCTTCATCCCTTCTCAATTTCTAGCTGAGGAGGATTAGTGTTTTTACAGCTTCTATTGTTTCAACACTAAAAGGGTTAAAAGCACAGCCTGTCCTGGCAGCGGCTGGGCACCTTGCCCACCCCTTCTCCTCCCGACCGCTTTATCCTTCTCTCCGGGGGGGGGCTGCCCAAACCATCCCAGGAACTCCTCCACCTCTGCATCTTGCAGCAGCTCTGGCTTTCCCTCTCTCAGGCTGCATGGCCTCCCCCCTCCCCCACCCAGACACAGCTGGGGGGGGAAGAGGTCCGATCCGCTCACCTGCCAAAGAGGAAGTCTCTCTGGGAGTGCTTTGCTTTTAACCCCTGTGTGTTCTCAGAAGCGTATCCAAGTCCCCAGTGGCCACACCAGGTGCCAATTTAAAATGTGGCCACTGATTGGTTTGACCATAACTTCCCAAAACTTCACTTCCGGGTCAAACCACGACAACTTGCCAGAGTTCTATAGTGAAAGTATTAACATTGTGACATCTTTAAGAAATCAGGGATTTGGTTGAACTACCTATGTGAAGCTATGGGATCTTTACCGGTATCTTCGTAGCTAAACCCAATTTTGTTCTGCACATCCACCAGCTTTTGGTGCCCATTTATCTTTGTACCCTAAATAGCATCAAACTATTATTTCTGTGAAGCTATTTGCTCACTTCAGTTGCACAGCAGACAAAGGCAGATGAGCTAGGTAAAATACAGACAGAGGATGAACCGCTTACTTCTGCATTCTACTCAGAATTACAGAATTCTCTTGAGGCTAGCAAGCTTCAAGATTCCACAAAGGTCTTTAAACATGTATTTCACTTAAAAAGAACTATAAATAAAAAACCAAGCAGAGACTGCAAGGATTAGGCAGAAAAGTTTTCCCCCCCAGAATTATTACTACTTACAATAAAATAGAGCATCATGTTCAAACAATGCTTTATTTGTTTAGGTGAATTAACCCTCAGTTGGTTACCAGAAAAACAGGTTTGTAAAATGTGCTTTCACCCTCAGTTCATATTTCCTGAACAAGTGAACAGACTCCAAATATGCATCAAGTGGATGAAAGGGAAGGTACTTCAGAGCAGAGCTGTACCTCCCAGACTCTGGAAAGATTAGATTGGACATGGAGATTTGTTTGATCCAGTTCCTGTTAACTGCAACCTTGGATTAAGCATACAGCATCAGGAGCCTAAAATTAAAATGTGTTCTGTCTGCACTTGCTTGGTCAGAGATTGAGCCCTGTGAACACAGTACCTTTGACCCTTACTGGCAGCTACTAGATGGTGAAATTTTTATTCTTCCATGAATCACACACAAGTTTATTTTAGGAGCTTTACTGATTAATCCTGTTAGTATCCCATTAAATCAGCCAGTCAGATAAGGTACTATGAGTTAGTTGCCAATCTGAAATATTTCTTTCCCTGTTCCTAGCTTGTTGTACTTTAGAATAAAAAAATAATCAAAATCCAGTTTTTAAAGTATCTGCTCCAGTCATGATTACATACCCACAGCTGGCCTAAGACACCACATGAATGGCACTATTAAATGCAAAAGTGACAGACTGTGTAGTATTTTGAAACAGCACTGTTTATCCCTCTCATCCAGGAAATTAAACAAATTGTCTCAATTCTGTTGCCAAAATTCGGGAAGCACAAAAAACCAAACAAGTTTTGGTGTCTTTGAAAATCACAGAATTATCAGTCAAGTGTTCCGGTTGGTCTGCAGATCACTGTAAGGGGAAAAAGCAGTTTTTAACACAAGCTCTGTTCCTAACACTGATCTTTTCTTTCTGATCCATCCTACAGGTTTTTGCAATTCTATACTTAGCAGCTTCCCACCCACATGATTAATATGCTTGATTTCATACAGAATATACCAACTAGATTTCTGACTAGAATAAGAAGGTTTGGCTGTGTGATGCCACTCGTAGCCCAGTTTCACATTCAGAAGTTCATAAAGATTTGCTGGAGCATTTTTCCTAATAACGGTACCTGTTCTTGTGTCTCTTTCAGGGCCTTTCATCACAGGTTTGTATGAATGGTTGTTAGATACATATGGATTCTCTGAATAAATGCTCTTATTAACTGCTCACAGATTTCAGATGTAGATCTAGCCTTTTAAATTTCCACATGAAATCCTTTGCAGAGAAAATAAATTGTATACAGATGCATTTTGCTTCTCTTGTTAGCTTGAATTAGTGAACACTGGATTTTATGTGTTTTCGTTGTCTTTTTGCAGATGACATTCTTGTTCTCATGTGTGTTTCATAAGTCAATTGTGCACTGACCTCAAAAATATTCCCATCTCTACTTAAACACAATTCTGCCTCTAAATTTAACATGATTGTAGTTAATTATTAACATCATTGCATAGAATACTTTGTAAATTTAGACTCATTAGGATTGCATATTTAATCCATGGTTGGAGTTAACAGGAACTGGATCAAACAAAACTCTACATGCAATAGAATTATCTCAGAGAGACATTGGTTAAGGGATAGTTCCTGGCCTAAAGTCTGTCCACTTTAGCTCATCACCCTCTTTGTGCACATCTGGTGTCCCCAGAGCCTGTTCTGCCTTGTTTGTTCCAATATTCCTACCCACACTCACAGTGACACATGTATTTTGCAGAAGATTAATATGGCTGTGGTTCCAGAACCCTTGGATGAGGTGACCCCTAAACAGAGGGGGTTCATAACTCTGTGGCATGATGCCCACACTGAGCACTGGGAATACTGGCACAGTGCTAATAACTTGCTTAGTGCAGCAAGAATTACCTGCCCTACCTGCTGTGGACAGAATTCAGGAATCCAGTCCTCCAGATGTGTTTTCAAATGAGGTGGTGTTCCAGATCTTGCTCACAAGGAATGACCACCACTGCCTGGAGCAGGAAGTTCCCAAGGCCCTTCACTTCCATTCTATGCAGTCTTTACCCTGGAACATCTGCATTTTGCAGCTTTCAGTTGTAGTGAACTGGAAATACTGCAGCAGCTTGAAGTAAATTAAAAAAATTAAAATTTGTGTTCAAATAAGTAGGAAAACTAGTACTATGACTAACAAAGAACCCCTCATATATTTATATAAATTTAACACAAAACTCTTTCAAAATGTCAATTTCATTACATCTTCTGTCCTGAATTCCTCCTAGACAAATGTGGTAGCAACATCAACTTTCCCAACAAAAGGTGACAGGACAAAGCCACAGCACCTGTGGAGAAGCATTGATTCTTTTGTTTCCTGGAAAGGTGGGAGACAGTTTATATTTTTCCCCCTCAAACAGGTAGAGAGAGGTCTTTTGCAGTTTGGGTTTACAGATGCATTTCCATATTCTTACCCTACTATTGAAGAGGATGAAAATGACCTGTAATAGTCTAAGGCATCTCTGTAATTTCTCTCACCAGCAACCCACTTTCCCCTCCACTGAATTGCCATTGCTGTATTCAGTAGAGAAACACTCAAATTCACTAAACACACTTAATCACTTAAAAGATCATCTGATAATGTTACCGGTTTTAATGTTTCATAAAAAGCCAAAATGATTAGAAAACTTTGCACTTTCTCTAATGCAATTATTTCAGTCAGCTCACAGACTGAGGATGATAGCATTTTTAAGACCTTGTTCTCTACAAAATTTCAATGGACCTGTCTATGCAATGCAGCTGGAATGAATGGATTCCACTGTGAAGATGATGGCTTTAAAATCAGGTAAAATATGACCGATCCAGTTATGTGCAATATCTTCAGCAATCATTGAATCCTTCATAAATCACCTCTCCTTTCAAGAACACTGGAACAGATACAAGAGGAAGGCTGACAGGCTAATTATTCACATATGCAATAGATGAAAACATTTCACTGGTATCTTGCTGGAGAACCCTGGTAGATCAGATGCCATGCAGAAACACTGATGTGACATTTCCAGAGAACTACTATAATGCCAGATGTGTGAGAAGCTCAATTCTAAGACCAGCTCCCCAGTCTAGAAGTTTTTGACCCAACAGGTTTATATGTACACCAAGGTGAGCTCTTGGGGCGATGAAAGCAGGCAATAGTATCAACACTATGACAACAATCCAGATCTTTAAAGGATGCTCAGGGTGGCTACTTATTCACTAATTGTCTTTGCAGTTGGGCTAGCAAATGAGCAATTCCTGTTCTCCTTGAGAAAGCTCTCCTCTGTCCAAATTCCTTCAGTTTCTGCCAGATTGCTCACCACCTTTCTACTTGCAATACTGGCAAATACAGAGAAACATTGGGATAAAATACCACTAAGGAATTAGTTTTACAGCATCACCACTACTGATACAATTTTGTTTCTGAGCAGTTATTTTCATGCAACAAAAGGACATGTTGTTAGCAATAATGTGTACATCATTCTGAAAGTGAGACAAACAATAAATCACTGCCAGATCCCAGTATCTCTGGCACACTTCAAAGCTGCTGGTTTCTTCCTCTGTGTTGTCATTCTTTAAATGTTATTACCATCAGAAAGATGATGAGAAATTTCCAGTTACTTCAGTTCACTGCCAGCTGGCCTTCCCCTTCCATGAGGAAGACTCCATGAGCTGCACAATCTGTGGTACTGACATTAAAAACTCAGGAGGTAATTAACCCAAGGGCCTTGTTCAGGAGGTGTTTAAGACTTCATTCCAGGCCCCCTTCATGGTTGCCTCATTGGTTTTAACTTCCTGCTGCAGGTTCCTACTGCAGCGCTCTGTGAGGGAGGCTAATGGTGGAGTACTGTGCAAACACACAAACAGGCTTTACATCAGCAAAAGCAGTATGGCTACACAGACCAATGTACCCCAAATCTGGGTCACAATAGAGATCCATGCGGAACCGCCACTCCCAGCGCGTGCCGTGACGGCTCTGCTCAGAACTAGGCCTACAAAGGGCAACGGGCCCTGGCAATCCCATTGCCAATGGAAAACAGGAAGGTGACCAAGATGGGGAACTGGACCAGCAGAGCTGAGCAAATTGCTTCTTCATTCCACCTTTACCTGACTGGCCAGTTCATTGTGCAGCTAACAAGCTTTCCATGACTATTTCACTTTGAGCAATGGGAAGGTGCTCTCACTTTCTTGTGTTGCCAGAAGATCTGATGGGCTCTCAAAGAAGCTGGAGACTGGCAAGTGTAGGAATAATTTTGCACCTCTTTTTCTTTCCAACTATGCTCCCTGACTGCCAAAGGAAGCTCCCTGGAAGGTGCTCTGCAGATGGATAAGCTAGTCTAACTCATCAGGTTGTTTGCTAGGGCACTGCAGTACTGGCATAATCAGGGGAAAAAAGATGGATGTTCAGCTAAATGGGAAAGATCACAGAATGGAGTTTCACAGTACTAGCAAAAAAGCTGGGCTCCAGCTCTACTGCAAGCCTGTACTTTGGTAAATATAAGGTTTATCTACTACACTGAAGAATCTGGAGTGTGGTCTCTACAGAAACCCTCTGCAGTGACAGCAGTGAATAGCAGTGATTCTCGGGCACAAGGCTTATGTGATTGGCAGCTCTGTATATTTGTATCATGCAATACAGCAAAACACCCCAGATTTATCTACCTCAATTTTATTTATCCTAGGCCATTTGTTCAAAACAAAACTTCATTATTCTGTTACTGGGTTTTTTGCTAACAACCAACCTTTACTGTTAGCACAAAAGATACACTGAAGAAATAAGCAACAAAATAACTTTCATTCTCTCTCCTCATGAAAATTTTTAATTAAAAGACATCTCATAAAATATTAATTCACATCCAATTTGCTTGTTCATCCAGTAAAAAGCAAGCAGAGATATCTAAAGCATAGCATCTAAAATTCTGAATAAAGATTGACAAATAAGTAGCTAACAGCTACTTAAAGAAGATGTTCGAAAAAAATGCATGTAATCTGATTTGTACTGCATAATTCTTTTTATGTTATTTATTTTATACTTTAAATGACCTTGTTTTATTTTATTTAATACATTCAGTCTCAGTAGCTCACTGATACAGAATAATTTATTTTAAACTCTGATTAAGCAGCTGCTCTCCAGTTCAATCAGTCCCCTTCCCAAGAGCAAAATTTTATTTGGCTGGTGAAAACTTCTACACCCTGACACCAACTTGAAACCCCATTTGGTCTCAGAAACCTTGTGTATAATCATAAACCCTAGCTTCAACTGAATCAACAGGAATTGAATGGGCTGTGGAATTGGGTTCTAGAGAGGTCCATCCTCAGGCTTTTCAGGAGCTGGAGTGGAGGGTACCCCTGTGAAGACTTGCTGGACAGAACTGGAAACATCCTACCAGTGCTACACAGTAAACCCCATTCACAAGATAAATTTCTGTGTCTCTGTCATCATTACAGAGATGTTTTTGTGTAAAGGATAGCTTCATGATCTGAAAGGGGAACAAAGTGTGAAATAAATATGAGACATGAGCAAACACAGATGGGTTTGCAGAAAGAGACTGGGAGAGAGAAAGCACTTAGGTAAACCTCTTGTGGTCAGCTAAGAAATGGTACTGTTTTTGATAAAATATAATCATAGACTAAAATCACTTGGTGGTTTTATGTTTACAACTACTAAATAAAAAACCCTCACATGTAATTTACAGTGTGAAGGCAGAGAAGAAGAATAAAAGGATGGAGATCAATATGGTATAAAGCAGATACTTAATTATTTTAGAGCCTAATTCAAGCATATGCTGAATCCCTGCACTTAATGTAAGTTCGCAAGTGCCAAGCAGCTTGTAAGAAGCTCTCAGAATCAGGATCCCAGTCTGCTATATTACCTAAGAAAACCATTACCAAGTGCATGCATAACTGGCATTAAGCCCATGCTTAAATATATATAAATATATATAAACACTCCCCTAGAAAATGTATTTTCCCCCATTCATACGCATATCTATGCAGATATCCATATATTACCCTCAACAGGCAGGGAAATGACATATATGGGATCTGCAACATGAAATGCACATGGCACAGCACCAGCCCACAGGAGAACAAGGCCAGGAAGCACCAAGGAGGGTCAAATCAGTCATCAGCTCCCACTGGCTTCCAGTGGGAATGAGCAGCTTGAATCTGGTGCCTGCATAGAGGCACCCAGTGCAATTTGAGACACTTGGCATATCTGGGGATAGCAGATGTGGCACAACAGCAACAGCTGGATGGCAAGAGTAATGTGCTAGTACATCTAAAAGAGCCATCTTTGAGCAACCAGAACTACCCTAGGTAAACAGGTCCTTTGGGAATCTTTGCACACAGAGCCTTTTGGGGTTTATTTTTAATTTCTTGGCAGTGACAAAAGATCCTCCATATTAATAACTTTTTAAAGTATGGCACTCTTACATCAAAAGTCAGTGCTGTAGACCAACTGATCTCTCCATGCAGATGAGATACTCACTGAAACAGCAGAAGCGCTATTAAAAAAATAGTGGATTTCTACCATGCTTTGGTGCATGTAAACCTGAAAATTTCTGTAATTAAAGTTAAGCACTATTCTGGAAGAAGTTTCCATAAGATTCACATTAGGCAGCTATATTTATTACTAAATAAATAGAGCTGTTTTACCCAAGCTGAACACATTCAGTGATTTGCATTACAGAGCATAACTCCTTAATGCTCAATTTCAATGTGATCCCTGCAGATACTGGTTTTGCACGTACTCACCCTCTGCATGTGAATTTCCAGTGTCTGTATCCTGGTCAGGTGTTTGCTCATACAAAGGTACTTGTGATAGGGACCAGCTGGAAATAAGTTTGTGTTTAGTTATAGTTATGTGTGTACAAGCATGTGTACAGGTTGAAAACAGTGCAAATTATTCCATATTTTTGGAAATACCTTGGTCACACAATGTCATTATGGAAAACCTGGTGGTCCTCACCCTTCCAAAGCACATACACACACCCAAGAGCCAAATAGAAAAAAAGAAGCCAGTGAAAGGGTTAATGTCAAGTGGTGCTACCTCTTCTGCTGCTGGATAAATGCTGCTTTCTAAAAATAGCAAATAGCCTTCCTGATCCTGGACTCGTAAAGTGGAAGGATTTAAAACTAAAATGCATCCTCTATGAACCACAGTAAAAAAGTCCCAGTTTCCTCCAAACCCTAGAAATTTTACTACTCACTGCATTTATACAAAACCAAAGCCCAGTTATGAAAAATAAATTAAACCTAACCACCTAAATATCCTTTTCATGTGCTAGAATCTCATTCTTTCTCCTGCCTCTGTTTTATGCATAGTCTGCATCCCCACTGACCTGACAAAACTGGGAATTTGTTACAGTGATAGAAAAAGCAAGGCCACTTAATTTGCCAACCTATGAGAGTAAAGCAAGCTACTTTTCATAATGTATGTACAGGTGTCATGTGAGCACTCACTGGTAGCTGTGTTGGAATGCCTGGATATTGTGTGTTTGTCAGACTGTCATAAAGATTTATAAATACACAGCTACAAACTGCAGATGAAGTCTTGCAGTACAGACAGGCTATACACACCTAAATTAAGAAGGTATTTTAATTCTCGATACAGAAAGATGCAGAATGTCTTTTTGCACGTAAACCTGTTAAAGTTTTCAGACTGTGGTGATTTTGAATAGAGAAAATCAATGCTCTCTCAGGTTCAGCAAGACCTACTGGCTTCTGTGTGGTTCCACCAAATGAGAGGAAGAAGAGGAAGCAATATAGAAACCACTACAAAGGAGCCTTCCTGAGCACTGAGTCTCAGATTATAGGGACAAGATGGGGACAAGGTGAGAGAATAGACAACATGTTGCCTCATTTCCACCTCATTCACACTCCTTAACATCTTTATTTCCAAGCCAGAAAGACAGGAGCAATGAAGACTTCAGAACCCCAGTCAAGCCATCCCAGACAGACAGTGGTGAGGAATTTTATACAAGTTACAGACATATTCATTCCAAGTTCTCCTGAAAGTGTCAGAGCTGTTGATGAGCACCTCCCATATGGACATCTGCTCTTATGTCCATGCCACTTTTTAATGAGTGGATCCCCTCAATCAATTCTGAGCTCAATTCTTTTTCTAAAGCATGAATAAAACACCTTTATCCATTAGCCTAGTTTCTGCTGCTTTCCTAGTACTGAAAAGGTAAAGGAGTAACTTGCAGCATCTTTTCTTACTTCCTGGCAGATCTAATAATCTTTCTTACTAATATGGCAGATCTCTTCTCCTTTTGAGAGTTTCTTTACTCTCTCTCCAAGCTATTCTTTGCTAGAGCAACATACTTTTCTTCTTATTAAGGACCCTTTCACCCCAAATAAATGTCTTGCAGTATCAACCCACCGTGCATCAGTTCCAGCACCTCATTATCAGGTCCATTTTTCCTTCTGCAGACACCTGCATAATTACATTATGTGAAATAGCTTACATAAATCAGCAGTCATTGTCATATGTTCTAAAGAATTGACCTGCAATTGTTATCTACTGCAAAACTTCATCCCAATTTTAGCTTTCAAATCTAAGCCATAAAGTCAAAAGTTAACTGAATATGGGTTACTGAAGCTGCATTTTAGAAACAATAGCCTACAATTTATTTACCTAGATCCTACTTTCAAAGCTATTGTGATCTCATCCCCACAGGCCTTGAAATTGATTTTTGAAACAGTACTTTAATTACCTTCCTACCTGGTAAGCTTTCTTTGGTGCTTGGTTCAGAAGCTGAGATTGACCCTGACTGTTCATGTCTGAGTGTGTGCACTGGTGTTATCTGCTCTCCATCCTTGCTCACTGCTGAGTGTGCCAGCCCAACAGGATTGGTGAGTAATTTTTAGAACAAAGGGCAACATATGATGCTTTCCTGATGCTTTCAATAAACAGTGACTAACAGCTCTTTAAATTATCAAAACTGTGGCAATAATAAATTATATTTAAGGTTACATTTTCACCACCTCCTTATTTGTATGTTCAAAATACATCCACATAACTGTATCAGCTAATTAGCTGTGCAGCTATTGAAATGCCTTTTCAAATGCATCTGTACATGGTCAAATGTAGATTTTCATACCTGAATGACTGTAAACAAACAAACCAGAAGCCAAACGAAGGCTTAGCTATTTAATCTGGAGGATATTGCATATTAAGAAATACTTTCTAAGTTGCAACAGTGTAAATTATTGCTCTCCTTTTATACATTTTCAGTTCCTTCATGAAAAGAATCACATTTGATCCATTGAAAATAAATCTGGTCAGCGGCCATTATAAAATGCAGAATGTGCTTCTACAAACAGAACAAGCAAACTTGTGCAATTGGTACATTCATAATTTATTTCAGAGTCATTCTGTTTTGCTGACATATTATCTATTCTTCTTAAAACCTTTTCCAATGAGTTGTTTTATGTTCCAATAAAGGCTGTCTTAAATCTCTCATTTATTCCTGTTTAATTCTGAACATTTCACTACTTGAAGCTTCCAATGACTATCTGCAAAGGTTACATTTAGCCTTCCATATGCCCCTCTTTCTCATACAATTGTTTACCTTCTAGGACAAGGACTGGTATCAAACTTCCTTTCTTTTGATTAGGCTTCTTTCCAACTGCTAGGTAGCACGTGTACCCCTTAGGCTTTCAGTTTACTGACACAATTAAGTGTCAGCACTTTTTATGACCCTCAACTTATTTTCCCTCCACAGATTGATCTCCTTTCATTATCCTTGGCAGTTCTAAAACCTTTCAAAATTTAGTCTGCTGAAATTCAGTACTAATGCGATATAAGGTTCACCCTGACAAGAGATAACTACAAATTTTGAGCACACCTCTCTAGTTAGCCTTGCCCAGTCTTACTTCATCTGTCATTCAATGCCTAGAAGCAGAACTTGGGCACACTATAAAAACCCTAAAACCAGAGGCACATTCTTTCCCTAGAAAAATATATACTTCTTTCCACTTCCTGAATAGTTCTTCTCCTCATCACTTTTTCAGCTGCTCTTAGTGAAATTATATTATCCGACTGCTTTGCCTAAGGCAAATGGATATATATTATTTCAGCATCTCTTTGTTTTCTTTTTTCCTTCTGGAGGGTGAGGCCAGCAAATTTTATACTAGACTAGCAACATGCCATGAAGTCCAAATTCAAAGAAATCTTCTGCATGCCTCCTGCTCTAATTCTCGCTTTGAAAATTGGTACTTCTTATTTTGACTTGAAACATGAAAAATAACTGTGCGTGGCCATAAAAATGCACAGGAAAACAAAATCTGTCAATGACACTGAGCTATTTTTGTCTTATCTGCCCTTCTGGGTCTATTCCAGCTATACCACTCTAGTTAAGTCAGTTACTTACTATCAGTTGCTTGCCAGCTCCTGGCACTGCTCCATGACTTCTTCTAGGTGACTCACAGAGCACAAGGTTGACCTTAAGGTAGCTTCAAATGACAATAAAATGTATAGCTTGCCAGAATAAACACAATTTCTCTTTCTCCTAAGCCCCAGTCTCATCCCACCTGTGCTTCCCATTCCAGAACATTCAGAGTAGGAGGAAGGAGGTTATTTGAAGCTTAAGCCTGCAGGTGTTTCCAAGACGCATCTGTGGTTAAGCAAAGATTTTCCTTTGACTTTGTCCAGCTAAAGAGCAGATGAAAGTAAATAGACTTTTTTTTTCCCCCTCCATGATTCTATCTTTTGCATTTACTTACTTCTGAAATGCTTTCCAAATGTTTTCTCAGGGTTTGGCATAAAATCTTGGTATGCTGCCTCCTAAAATTCTCCTCAAACATATGTTATTTGCCTTGAAATTGATAGTGTCTTTCCACCTCAGAAAAAATCTTCCGTTGAGGCACCATGAGATTCTCTATTTCCAGACCAAATCCATTCAGTTATCAAGGAAAGAATTAGGTCTTCTAAAGACCTACAGTCAGGGCATCCAGAGAGGAAGCTGATCTGCTAAATAAGGAGCTGCCTTTTCCACAGAGCCTTTTCAGAGCTGAACTGCCATATGCTGCTGCCTATCCCTCCTTCACTCACATCCCCTCTGGAGGAAACCAGCTCTGTGTGCTTCAGTCCACTGGCTCAGCCTCCCCCAGAATGGTGTGCACTTTACTTAGTTGCAGGCTAATGTCTTCTTGTCCCACTGAAACAGGTTTTTCGTGCCTTGGGTACCGTTCAAAGGAGCAGGTGCCTCTTTTGCACACACACTGCACCAGGTGATGCAATAGGGACACATGATCTTTTGAGGGTCCATGGCAGGCTGAGTCACAGACATGAAGCGACATGAGACACACTCTTTGTTTCTGTTTTTTTGTGAGAAGCATGCAGGGTTGAGGAGGTAGAGAGAAGTCAGTGTGGTTCTGATTCCCTTGCACTGCATCAAGGGAGCAGGAGGATGGGCAATGGGAGAAGAGCTCTGCTAGGCCCAGCTTAAATCTGTCTCTATAACATATTAAAAAGAACAAAAGCTTCAGTATGTGTCATTGAGGCTGAGTGGTACCTTCTGTACAAAGAGAGACTCCTTGAAGCATCCTGTGACACCAGTGCCCATCAAGCGTCAGGACTGTCTAGTGCAATAATGGAGCTCTTACAGCTAAGCATTCACACAAACCATTCCCAGTCCTTCTCGGGCTCAAAAAGCTTTGAAGTGACACTCCAGGCAAGACCTCCCTCTTGCAGTCTCACCTAAGCATTCCCTCCAGCACATCCTGCATGCCAGATCGTAGTAGGCATTCCTAATCCCCTAGCTGCCTGCCTTGTCCTTCTCTCCAAAGGGACTTTGGCATCACTTTCCACATGTTTATCCCCTTGCAAAGCTACAAAGGCTTGCCCCTCACATTCATTCCTGCCACTCCACGCAAAAAAAAAAAAAAAAAAAAAACCAAAAAAACCAAAGGATGGAATGTGGGTGGGAAATAAAACCTGATAAATGAGACTGCCTTTACATAGCTACAAAGCCCTAAACATAAATGTACTAATATACTTATTCCTGTGCTGTTGAGAACCCACTGGTATAGCAAAAATGTAACACTGGAAAATAATCAACACAAAAATGTGTCAAAATCCACCACTGGATCCCTGGAAGCCCACATGTTGTTTCCTGGCACTCCAACATTTACCAGTTGGCTTGGATGAAATTACGGAAAAGGCAGAGGGACACTCTTTTCACACTCATTCATTATCTTCCATCCTCACTATCACTGTACAAGACACAAGCTCCGTACCACCACCAATGTAGGGCACAATGTCATGTTCCCTCTTGCCTTTGCCTTTCATCCAGCCCCTAGATGAGGCTGAGGAGTTAATTCAGAAACCTGAAGTCAGGCATTGTTGATCCTCGCTGGTAAGGACCCACACCTTTACTCATAGACAGTCCCATGACTATGCAGCTGGTGACTCTGAAACCACTTCAGGTGACACCTGTTATCTCTGTGAATGGGTAAGTGAATGCACAAAATGAACAGAGAAAAACTCTTGCTTGTTCTGTCCAGAGGACAGAAAATAATGCAAAATGTACAGATAAACAGCCTGAACACTGTTGTTCTACTCTGACTTAGCAATATTTTAAGTCAAAACACCAGTCTGTGGTAATTCTACACTAATTTATTTTAAGTGAAAGTGGATCATTATATTATGACTACCTGAATACATTTAATCGCCAGCTGACATTCCATCAATGGATGCCTCAAAGATGGACCATGCCTACTATCTTTCATAGGTGGAAATAGGAGGACAAAATCAATAGTTACAGAATACTTCATTGGAAAGTTCCAAGAACCTGCACATTCATGATGCATCCTGCTTTTGGGAGCAGTTTACCACTAAACCCCAATGCTGCATTTTCATTTACATTCTGAAAACAAAGGGTTTGATTTCTTTTGTACCCTTCTTATGCTATTGATTTTAACTTTAGTTGTGTCTCTTGCTTCAAGATTTTTCCTGGAAATCTCCAGTGATGCACAGAATAACTTAAAAATTGTAGAGTAGGATCTTTTGGTTGTACAATTACTTTTACTCTTTAATACTTTTTCTCTTTAATTCTCTTTTGAGAATGCCAAGAGTGGTATAAAGAATGCCAAGGAAGCAAAAAGGTGGGGAAGGAATCATGTCACTAAACTTCAATAGTCTGAATCTGCTTGAAAAATCTTCTTGACCAAGAAGTAAGCAAGAAGAGCCCAGAGAAATGCTGACTCCAGAGGCTTCAGAAAAGAATCAGGTGGCTGCCACTATACATGACAAATCCTCATCTGACTTTCTGGTTCTTCATGCTGACACGTGCATAGAACAATGTGCCCCCTTATAAGACTTATTTATAAGAAGCTCAATTAATCCAGTTTATTAAAATGTATCAAAGTATCAGTTTTGGATCATACATCAGTCTTCTCTCACTTAAGGTAAAGGTGAATCCCTTTGTTTGAGGAATAAATAAATTTTAGATAATCTTAAAAAAAAATAAAAATTCCAGTATTTAGAATTATAGTATGTTGTTGAACAAGGAGCCATGTTTGATATGAAACAAAAAAGCATGCATATCCACATGTGCAGCATTTGAACAGGTATTATTTGTCACAGTCTCTCACAGATGCTATCAGAGCTTACAGAGAAATGCAATGGTTATTAAAGATGATTCACTGCACTTATTAACATGACAAAGCACAAGAACCCTAAGCTAGTCATTAAAGTGAATGAGATTTGATAAATAAAAGAGAATGTATGAGATTTGATAAATAAAAGGCTTTCCAATGTTCTATAAGGACCCACTCTTGAAACCCCTTACTTTTTGTGAGCCCACCAGCTTCAGGACATCAACGTACTCAGTAGTCTGTGTGAATTACTCATGAATTCAACTCCCAACTCATACTATTCTGTTATCCAATGCCACTGGGATAGTGCAGAGAAGAGACCAATCTTTGATTGCTAAAATTTTCACCTACAGAAAACACAATACTGCGGTGCCAAGTCCAAGCTAGTGCATGTTTTTAAGGTATTTATGCTGATTCCCTTCCTGCCGGAGAAAAGCAGAGCTTGCAAAGTGACTTCCAGATGGAAAGTGCATCCCTGGTCATACAAACAGACCAAGCTGGGCAGTCCTGAGGCTGCTCTCACTTGACCCAAGTGCAGAACCATCATATTGGAACTCAGAGGAGAGGAAGAAAGCCAGGTGAGAATCAGCTATTTTAATTGAAAGGTAATTAGGCAAGAACACCAGCAGATTGCAGTGGAAATTGAGAAGCCATAGAACAAATTGCTCCCATGGACTCAATGATCCTTGTGGATTCCGTCCAACTCAAGACATTCTATGATTCTATGATTCTAAGGGTGAAGTCTGTCAGGATTAGACATTGAATGTAAGTTCTTTTCACAATTTTTTTTTTATTTTAAAGCCAGAAAATAAATAAAATCAGAAGTTTTACTCTTGCTGAGTCCAAGAGTGATATATTATTCATCCATGACTCTGAGGGTTTTAACTCTAGACCGCTGTACAAGTACAAAGAAATAAAAGTACAAACACCTAGGACTGAGACATGCTCTCATTTACACAAAGGTAGGTCTGGACAGGCTCCTTTGATTTACCTCAGCCAAGAAGAACATTTGCCTGCCATGCAGCCAGGAATTGCTCCCAATTAAGAGCCCTGAACAGCAGTCTGCAGAGCAAATTCCAGTCCCTCTGATGCCAGAGGAAGCCTTCATGGTGTGAAATCTCATACAACCACCAGGAGAGGCTGAGCTCAAAATCAGGCTTTTAGGGAAACACTAAATGCAATACTAAACTGAGAAATATTTTAGTGATATTTACATTGAAGAATATACACGTGACAGAGGATATTCACAATCTACAAAAATGCTGGGACTCTCTAAAGCCTGGAGAGTATGCTGCTTCTCCTTCTGGTGGATAAAGAAAAGGTTGTGTATGCTGTGCATTTCCCAGCCTTACAGGACTCAACCTTTTTTTTTCTAAATCAGTAGATATGAAATGGAGCCTTATATCTCATTCTAGACTACTTAAACTTGTCATGAAAAGACTTTTCAAAATTTCTCTTTTTTTCTCTCTCTTTCATATGTAACCCTGATCAGCTTCCTTAATCCACATATATTTGCAAAGGTTTTTGCAGGCTTTAAAGTCATACTCAGAAAAGTCCTTCCTGAAACACCTTTGATGACTTTACAGTATATAATAACAGTAAAAACCACTCCTCAAAATTTGAATAAATGATGTTGAAAAACAAAACAGATAAGAACATGGCAATAAAATTATTGTAGGTACAGAACTTAAAACGAATCAACCTTATCTGAACCAGAACTGGTGCGACTAGGGTTGTTCCTGCCTTCTCGTAGGCTGAATAGAGGAGAGTTTCTTAAGGAATTGATATGACTTTCCCTTAAACAATGAACACAGGTTCAACTGAATGCAAGCCAGAAAAAAACCTAAAACTTAGTTGGGAACTTAGAATGAATATATTATTGAGTACTGCCACAGAAACTGTCTGATTAAACATAACAGGGTCATGATTTTACCATATGCTCCTCTACATTGAAAGCCATCATATAAAGGATACAATTCAAAGCTAGCAGACTCATGCACATCAATAGAAACCACAGACAAGCCTCTTGTGGCTTCACTGATTGCTTAAGCCTGTCAGGTAAGGCTGGTCATTATTCTGAGCATGGAGGTAAGTTCAGAAATATGTCAATATACATTATTGCAATCAACAGGCATTAGTGTACATCAGCGTGCATTACTGTAATCAAATTTAACAGCTTAACTGAACAACAAGGTCTGGGAGTCTGAAAAGATGACAAAAGGTCCAGAAATGGTAACAAAGTGGTACTAGACTGTCCATGGAGGCACACAGCAGGTCTCTGCCAACTAAGTATAACTGCAATTTCACTGCAAGAATCAGTCTTGATGGTCGACAACAATCTTCATTAACTAGAAGCACATTATAGTGATCTTCAGAAGCGATCATTTCTGATGTCAGAATCAGAAACTAAAATTTGTGAGATGTGTCCTGGGAAATATCTGCTTTTTTCAAGTAGATCCTCCTTAACTTTGGAACATTATCAAAGGCAGTTTGTGAGGAAAGAGTTTTAATTTGTGAGAACCAAGTAAAAATTTCATCCTGACAGGTCAGAATAATGAAAATTCTAAACCATACAGACTTTAGTCTTGGGATAAGGTTTGAAAAGCTCTAAAGAGTCTTGAGTTTCACTCAGAGTTTTGTTGAATTAATTTATATTGTGATTGCAGAGTCTCCATAGAGGCTCTGGCTTCCTGGCTTTACCAGCTGAAAAAAATTGCACAGATAATCTGAAGCAAAACAACAATTTTTCCTCACATCCATTACAATCTGTTTAGCACGGAGTACCTAGGATTCTCTGAGAAGTTCAAACACCCCTCATCTTCCCTCAATCTCGCTCTATCCTTCATCATATTATTTAGAACATTCAGTGATTCGCAGTGTTGACAATGCACTTTTTCTAGCAATTGTTTACACCTCATTGCCAAAGCAGGATCCTGGTTCTTATTCTTAGAAAGATATTAACCCTCCCTCCTAAAAAAAAAAAACAAAAAAACCCAAAGTCCAAAACCAAACAAAACCCTAGAGATTTTTTTTCTATACACTGCAAAAATCTGTCCATCACAATGATAACCACATTCAGACAGTGGGAGAGGTTCCTGGCTGACACTGCCCTACGCCACTCGGGCAAACACGACCTAGACCCATTAATGGGAATCACATATTAGTCCCTTCATTAATCTACATCACTTGTGTGGTTAAACCAGCACATTGCTGTTCTTGTTCACTCTGAATGTGATGGTCTTATATTATTGCTCATGCAGTTCAGTGCTGCTTCAGCTGTAAACAGAGTTTAGCTGTGAATGAATTCCTTCCAGCTCAGGCCAGTAACAGCCCAGTGATGCCAAGGGCACCTGATCCAGGAATAGTACACAGCACAGAAACCAGGGCTCACAATCTATGTACTACCATAGCAAGGGAGGGACCAAGGGGGAAGAGAAGGCAAAAGGGAGAGACTCTGAAAGGATGCAAATGTTTACACCCCCCAAGTCACCAAAGTAAGCAGATCTGCACTAAGAGATACCTGTTTTCAGACAAATGGGTATCCAAGCAGTATTCTCCTTGACTCAAAGCTGGTTTTATGTGACAAACATTTAAAAGCAATAGTGTAGGTCCATTTCTAACTCAAGAAATGAAAAAGTGAGTGGAAACGAGCTTGTATTTCAGGATCCAGTTCAGTTCAACATCCTGGACAGATAAAATACAAAAGTCTCAGAAATGTGCTAGACTTGAAGAAGTTAAGTTTAGTTTTCAAACTAAGAAGTTAGGTTTAGTTTTCAGGGGTACAGGGCTAGGCACAAAAAAATTATTCTCACAGCTGCGCCAAATCCCTGGAGGATGGTTTATCCTTAATCTGGTTTACTTCTCCTCCTTTTTTCTTAATCTGTCCAGTTTCTCCTTAAACATTTTAAAATCACAGATGTCTTGTAACTCAGTGGGGTAAATGTGCACAAAATGATGATGTGAGGAATCCGGTTCACAGCCAACACACAACTGCTACACAGTACATCTAGGAAACCTGTCACATTGTCAGTCCATCCCAAGAATGTGTCTGACTAGAAACATTATAAGAAACCTCAACAAACATGGCAAGATGGCAAGAGATATATAATAAACAAATAAACATGTTTATAAATCCTCTCTGAAGCTCCCAGAGCACCATGCTCAAATCCCAGGCGTACTAAACAAAGCCAGTGTAGTAGTGGGCTTGGTAGTGTTAACAGTCAGACTTCATAATCTTAAAGGTCTTTTGCAACCTGAACGATTGTATGATCCTGCTGTGTCTCAGCAGCCTTTTCCCCCTAAGGAACAATGGAATTCAGGCAGCGAAAGGTATCACCAGCATGGCCCCAACTGCTCCCATTCCCAAGTGGGCATCCTGGCACTACTCTGTACACAGACAAAGACAGATCTTACCCATTACTCTCTGCCCAGTTGGTATCAGTCTATTTATTTTGTTCACAGAACCATTTATAGATGGCTGAGACAAACAGCTCTAACTCAATTGCCAAAATTTCCCCACAACATTAATATTTACGAAGTGCTTCTTGTGGGTACCATCTCAGTCTAAATATTATTTGTATCTTCAAGAAACACAAAGCTCTGAATAAGAAGATGAGAATAATCTCCATAAACACCAACATGTGTAATTCTTCTTGAAACAACACTGAAAAGATACATTTTTAATGCTTTATTATTGTTTCATCTTGGTTGCTTTAATATTCCTAGAATCTTGAGTACATTTTTTCTTTTAAATGCTCATATCCTTTCCCATTTGTCAAACATTGATTTAGCTCCTGCAACTTGTGCAGAACTCTAATTTAACTTACTTTAGTGGGATCTCTTGTTTTCAACAAGCATCACAGATTCTACTGAGAGTTCAGAAAGACACTGGCTGACCAAGCACACAGCATGGAGAGCCATTGTTTGTGCAGATACCCTGCAAACATAGTGGTTTTACATTTATTTTGACCAATAGCTGGTACCACAGTTTACAGTCTTAACTATCCTTATTTTTAAAGTAGTTATTTAGAAACCTGAAAGAGAAGAAGAAAGAAATCATTTGGGACCTTTTCTACTCAGGAATGGGAATAGACTGTAGCAGCTTAATTCAATTACAGTAATTCCTCCTTTAGCTTTTTGTCACTTGGAAAAAATACCACTAACCTCTGACTTGCTGTAAAGATTTAGATTTTATCACCAAATAGTGGTGAAATGGCAAATGTGTTGGTAGAACCTGAACAATTACCAGAGATGCCTGCTCATGTTAAGAAGCTGGGAGACTGCATACTTTATCTTAATTCCAGGGTGAAAAACCAAAGATTTAAAATATTTAATAATAAGAAAAATGCTCTAGAAATTACTGTTCATACACCTAAGGTTAGTGAAAGCAGAGTGACTCCAGTCCCTTTCTCACCTTAAATAATATAGGAGTGCCCATCCTCTCTACTGGGAAGTCAGAGAAAGGCCACTGGTCTTTCATCAGGCACTATGACCAGCACCAGAGCCTTCACAAACATTGTTTTTTTCACTCAGCTCACCCTTTAACCACAGGGCACAGGATCTGAATTTGCATTTGTATCTTAGTCCAGTGAAGAACAAAACTAAGTGAGGAGCAAGGAAAAAGTCTCTCACAGGTAAAACACTACACAGGAGGAACAGAAGCAACAGACCCTGACTTTCCATGGGGCTAAACTGCCTCTTGAAATGGAACGTGCGTGTGGTGCAGAGGCAGCACACACCAGGGAAGCAGTACCAAGTAACTTAAAGTTTGCAGGTTTAATTAATTGGTTCTTAAAAATGCCTGATGCAAACAAATCATTGAAATCCCTTGGCAGATTATGACACCTCTTAGAATCTGATGAAGATATTCATCTGAGTAGGGAAACGCTTGAGTTGGGTAACTCAAAACTAATGTCTTAACTGAGCAAATAAGTTATTCCATTCAATTCAAGGCACACTGAGTATTTAAAGAGGTACTGCACCAGAGCTGATAGGTTTCTTCCTGTTTTTAGTAGAGCTGGAAAACGTTTGAAAAGAAATAACCTCAATCCTTATCACCTACATGCATCTGAAAGTTTTTGAACCCTCTGCTGAAACTCATCTGTATCACAGTTTTAACACTCTGGTCCTTGATTGCCCATGTCATTTTTAAAACAAGAGAAAGGCTCCTCAATCACTCAGACATTTAAAAGATTTGGAGTTTCCACTACCTCCAGTTTCCTGTTTCTTCTCTTAATACTATTAAAATTGAACACTTATATTTATCATTCATTCAGTCCTAAAATGTTGCCTCTTTTTCTTTCTTGCAAACAATCAGAGGACACAAGGATCAAATCCATCTCAGTCTTTCCCCTAATTGCTCAAAACAAGCAATCAAATAGCTGTGTGCAGGCAAGTTCACTAGCTAAAAGCTATGCCGAGCATTCAGAAGACAATACTCTGGAATAATTCCCCACCTGGGTACTCACCCCATACCAAGAACCAGTGCACAATCTCAGCATAGCTACAGCTACAGCATCATCAGTTCCCACCAGCTTTTCTGGCTCTAGCTTGTCTAGTTAGTCTGGTCTCGTGCTGGAGAAGTCCAAGGATTTCCACAGTGCCTAAAAATCCATCCAACACTGGCTTGACTACTGATCCTGTCTGACTGCAGACAGGGCTGGGTTCAGTGCAAGGCACAATCTGATTATGTGGGGGTAATTTCTTACAGTGTCCTGAAATCATGGTCAGGCATTTAAAAGGATTTCTCCCAGAATCAAACACAATGACAAAGGAAAGGGAAATATGAATATGACCATCACAGTCCTGCTTAAGTTCAGCAAAGAAACGTAATTCTAATGAAACTCTTCTCTCATCTGTTTTATCAACACGGAGCTGCTAAGGGGAAATTAAAGAAATAAACTCAGTCATTTTAGGTCTTCAAAACCAAAGCCACATAAAAAAAAGCTGGGCTATATTAATGGGGACCCTGACAATAGATCTAGGAACTGAAAGTTAGGCATACAGAGGGCTGTATCACATTTAAAAACTGAGCTGAAACTTTTCTTTCTGTGCTGTTTTAAAGCCACTCCGTATTTCAGCCCGAAGTGATGGCAAACATTTATTGACAGTTAATGCAGCGCTCCTGCGATGTATAATTAGGCACAAGCCCAGAGGCACAAGGCCAAGTGCTGTTCATCTCTTGGCAAGTGCATAGTGTCTCAGATATACACTGCCTGAAAATATCCAGTGATATTGCTAATGTTTTTTAAGAGCCAGGAGTCTTGAGTTTTCACAGAAACTGATACACTGATTAACCCACCAAAATAAAAGTATAATGGAAAAAGCCCTGCAACAGTTCACCCAGTTTCTAACCCCTCTTTCCACACATCAGGAGTGATGTACCAAAAAAAGACTACCTTCCTTTGCCTTACCTCATTATTTACTTCAGCAGTGTCAAATCAGATCTTTCTTGCTTGGCTAAAAACCTTTCCAAAACAAGTGAAAACATCTATCAGCTTTTACCCAAGGGAAATGAACTGCTGAATATTCAATCATAGGTTTCCTTCCAAATGCTCTGCTTGTTTGTTTTAGCGAAGCCTTAAGAAGGGCAAATAAAAGGTTCGAAATCCTCTGAGCAAAGCTGACTTCTTTCTCTGAAGGTCACCCTCAAGTCATTTCAGAACCGTGGAAATAGCCAGGGGAGGGATAAGCACAGTCAAAAGACAGCTTTTCTTATCAAGAAACTTCGGTGCTTCAGGCTGAACTAAAAAAATACTGTCAGGTGGAGGTTTGCCACTTTATATGGACCTATCCAATTTTACCCTGGGGAGAAAGACAGAGTAAGAAGTTCTAGCAGAAGTATCTGCTGCACAAGTGCTTCAAAGAAAGGAGAGATTGCCTTTTCAGAACAACTCCACTAGAAGTGATCAGGCTCTTATGGTCAGTCAAGGGTCTTATGGTCAGGTACTTTCTTCTTTGGGACAAACCTTAACCACTGTTTTCAGGGTCAGTGCCAAAGCTGGAATATTCAAACCATACGGTATAGACCTGAATCAAGACAGCCCCTTCATATACCTTCAGAATTTACGGCATGATCATACTAATAACATGCACTCAAATTGATAGTAATGCATTTAGCAAACATTAACTATGACTGCCTTCCTATTCAGAGCAAATTTTGCCTAGGATCCAAACTGAAACTCACAACCACGTTAGCTATACATATTATTTAGGAGATGTTGCAGCCTGACTAAAGACTCAGTTTTGTGTAAACCTTGAGAAAGACCCGGGAAACTAGCGGGAGCTCTGCCTAAGCAAAAACTACAGGATCTGGGGCCCCTGTGCAGCTCCATGCACGGGCACACCACCGTCATCCCATTGACAGCTCCCCGTTTCTGTAACGAAAGCGAATCGCCACCCAAAATCCGCAAGCAGGCGAGCGAACAAAGCAGCGCCTCGGGGCAGTCCGGGCAGGCAGCGGCTGCGCCCCGGCACAGCTCCCGCCGTCCCCGCCCAGCCCCGTTACCTTCTGCCGCGGCCGCGGTGCCGGGCAGGGCCGGCCGCTCTCGCTCCGCTCCGCAGGGCAGGGCAGGGCCGAGCCCGCCGCGGGCAGCGCCCCAGCTCGGGGCAGGCGGCAAGGACGGGGCGGGGCGCCCGCGCTTCGCCCGGCTCTGGCAGCGCCCCTCGCTCCGCGCACGGCCCGGGCATGGATGGGACCCGGCAACTTCGCGCACGGTGCCGCCGGCCAGCGGCGGAGTTGCCGCTACCCAGCGCCATTCCCGCGCCCAGCGGGTGCCCCCGGCCCTCCCGCCCGTAGCCCCTCTCACCTCAGGCGCTGCCTCCTCCCCGCCGGGACCTGGGACGGCGCCGGCTGCTCCCCGCTCCATCGCCTCGCCCCGCTCCCGGCTCCCTGCTCGCTCCGCCGGTGCGGCCCCGCTCGCTGCCGCCGCCGCAGCCCCAGCGCCAGCCCCGGAGCGCCGCCTGCCGCCGGGGCACGGCCCCCCCGCCCCCGGAGCGCCGCTGCTCCCCCGCCCTGCGAGCCTCAGGGGCACCGTCCTGGCCGGGCAGCGGCGCTCATCTTTCATTCATGTCTTTGACCCTCAGCCCCCTCCCCTCATCGGGGCAGCGCCGGCCCCCTGCCCGGGCCGCTGGCGTGAGTTGCCGAAGCACTCAGCCCGAGCCCGACCGTGACGCGCTCTGAGGCCGCGAACGCACTCTCCCGGGCGCCGGACCTGTGTTGGCCGCGCTGCGGTCCCGGCTGAGTTTCCCGCTCCGCTCCGAGCCCGCGGGTGGCTCCGTGCAGCCGGCAGGTGAGCGCTGTCAGCGAGCCCGCGGGGCTTGCCAGGTGCTTCCCAAGGCGGGGAGAGCCCTTTCCCCGAGTTTCTGCCCCAGCCCGGCGCAGCCGGAGCGCGTCGGGGAGGCGGCAGCGGCGCCGGCAGTCCGCGGCCCGCGGGGACGCTGCCCCGGCAGAGCGCGGCTCGGCTCGGACCCTGTCCCGAGCGCTGGCGGGGTTCGTGTGTGCCGGGGCTGCCAGGATCCCTCGGAGGGAAAAGTGGGGAGCGGCGTTCACAGACGGTCGGGCGGAGACATCATTGCCCTGCTTGATGTCTCCGATCTGCGAGCGGGTGCTCGGGGGAAGGTTGCGCCTTTGGATGCCGGTGAGTGCCTGTCAGGCTCTGCCCGCGCGTACACCGCATGTACACCGCCGCAGGATGCCGCTCCACCGGGCAAACCAAAAGCACACCACACTCGTAACTTTTATGGTTTTAGTAACGAGGATGCTTTACCCCGACTCCTCCCTCTCCCCCCCTCAGCCTCGATCGGTACCAAGTTACAACCTATTTGGAAGGATCGAATTGCATTTCCCGGGGTGTTTCTTATCTCCTGCCAGCTTTTTTCAAAATGCCTCTGTAGCTAGTACCTGAATCCAGATTTTTGTCAGTCTTAACATTTTATTTTATTTTATTTTATTTATTTTATTTTATTTTATTTTATTTTATTTTATTTTATTTTATTTTAATTTTATTTTTACCCTGGCATTCATTAATTTTAATTTTTGGAGTATTTAAAAAAAAATATTTCCTTCCCTTCCTCTTGGGGAAAATTCTGGCTAGGTCTGGCATCTGTCATGATTTTTTGCCTCTTAATACTGAAGAAAAGATCATGTGTGTAGTAATTAGTTTCTTTTCTCAGTTAGTGGATCAAGTGCAAGAATTTTTTAGGTCAAACTTGATAAAAATTGTCAGTCCCAGGTAGCCCCTTGTTTGTGCAAGGAGTCAGCTCAGAGACAGCAGGATGTAGTTCTGCCTATAGTATCTGGAGCTATTATGGAAATTCTTTTTGTACATGTATATGCATTTCATGGTTTTTACTAATTATTGCTTACAACCACTACAAAATCGATCAAGTTTCATGGGAACAATTCATTGCTCTTTAAGTATTTGGTTTTCAAGATGCAGTGAAGAAGTAATTGGCAATTAAGTACATTGTCTTCTAATTTAATTCCATATTCTGTTTGTCTTACATTATGTAAAGACAAACAAACAGGACCTTGCTCATGGCCTTCTCAGCTCCATTTCAGCACTGCTTCTTGCATGCTCTCCATGAATCACTCCCCTCTGCTCTCCCACTGAAATCTGGAAGCGAGACAGGCATCACGATATCTGGCCTTGTTTGTATCAATGTTAAAGGAGTATTTGAAACCACTCATCTTTCTCATACAGCAAAACCTTTTTATTTTCATTTTTTTTGCTGCTTGACAGCACAGATAGCCTGGAACATATTTCCCCTGGCATGAGATTTTTGTGCAGTTACTTTTCTGTGCCAGTTCTATTTATTTATTTAGCATGGATTTATCCCACCTGCATATGGCTTGTATTTCCTCAAAATAATCAGTGTTAAAATACATAGAGGTACGTATTTCTTTCTTTTCCCCTCCCCCTCTAATTCCCAATAAGTAATTTGACAAGGTTATGGAGATTAGGATCTCACTTCTCTTCGCAAACTGATGTAGTACTATTATCTTCAGAGGTTACCTTTCAGCTTGCACTGGAGATTAGTTGTACATCCCCAGAAGTGAAGAATGAGCATGACTGGAGAGGTGTAATTCCACTTTTAATAATTCCAAAATATTAAACAGTATTCCATCTCCTCCACCCCCCATTTCCAGAAATTGCAGTTTCTTTACTTCACTGATGATAGTGAAGAGTAAAATTGAAGATCAATAGCAGAATGTTATTTATGGGGTCTGTGCCACTATTAAAAATAATATAATTCCAGTTTTCTAAACAGATGGGGAAAAGGTTGCATGGAGCAGTTAACTGGTTTGGACAGCATCAAAATTGTGCAGTCTTTTGTTGCAAACTGGGTCTCTGGTTCCAGCCTTTTTCTCTCAGTGCTGTTGTTTTGGTGCTGCTTTGTGCTCCTGTTGCTTGAAGGCCACCTCATGTATGCCATTCCCGAGTCACACAGCACCCACAGCTGCAGCAGGGAGGCCACAGGCACCATTCCAATCTTCCTGAACACCCTCATCTCTAGAAGTGGGCCACAAAAGGTAAATTGGCAGCTTTGTTTCATGTCCATGCCTATAGAAGATTGGGATAGCAACCATTCCTTCTTACTCTTCCTCCTGGACTTGCTTGGAGTAAATACAATTGAGTTTGGTTTACAATCATACCTTTCTACTGCAATTGAAAACACATTTATATGGCTTTCTGTGAGTAGCTCTCTTTATACAGGTGTGTGGGTGCAGCCTCCTCACTATTCCAGTTTAAAAGTTTAATTTTCTACTTGGACCTGGTCCTGCTTCAAATGAAATTACCATCTGAAGTCCCAAAAATATCAGAGGAGTATAATTAAATGCTTTGCAGGTGTGTTTACCCATTTCTTTCCAATCCATCCCACTATTGCTGCTATTGCTTCTGTTCCACAGATGGCAGCTTCAGTGGCAGTGACATGGCAAATGTAGAAGACAAAGCATACCTCTGTTTCCCTTCTTCAATTAGTTTAAAATTTCTTAAATATGCTTAAATGTTTTAGAAAGTAATAAGCATTAGGCCACTTGCTTACACTGCTCGCCGAGATCTACTTTCGTAAAGCAAAAAAAGCAGATTTAAGTGCAATGCTTTAGCGGTTTTTTAAAATCTGAAATCTGAGAAAAGCTGTAATATTATCCCAGAGCTGTGAAAGGGGAAAGGATATACCTTTTCCTTTTGATTCAGAACAGATTAATCCCTAGAATTGTGTTGTTGTTGTTGTTAATTTGGTTTGATTATTTTAGCATCCCAGTTGTTGTACTGCCATGATGTATTTGGTTTAGGATTTGTGTCGTCTAATCCAGAAGCTATTTTACAGGTCAATAAGATGCTTCATCTGAGTGTCAATAAGCCCTCTTCAAATACATTCAGCTTCTCAGGACTCATTTGGGATCAGCAGTCTTAGGGATAAGAGTTTATGCATGTATTAGTATGTGTGTTTTACAGATGGAGAACCTGTTAAATTAGTTCACCATGGTTATATTAGTTCATCAATGACCAAAGAAAGAGTATATAGCCAGAGACAGTAAGAACTTGCACTAAAGCTGTAATTTTATAGTTTCACCCTGGTGTCCCAGTCAAGCAAGTTGTTTTAGCTGCAAACTGGTACATCCCCATCTATCTGGAAGGGACCAAGTAGAGAATTGGAAGCTTTTGCAGAAGATGTGCCTAAAATCAGGCAGGAGGTGAATTCTATATGTTAAAAAGAGGAGTCTGTCTAAAAGAAGGTGTCACAAAAAGGGAAAGAAAGGTGATGGTGACCATGAACTTTGGCCCCTGGGGTGTGTGTAGACTGTGGAGATGGTTATAGAAGCTTGCTCCTTGGAGACGGTGGCAGGAACAAAAGGAAGCTCCTGGAAGTCTGACTCCCACACTTCAGCTCTTGTAGCAGACAGAAATCCCAGAGATGTATAAGTGAATATGTCTGTGAAGACTGTGTTGAACACTATTATTGTAATGCTTTTGATTGATTGTCACAGAGTGCTGCTGAGTGTGTTTTTGAAGGGAGAGAGAGGCAGATAGCAAAATTTTGGTACCTGTCATGGAGATAATTATTTTTGTAGCTGAAGGGAGGGAAAACAGGAAAGGGAAATTGAGCATCTCTTGCTTTGGTTAAAAGTGATTTTTCAAACAGGAAAATAATTAAGCTGAACTTCTATTTACATGACTTCAACCAATTCTATTCGGGGCAGCTGATCGGAACAAGGTTCTCAGAGCTAAGAAATTATACTGCAGGTAACAATGCAGAAGGAAAGGATAATATAATTGTACCAATAACAGCAGATGCAGTAGTTTTTCCCTCAAGTTATTTGTGACTAAAGTGGTCGTGTGCTTGTGCAAAATATTAATTATCTATTAGAACAGTAGCCATGTGTATACGTTACATAAATATGGCCATGTGTAGATATTACATAAATATAATATTTTCTCTGTACTTATCTTCTTCTGTATAAGAAGGTATCAAAGGGAGAATTTAGAGTTTTCTGCAAACTATTTATATAAATTATGTAATGTGTTGCAAGCAGGATGTACTTTTATATTAATGCCAATTTTTCAAATTATTTCAGGGGAAATTACTCAGGTTGGAAAAATACAAGTGTTAAATTAAAGAGAGCAAAAGGAAATAGAGAAAGTTACAGAAGATGTAATAGAGCTACTGTGGTGATAGCTATTGTGATGATCGCTTGTGAACACTCTATATCCTTTTTGTGTGGAAAAAATATTGCTGTGAGTTAGAGCTCTGGTATTTCCTCTTCTGTTAGATATCAGGCTGTGTTTTTGTAATTTTGCTGAGAGTCACAGCAATGAATTCGTGTCTCTGTAATCTCTTGCATCAAGTTGCAAGAGCACAGTTGTAATAAACAGCATACAAGTCACCTTCCAATTATAGCTAAATTAAATTTTAAGGTAGTATATGCAAACCTACCCTGAAAACCAAAACTTGTTATGTACAAAGGTGTTTATGTTCTTCTGGGTCTGTTTATTGCCAGAGTCATGGGTTTGGTGGAGGGGAGAGTAACTCTGCCAAGAAAGAAATTCTTAGCTATTTGGCTCTTTGATTTGCAAATGAGACCCTGGTATACATATTAACACTTGGCAAAACTGGAGCCCTATGACAACAACATGTACAGTTAAGATTTCAAGCTTTTCAGGTCAGATGCAAACTTATGCTGAAAACATGACCCTTTGTAGAGATCTGATCAAGCTGCCAAGCCCAGGGGCTGGCACTGACTGCAGGCCACATGCTCAGAGATTGCTTGTCTACAGAGGTAAAAATCCACCTATTGATATGGAGGTAAAAATCAACATATGTCCACCCCCATGTTGATATGACAAATCCCAGCAGCCATGCTCAGGCT
The DNA here is from genome assembly GCF_017590135.1 of Pyrgilauda ruficollis. Lineage (NCBI taxonomy): Eukaryota > Metazoa > Chordata > Aves > Passeriformes > Passeridae > Pyrgilauda > Pyrgilauda ruficollis. The sequence continues at coordinate 497,941 of NW_024516764.1, read as the reverse complement.
GAAAAGATATTTTGCTAGTGTGGGGGTTTGCCCACTCAAAACACCAAGGCAGAAAACATTCTATAAATGGGAAGAAATACAGAGCATAAACAGGAAGAAATTTGAATATTATATTTTTTCTCTCAAACCAAACATAAAGACCCAACACTCTGAAATGAAAGCATAATTACTGAATAAAGATATGGTCAGGCAGCCAGACAAATGGAAGATGAATCCAACAGTGTTAAGCTTGATCCTGCCCTGCTTTGGGAAAAACTTAATTGTGTAAATTTAACATTTCACCTCAAAGTATTATATTTGCTTCAATACAGGCTTTGCGGTCTGAAGGGTTCTCCTAACTCATTTGGCTGAAAGTGAGAGAAAAATAATATCAGAATGATTTCTGTGGGGTTTATTTGCACTGCTGTTCTCAGAAAAAAAAAATTAAGCCAAATTCACTAGTTTCAGATTCTTGAAATGGATCATTAAACCAAGGTAAGCTCTTGTATTGGCTCTTTGATTCAGAACTAAGATTTCAACAATAAACTGAACTTTATTGTGAAAAAAAATTACATCTCCTTTAATTTCAAATGTCAATACACAGAATTTTAAAACAGTTTAACAAAATCACACTGAAAGTTCATTCAGATAAATGTTTAATCATCCAGCATTGTCTGGAGGCTTATGAACATGGGAATCCGAATGTGCTCTAAAGGAGCATTTAAATTTTGGTTGAAGGAGAATGCCTTTTTTAGGGAGGAGTGAATTATCCCTATGAGTGGTCTACAGGAAGAGTTAGTGTACAGTAAGTTCGCAGTCCCACTCACTAACTTCACGGTAACTTCCTCTGCAGACATGCATCCAGGTCAGTAGAATTTATGCATTGTTAATCTTGCTGTGCACATACTGCAGCACTTTGGCTACAAAGTGAATCAGAGCCCAAACAGTGAAGGATGGCTGTGTCTGCATTAGGAGCAAAATGGTGCCGAGGGTCCAACATTTGTCTTTCAGGAGCTTTTTCTGCCGTGTAGCTGCGGTGTGTTCCCAGGGGCTCAAAGCCCATTAGTGCCTGAATCACATCTTTCAGTTCAGACCCTGCAGAAAGACCCTGGTTGGGCGGTATTGAGCGACACACACTAAGAGGGGAGAATCAAGAATAATCTGAACTTCAGTGCTAGTGTAGATATTCTGAAACAGGGCAGGGTTTCACATGAGGGCTAGTCTGATGGCAGCCTGGGTGTGCTGTGAGTCTGGAGTGATCAGTGTCCTGGAGAGCTGCTAGAGAGTGGCTGTGGGACTCCCTGAGTTAGCAGAGAGGTAGGTATTTTTCATTTGATGTAAAAAAGAATGCAGAAAAGAACTCATCAGATTCGTGCCTATGGCACCATTGAGTCTGTCATGGCATTTGATGCAGAACTAACATTCTGCACAGCATTCTGTGGTGAAGGCCACATTATAAAGACTGCATTGAGAACTAGCCCTGAAGCTTTTCTTGCCCCAGTCTGTTTGCCATGAGAAACAGTAAATTAAATAACGTCCAAAAAGCCAGTCTCCTATATGTAATGAACATGCAGTCCACAGTATTCACTAAGCAAGAGGTCAGTGGGCTTAGTGAATTTGCCTGGTCCTTTCAAAAGACTTTCTATTATTAATAATGTTTCCAGCTTCTTAGTGGGAGCTGAAGTTACTGCAGAGCTTTTGAAACAAATTTCAGGGGTCAGGAATGGATGTGCTATTTTTGGCTTCCACTTAACCACCCAACAGACAGGAATCAGGTAAATTATTTGCTCATGTTTCCATTAGTATCATGTTGCTGTTATGCATGGCATCTTTTTCATAAAAAAACAACAGAGCTACCATTCCAGCAGCTTGCAGTATAGATTAGAGAAAACGGTGAGGTTTGCCAAAGTGCTTTTGCTCTTTACATAGCAATTAAGCTTGAGAGAAAAAAGATGGCCACAGGTGGGTCTCAAGCAGCTATACGCAAACCTCAAATATCCACCTAAGCCACACTCACCTTCTGGGATTCAGGTGGCTTTTGAACAACCAGTGGGCTATTTGTATTGTAAATTATTCACATGGATGCTAACCTATTCCTGCCTATGAAAACAGCACATGAGAGAGCACATGGGAACGGCTGATGGAAGGAGGAGGTTAGGGCAGTAATATGGTCAGTGTCATCCGACAACTTTGTCACTTGTGGACTTTTTTTAAAAGTGAGAGTTAGAATCACAGTGCAGGTGCTAACATCCAGAGGAGTGTGGTTTGGAGGGGAGGGAGGGAGGGAGGGAATTACCCCATTAATTCCTTGATGGCTCACATTAGCAGTGTGTCTTTAAAAACAAAATAGGATGCTGCTAAGGATGTAAAGGGAGCTCTGGTGTATGTTACATCAGTTGTAAAATTGAATTATTTCTAAATTATTGGGTTTTTAAAAATGCCACTGGCTGAGTTATAGCACAAAGCTGAACAAAGACTGCAGTGAAGAACATGAGTAATTTCAGTGATGGGAACTGCAGAATTATTTAAGCAGATTTGTGTGGTAACTGGGGCTTTTCTCACAGTGTTTAGTCTTGAAAGAACAAGACTGGTGTCTTATCTACACTGCTTATCACATTTACTGCTTAATAGCAAGCAAGCAAAAAATTGTCAGAAAAGTTTAATGATTGAATTACCACTAAATGAATGCCCAGAGTTGTCAGTGATATTTTTGGCAACAAAGACACCTAATCAAAACAAAACAATTTTCAGAATTCACTGAGGTGGTCCTTCAGAAGCACAGTGGGGGCTGCATCAACAGGAAGTGTCACAAAAGAGCAGTTTGCCCTCAGCTCCTTCTGTTCACGCAATGAAGGAACTTCATCACAATGAAGGAACCTTCTCACTTTTACAGGGGAAACAGTTTCAGGCCAGAAGGGTGGACAAGCAAGGAGGGGAAAAGAGGCAGATATTCAAGGAGCAGCAGCCTCCTTGTGTGCCTTCAGCTCATTTTCTGAAGTGCAGCCAATTTCAGAGGAAAGTAGCTCAGGAAAAAGAAGGTGCTGTGCTGCTTGGGAGCTGATAGGCTGCCCCTCCTTGACCAATATTAATTATCGGAGCCAGAAGATAAGGCTGCTTCTTGGCAAAATGCTTTTTGTCACATAATGGTCATGACAGAGATGAAAGTGCTTGGGAGTGCAAAACTGACTTATGTATCCATGCTATAACCTGACCAGCTGCATTCACACCGGGCAGATCTAACAATGCTTCATGCTGGGGCTTTCATGAGATGAATCTCTGCAGGGAAAAAATGTCACTTGTTTTCCCTGCCCTCTTTCAGATATGCAGTTTTGTTAAACAGAACCCAGCAATCCTTTTCATAATGGTATTTTTGAGCATTTTTGTTTTAATGGAGAAGTGGCAGCTCATTTAGAGCCCAAGAGCATGCATGAAACATTCAAGTGAGTTCCAGCTGAGACAGCTCTGGTACAGCATGGAAGGAGGGAGTTTGCATGACTGAAGACCATCACCTGTAGCAGGTCCTCTTTCCTGTCCTTAGCTGTCTGTCTCCCTTAAAACCCAGGTGACAGGTTAAATGTCAGCAACAACCTTGCACTTTTCCTTTTAGTTAGTGCCTCTTGAAGTGACTCAGCAGATGCGTAAATTTCATCTTTATTGTAATACATTTTCTGTTAAATCCTATTTCACTATTTTAGCCTGATGGTGCCATTGGTTCCTTATAGCAGGCATTGCAAACATCCTTTCAAAGCCAAACTAGAAATTAAAATTTATTAAACACCCAATAGACTGCCCAAAGCTGCGTGAAAATTGAGCGTGAGTAGTTTCAGAAGTTGGAAAGGCTATTCTAAAAAATCTGACAGGTTCTCTACCCCAAAGAAAGTCCAGAGAAGGATGTCCTGGTTTACAAAGATGCTAATTGGGAAGTATAAGCAGGCTTCACTGCCATGTTACACGTGAAACTGGATCGTTAGGGCACTCAGGTCAGAGCTGTAGAGAGAATCATTGCCTTGCTGGTGGGTGGTAGGCACCATTGGGTCGGCAGTCCTGTCCCTGGTGATTTTGAGAGACTATAAATCATGTTCCAGTGCAGAACAAAAAGCCATCTAAGGTGCTGGAAACTTTTCCTGTGTTGCTAGGGAAGTCAATGCAGTGAGGCAAGGACAATGTTTTTCTTTCTAAATCCATTCTCTAAATATTTGTAATTTCTGTGACTACTCATTGTGTGCATTCTTTATTTTCTCAAAGCACTACTAGTCAGATCTCCTTATCTTATTCTCCAAGGGGTTCCTAAACTGTAAGCAAGCAGGTCGTACATCAATTAGCTCCATCTACTTCTTTTTCTTTTTCATTTTTGTACTTAATAGCAAACAGTTGCATCTCTATCTCTTGGCGCCCACTAACTTTGAAGCTGGAATACTGGGAAAACAAGGCATTTAAGTCTTGCTATGAGAAAGAGCTACCCCAATGCAGCACAGAAAAAAAGAGACCCTTTGCTCTTCATTTGCCACACAAAGTCCTTCAGCTGCAGGGGAGTTGGAGTGGCTCAGGAATTTACCATGGTAATATGAGGTTCAGACTTTGTTCCTAGAAAGGGCTGAAGTAGCTAGAATAGCTGGTCTTCAGCTGGCCATCAGGTGACAGCCTTAACACAGTTGCCCTGCAGGGTTACAATTTTTCCTCCTACCCATCTTCCCTAGGCTTATTAAAAAAAGCTAATGATAATTTCTGCGTAAGAGAAATATATTGACGTTTCCCCCCTCCATTTATGATATTACCAAAGATACTATTCCTTATTTAGTTTTCTATTTTTGAGATAAATACTATGCTCTTTTCAACCCCATTGAAGCCAACAGGTTTTTCTCAGTTTACGCCTAGGAATTATACCAATTTTCTGTGTGTTTCTCACTGTGCCATTCTGCTTAGGACACAATTGTGGGAGAAAAAATGACCTCCCACAGCTGGGGAAGAGGCTAAAGCTATCTGACTGGGAATTCATGCCACTGTCAGTCTGTCAGCTGTTTATCTTCTCATTGACCCAAAGCCCTAGGAGATACCACCTAGTTAAATCTAAAGAACATCGTGTACCAGAGCCCCATCAGTGGGCAAACTTGACCTTGTGCTACCACAGCATCTAGTAACTAGCTTGCCAGTGGGAAAAAGAAAAAGCATTCAGAGGGGACAGCAATTAAAAAAATGCAGCACAATAAAGCTCAAGATTCTTGTATGTTCTGCACATATAAAGCACCATTCATCCAAATCCTATTTTCCATCCTATTATTTAATTCAATTTATAATGATGAAACAATTGCTCAGGAGTGTGACATGTTCATACATGGGAAGTAAATTAACTCAGTAAGTTGCTGACTAAACCAAACAAATTATTTTTTTTTCTTTGAGAATAATATCCTGCCTATCCATTATCAAAGAAAAACTATCTGTATTAAAAGCTTGCACTTGAGGCACTCTCCCTGGTACTGCACTATTTGTGACACAAACACATTAAGTTTATTACAGAAGAGAAAATTATTTCTATCTGCAAGTATTTTGTAGTAGCTCTTTCTTACATACCAATTATGGGTCATTAGCTTCCAAATAAGCAATATCTGCTCACATACATGGCATGTAGCCACCTTAAAAGGGACAGTGGAAACACCTGCCTAATGAGGTCATCCTGGGAAATTTATGCAACCAGGCAGCTCTGATTTACAAGTTTACAGAAACAGAGGCTGCAGGCAGACACTTCTCCATCACTTCTCAGGCTAGGCTGTACAGATGGCCTTTTCTTCAAACTGTTCCACCTTGTGGTACGAAGTGTTTAATATGGAAGTTCAACCTATTCTATTCCAGGCTCAACATACTCCAGAACCTGAAGAAAACTAATCTCAGGGAAAGTGTTAGAGCAACATTTGCAGCTTAACATTTCTTAATGTTAAGAAATGTTAAGCTGCAAATTATGCACAGACCCTTGAAGGTATCTTCAAGTCTGCTCCTTGCCAGAAGAGTTTCGGTAAGGGTTGAGATCAGGATCCAAGCTGATAGATTTCCTGTTGGGCTTTAGACACCTAGACATATAGGTGTCTTATTTTCTTCATAATAAATGCTTTGCTTGTGGCATCACAAGGTGCTTGTGATCTAACAGGCACTGCCTCAAGCTCCAGCACAGGCTAAGCTCTATTCAGTCTGGCACTGGATGTACCATAATGAGACAGTAGCAAGTCACCAAAACATTGACTCAACTGACTGAATATGAGAGGAATCAGTGGTCTATCTCCAAAGGCTAAAGGCAGGTGAGAAAATAATAAAGGTCACCAAAACAAATGCCCCTAAGTGGCCACTTGGCTTGACCCCTCAGCCCAGTGTATCAAGGAGCTGGAGAGAGGTAGGGGCAACTGTGGCTGTGAGAGTGCAAGAGAACAGCTTCAGCCCAAGAAAACGTAGTGCCGGCACATTCAAAGGTGTCGAAGCAAGAAAGGGGTTCAGTAAGTACTGAGCCTTCAGTGAAGCAAGGAAGAATGAATTATTTAATCCCTGGAAGATGAAAACTTGACCATATAATAGCATTTTTCTGCAGAAGATTGAATATTAAGGTATTAGGTAAACAGGAATGTACAGTTACAGACAGGAAAAAATGTATTGTCTGAAAGAGTTATTTAGAAGAAAGAGTGAAATATCCAAAGAGCTGAATATTACAGAAAATCTGGAAGTGACAGTGAAAAATTAGGATAAAGTTTTATTTCTAAAATGGAAGGCACCATCTTCCAAATGGAACCTAAACCACTTCCAGTTTCAGTATGCATCACACATTACTCACATTACTGATCCACAGGTGGAGAGGACGTGAGGTGAGCCTGGTAAAGTCTGAAGGAGAGCCATCACAGAACTTGAAGCAGTGAAAAAAACATTAAAAAACCCCCAAAGATAAAATACATCCTCAATTAAATTATAACTCAGCTAGTATGCACAAAGTCAAATGACTTCTGGCTCAGTTTCTCAGAGAAAATTAGATAGTTCTGCTCCAAGTGGAAGAAAAATGTATCCTTTTGCAAATGCATTTCTCTGTGTTATGCTTTTAAGTACCAGCTTTTAAATCATGTCTGAAGAGGCCTGAGAAAGCACATTAGCACCTCTCCACAAGCACTGTTTGAACATGATTGGCTCGGGGAGAGGGGAATGAAAGATTTCCAGACTCAGTGCAGACAAAGCCCAAAGGCTGTTGGCATAAGTACAAAGCTAGAATAGTGCTTCAAGAACATGGAAAGAAAATGCCTTTAAAGAAGAATTCACCAAAATGACATGAAACAGCAAACAGGAGACAGGGCCTTTGAAAGCAGTTTTTCACAATTAGGTCACTGCTCTTTTGTGAATGTTGAAGGTGTTCCACAACAGGAGTCAGAAACCTGCTGAAAGCCTGTTCCAAAAACCCTTCTGGATCCCCTGGCTCACTTTTCACCATTGCAATTATCAGGCTGCCAGGGCAACTGATACAGCAAATTGACTGTTCACTTCCAAAGCCGCTTGCTGCTGTTCTTACAGAGTTAACTCAGGAGCTCTGGGAAGCAGCAGTGTGCCTGGAGCAGCTCACAACATCCCTTGGGGGTTGAAAGACTTACCAGCCATTTCTGTGTGTAGAGGGACACAGTGCAATGCAAAGTTATGAACTGCATTTAAAATGTCCCTCTTTTTGTGACCATCACTCTCCTTTCCCCGTCTCCAGGTTAGCAGAGTGCTTTCCTGTGCCCTGTGCTTTAAAGAACAAGCTGAGGTCCTGCGTGTGTTTCTGGCTTGGTGTTTGCAGCCCCTGACAGCCAGCTCTGTCTGACAGAGCCATTCAAGTGAGCACTAGCCAGTGGTTGCGCCCTGCTCCCAGAAGGAGATTTCACATTTGAAAGGAGCTCACCACAGAGGAGGTAAGAAAAGAAATGTCTGCCAGTGTGCAGGAGGAGCAGGCCAGCTCCTGGAATGCATTTTAGGGAATGTGTTTCCATTTATTTTCTTTCTCCTAGCTTAAATATTTTACTATTTTCAAAAAGGAGAGCATATGAGCATGAAAAAAAATGTGTGCCAAGAAGTGCATTTGCATTTATAAGACAGCCTGAAGACAGGTGAAGTGGCACCTCAGAGGAAGAGTGATACAGGTTTCCAATCAAATCAGTCACTGATGCTGTGTGGAGCTGGAACTGAAGCTCATCACAGGTTTAGGCAGGTCTGTATTCAATATGGCAGATTTTCCATCTACTTCTTGAACTTACAGTGCAGTTCTGTTTCCTGAACAATGTTTCAGCAGTCTAGGGGTTCGGTGTGGAGCTTACTGAACCTGAAAATTCAGTAAACTGTCACTGTTCTCTGTGTGATTAATAGAGATTAATGTTGATGTATGTACCGGCATGTGACACCACGGTTTCTACAAGGAACCACTACTCATCAGCTCAACATATGGAATTAATTGGCTTTGTTTATTACCAGGGAGAAACAAAGAAAAAAGGTCAAGTTGCCCTAGCAAAATTATGCACTGTCACTTAGTAATATCACTTCAATGGGGAATACTCACTGAATTGAGTGAGAACAATTGTTTTTTATTTTTTGTCAGACTGACCCACTTGGTCTGTGTAATTAAAGTCTAGAACAAATGTATGTACCCTGACAGCCTCTCGCTACCTATGGACCACTTCAGGTGTGTACAGACAGTCACATGCCACAGTAACATTTTTTTCAATCTCATTGTTTATTTTACATTAATTCAAGGCATTTCTGACACTGCGTTTTTTTCCTGTGAGTTTGCTTTTGCAGAAACAAACATTTGGAAATATTTGATGCTCTTTTAGACCCTACAAAACTACCCTCAGCACAACTATCTGTACAGACAGGGAATACTCAGCTGAGACCTTTATGCACTTTGAATCATCTTTTTTACAGTGTCTTTGTGAGCAATTCTGCAATTCAATTTACAAGTTACAAGGGATGTGAAATTAATAATGAATGGAGAATGGCTGCGATGATGAATAGCTGTGCAGAAAAATCTTCCATAATAAAGAAGGGTCAAAGGAAAAGGTGTGTGCTGCTTCCACAAAATGCAGGTGTGATCTCTTAAAAAAAACAAATAATAGTAATGTGAGATGTGTGGGCTGTTTTAGTCTGTTTCTAATTGAACAGGAACACCCCTGCCCCACCTCACCCCCCATTATGAAAAGAAATATTGATAAGGAATTGTTTTGCAAGCCCTTAGAGATTTTGCAGAAGTTCTTTGGTATCAGGATGGACAGTGTGTCCTAGGGATCTGAAAGTATCCTACTTCTCCCACTAGCCGGTGAGAATCAATGAAACCCAACTGGTCTCTGGTGGTATGGGCTAAGAAACCATGTCACAGATGTAAACTTCAGAAATTTGGTAAGGCCAAAGGCTTTCTAAAAGGTTAAAGATCAGTAAAAATTGTCCAGGATTTTCAGATTTCCTTCTCTAGCCAGGAACACTAAGAGAGAAACAGGTGCCCTCTGTACAAGCGTGCAGGTCTTTGAAAGCCTTGGGACCATTTCTGATAAAGTCTGGGATATTGCAAGCAGGGAGTGCCAGAGGAGGAGATAAACTAAAGCAATATGAGTAACTGCTTGTCCACCAGTTTGTTGCTTATAAAAAGATCAGTGGAGAAACAGGGATAATTTCTTCCTCTTGAAATAGAAGAATTACCCTTTTTTGCAATTCTGGACAGTATGCTTACAGTGCATTCCAATTTTTTTTTATTCTTGTACATAAGATTTATAAAAAAGAAAACTATAGAGGGATTCAATAATTTTTCAAGAAGTTATTGGAAGAACTGAATCATGTTTCAAAAAACAAGAGCCTGATTTATGCTATAAACCCCAGTATTTTACCTTTCACGGAGGTGACTTCCATAGCAGATGGAACAGAATTTTGATGAATTTCCCTGCTGTCCTGGTTCTGGCGAGGACAGGTTTGATTTCTGCAGTAGTCAGGAGAGGGCTTAGCTGGGACCTGGAGATTATTCTGTACCACCTCACCTCATTTTTTGTGTGGTGGAAGCATGGAGCGATTGGGTTGGATTTGTGGTGAGCATTTTGCATTTGAATCACTCTGTGTCTCACTTGTACACTTTTGTTGTTAATATTATTGCTGTTAACTGTTCATTTGCTTCTCTCATTGCTCTTTCCAGTAAATTGTTCTCATCTCAAGCCAAGATCTTTGCCTTTTGTGTCTCCAGTTCTCCACTCCAGTCAACACAGGGGAGAGTTGGAGGGGGAATGGGAAGTGAGTGATGGGCACAAGTAGAGCGTGGTTTCACTGGGAGCACTAAATTCCTAAACCATGACAACTGTAAACACAAATCATCATGGAGGGGCTTTGTGGAACTTCTGAAGCTAGAAAGAGTAATTTTTATTTCCAGTATTTTGGTGTAATTTTGTCACAGAAGGAAGACCATCTATTTTTCCCTTGAAAGGCAATGTCCTTTCAGAGCCACAAAATTTAACTTAAAAATAAAACAGTCAATAATGCAAAGCACAGGAATGCCATGCCTGTCTGAGTACTCCTTTTTGTCAAGGTTAATAGGTAGAAGCAACATTACAAAACAAACCACTCTGGGAAAACAACATGTTTATTATTATTCAGACAAAAGAGACTGCAATGGCCATCTCATATGACCTCGTCCTACTGTTATATTTGGAGTTATTTGTAGAATATTTTTATGAGAATGCCCATCAACTCTTCATCTTAACGTTATTTACTAGGGTTAAGAAATGATCACACATCTTTTGTACATAAATTTAAATATTAGAAACAAATGGCGAAAGTAATGACTTATAGGTTGGGAGGGACAGTAGCAGAGACATTTGTTAAGTAACCTGCATCTCTTCTTTTATGTGTTTAATAATTATCTAGAGCGGAGAATAAAGAATATATTAATTGAAGTCACTTATATATTAAATTGAGGGAAATTACTAATACAAAGAAGACATGAAAAAAATAGGATGGAACACACCCAGACAAAAAATACAGGGAGAAAGTGAGAAAATGAGATACTATTTGTGGATTAAAACACAATCAAAATGAAAAGTTATTCTAAATCACAAGGGGATAGAAAAATCTAAGACATGCTATCAAATAAACCTGCAAAGAAACAACATGGAAAGAATCTTAGGGGGCTGTACTTTCAATGCAGGATAACAAGGTAAAATAGCCAGAGAAATATATAACGAGACTGGAATACATAGATGAAATATTTTCACAGGCACCCCTGGAATAGCCTGTTCACTTCTTTATGAGATGAAGAAGATCTGATGAAAGAGAGAGAATTCTGATCAGCACAGCAAATGGATTAATCAAGGTCCAAAATTTGATTTATGAGAAAGAATGAAAAGACTTCAGAACATTTTAGATGATTTGTTAGATTAAGAGACAAGTACAGCCTAGGAACAAAGCAGCAGTCTTGAAATGCATAAAACCTATAAATAATGTGGATAAAGAGACTTCACCAGCTTATGCAAAGCAAACATAAATGAATAGGTGAAACTAGGTAAAGAGGAGGTCAACAGCCCCTTTCCTAACAGCACACCATTAACTTGCACAGTGATCTTGCAGGAGCCATAATGAAAGAAACTCCGCTTAGCTCATTGAAAACCTGAGAAAAAATGTGCAAGAGGACAGCTAGGAGTGGGCAGCTTCAGCTGCACAGTTGGAAGTGGCTGGTGTCCCCCTGCCCTTCCTCTGCCCTTCACTTCTCACCAGAGGGATGTCACAAGGCAGCAGGGAGCCAGTTGTATGTGTAAACCCTGGTTGGTGGCATCCCTATGCCCTTGCCCTGTCCATGGCTGGATAATTTTTTCTCACTCCCTGCGAGGCTCTTTTGGGCATGAATTAGTTCCCATACCATCAGAAGTCAGTCTTTACCTTCCTTGGTTCAATCTTTCCCAGACATGCAATGAATCTGTGCCAGAAGAATGGTACTGCTTGTTTCACGACTCCAGCTCTGCCAATTCCAGACTGTCCAGAAGATGCCCATGGGTGTTCTCTCACATGGCAAGTACAAGAGCATCGATGGGAAAGGGTGTCAGCTGGGAGTGAGAAGCCTTAACAGGGCAGCTGCAGAGCTGAAACCTCTCCTTGGGAACAAGTGCAGTTTTGTGTCATGTTTCACAAAGCAGAAGAGAGCAGCAGGTAAGATTTGAATGGCAGATTTGGGGAGCAAAGAGTAACCTCGCAGTCCAGAAAAAGTCTTGTTAAATTCCTTGGCATTAATGTGCTGCTGAGATGTTAAGCCGTACAGCGTCAAAAAGTGAGTTGTTGGGAGGTAATGCCTGCTCTGTCCACCTCTTTAATCTGGGGGATATTTCCCTCAAACTGAGTTTTCTCTCCAGGTCAACGTTTCCACACCAGCCCTGATTAGCATGGAAGTCCCTATTTCATGTACAACACTCCCCAGCACACAGTCCCTATTTCCCCAGACCAACTCTTCTGTAGCTGCTGGTAAAGATATCATGTTATTCATTAAGCCTTTTATTAGCATGCTGCTGTCTAACATTTCATTGTCTAACAGCACCCACTGTGTTAATGGTCACAGAGTATAATGTTGAATGTGCACAGCGGGAAATAACACACATAACACAGGCAGGAGGGCAATTGATTGGACAGTTTAATCCCCTGGTTTATTCCCCTGCTGCCACTGGGAAGTCAATATCATTGAGTGAATATGACAAAGCATTGTCTTGTGAGAAAACCTGTCTTTGGTGGAATTTAAAGACGTGATGAGGAGTAAAGAGAACATTAAAAGTAAAACAATACTTATATGAAACTCTGCCAGACCTGAATTAGTCCCACCAGGCTTGCAAGTAGATCTTGGTTTCAGGCAGCACATTCCTACAGTAGCACCAAGTGCCTTCAAGGTTCTTTTGCTGGATGAATTAAAACTCAGTGACCCTTCAATGTTTTCTCTAGATAAGCCTGAATCAGAATCCCAAACCCAAACACCCCCAAATGCTGCGGACATTTGGATCTTACAGACAGATTATCAAGGTAGTTTGAGATAAGATTAGGTGTTTATGGAGGAGGGAAATCTTCCAGTGCATGCACAATTTTAACATCTGCATGGAATAAGTGTGCATGTAAGGAGGGGAGCATGACTAACTGAGACAGAAGAGGAGGAATAGGTGAATATGAGTAAGGGATAAAGTTTTTCAGGCACTGGGAAGAGGAGTTTTTGTGGGGCACTGCGTGTGCCCAACAGCATCACTTCTGCAGTCTTCTTTTCTCTTCTTGTCTTTGTGCTACCAGGGAGAACATGGAAAGCTGGAAGCAAAACCCAGAAGGCTCACAATTAAAGGGGCATCTCTTACAAAAGCCTGAGAGATAAGAGCACAAAAGATTGAAGTGCTTGTGACAATTTTGGCATCTGAGGAGTACAAGCAGCAAGGTTAGTGAAAGCTAGCAAAGCTGAACCTTAAGGACTGTTGCTCAGATATTGGAAGGAAAAGCTTCCTGGGCATCAGTTTGCTGGATGTTACTCCAGCAAAACATTACTCTAAGGAAAAGGCTAATTATGCTAGTGTGGATATAACTAAATATCAAGAACTTTATTACAAGACAATATCAAGGAGGAGAAGTGGGGAAATCTATTGTGTGCCTTACAGCAACTATGCCTGTATGAACAGGATCATGGCCTTTATGTGCTAAAGGACATGAATTCCACCTGCAAGTGCACATATGCAGTTTTGTATGGAAAAGCAGGAGAACAGGTGTTTTTTTTCCTTGTGGCACTTGCAGACAGCAGTGCAGGCAGGGGGTGTGCACCCCAAGGCTGATGCCTGCCACAGATGCTGACAGCTGAGGAGCAGCTGATTTTCCAAGGGAGTGTCCTGCATCACTGGGCAATGGGATTTGACTTGTCTCCATACCTTCTACCTCTGATTTGTTTGGAAATGGGATACCAGGTTGCTGCAGGCACAAAATCTGGTGTCTTTCAGAGGACTGAATTGCATGTTGGGCAGCACCACTCCCTTTCACCAAAACAATAGGAAGGACAAGGACCAACACTCCTTTTAATTCTGTTGTTTCTTGCACTGAAGTGGGAAGAAGTAAGACAGTTTTATCCCTTTTCCTTTTCTACTCTGAGAGGGCATGATGGGATGTGCTGCCACACATCAATATGAGAGCCAGGTGCTCTCCAAAGGTGTGGCAAGGACATCCTGGGTCTGCTGAAATTAGTGGGATGGCAACCTTGGGCTTGTTGGGAATGCAAAACTTCCATGAGCTGTGTGTAAATTGTGACATGTGTCACAACACAAGCCTGGGTGACTCATGCTAGGATCCTATCCAGTGCTGGGCAGTTCCATCTTTGAGATAACCATTCCACCAAGATAAACCCCTTCCCACAGCAGGAAGGGCACACCCTGAGCACCTCTGCCAACCCCTGCAGTCAGCTGAGAGGAGCTGGAATGGCACAGGGAGCTCAGAGCTGCTCAGGAGGACGGTCTGCAGCCATGCTACTCAGTCGAGATTTTCATAATTATTCTAATTTATAATTGAAAACCTTTTCATTCTCTAACAACACTGAAGATGTGTGGTGAAAACCAAGAGAAGATGTTTTGCAATGAAAAAGAAAGCTTTGCAGTGAACCATGAAGCATGTTTTGGGGATCCCTGGCGAGTGCAGGCTGCTTCAGGGACCTGACCAGGCACACACTGGCTCTGCTGCATCCCCACACACTGGCCCAGGGCACTCCCCACTCCACACCCACATCTGTGAGACACAGAATCAAAACCCAGTCAGAAACCATGGCAGGACACAAGGTTTGCTGTGCTGGGTACAGCAGCAGTACAGCTAAATGCCTGGAAACATTCTAACATCCCTTAACATCCCCTGTGATGTTAGAATCAAGTGTGGCACAGAGCATCTCTGAAGCAGGGTCCATGTGGGGACAGCTGGGCAGGCCAGTCCCCACGTGTCACAGCAGAGACAGACCCTGCATCATGGAACAAACCCCTCCTGCAGCACAAAGCGACCCCTGCAGTGATGGTGAAGTGAGTCGGTTCATGACTCCTATGGCACCCGAAACCCTTGCAAAGAGGGCAAAAAGAAGGGGCATGAAGCCCAGCAGGAACCCCTCCCCAGTGGAGGGATGCATGGAGCATGGGTGAAGGTACCCACCTAGCAAGGAGGGGCTCCCATGCAAGAAGGCTTTTCCCGTAGGAGACTCAAGCCCATGCCTGGGCTCACTGGCGTTGTGATTCTTAGCGAAAAAAGGGGCTAGAGAAAACAGAATAAAATTCAAATCAATTATGCTGTTCAAAGTCAGTCTCTAAATTAATCCAATTATGCAGCAGCAATCTTTGCTTAATGCCCAGAAGCTAGAAATGATTGTTAGAGCAGTCATTGGGGAAATCAGTTGATAATGACAATAACCAACAATGGAAGACGCTATTCTGAAAGTAAAGTGGTGGGTGAGGGGGGAAGAGGGCAGAGAAAATACTCTATTATTCAACCTTCACTCAAAGTATATTGCTTAGCTATTACAGGATAATGCACCGGAGCTAACCAAGCACAGTGCTGCCTCCAGGTCTCAGCAAGGAAGAAGTTGAAACTTGCTTATCTAAGGAAAGCTCCCAGCACTATTATTATGGAAGTACAGCTCCTAATAACCATTGCACAGCTGTGTTCTGGAACAGTTTGCCCACACAATGTCTCTGCCTCTGTCAGGCAGGCTGCTAAAAGCCTATTTTTATATTTTCAAAATTTATTCTTCAAATCAACTTGGTGCAGAAGCTCAGCTTCAGGGCCTTGATGTTTTTCATAGAATGATAGAATAGTCTGAGTTGGAAGGGACCTTGAAAGCCCATCTAGTCTAATACCCTCCCTGCATTAAGCAGGGACATCTTCAACTAGATCAGGTTCCTCAGAGCCCTGCGCAGCCTGGCCTTGAATGTCCCCCAGGATGCAACATCCACAGCTTCTCTGGGCAACCTGTTCCAGTGTTCCACCTCTCTCTCCATAAGAAATTTTTTCCTTATATCTAGTCTGAATTTATCCCCTTCTAGTTTACAACCACTACCCTTTGTTCTATCCCAGCAGGCCCTGCTAAAAAGTCTGTCTTGACCTTTTATATAAGCCCCCTTTAAGTACTGCAAGGCTGCAATGAGGTCTCCCTGAAGCCTTCCCTTCTCCAGGCTGAACAATCCCAGCTCTATGAGTCTGTCTTCATAGGAGAGATGCTCCATATTTGTGGCGCTCCTCTGGACTTGCTCCAACAGGTGCTGAAGACCCCAGAGCAGGATGCATCATTCCAGGAGGGCTCTCACCAGAGCAGAACATAAGGGCAGAATCCCCTTCCTTGCCCTGCTGCCCATGCTGCTTTTGATGCAGCCCGGGACAGGATTTGTCTTCTAGGTGGCAAGTGCACATTGCTGCTCTCCTTCTCTTCACCCCCAGCCTGTGGTGGTCCTGGGGTTTGCCCTCACACATGCGCAGCACCTCACACAATTTTTAACATGGGTGGCCACACTGGCCTTCTGGCTTAAAGCATGAAAAGACAGAGAAGGAGCAGATGCAAACAAGAATGTAGTCTTGTTCTAATCAGTCTGTTTGCACACAGGCAGCCAGCTGAACCTGGGCCTCTTGAAAGCACGGATGAAGAACTGCATGTTGATAGTTTCAAGATGGCACATTAGAAATATTTTTTAAAATTTGGCCCAAAATGCCAGGATAATGGAAAGGAATAGGACGTGGAAATTCTACTGATTGCCCTAGATGATTTTTCACTCAGTGCCTGCATCTCAGGTAGTCTTTATGGGGGCAAAAATTGTCTGAAACAAAGGATGCTCATGAGTTTTGTGAGGGGCTTGTATTTATGCCATTGCATTAAAGTCACTGGTGTGTGGCATGATTTGTGTCCCTCTCACCCCAAATATTCTGAATCTTGATCTAGCTTTCTTGTTTTGTAAGATACTTCATAACAAGATTTCATCTTTGAGCTGTAGCTCCTCTCTTCAAACTGCATCATTCAGATCCTCTCTGCTGGAAAACATATGCACCCTCCCGTGCCCAATCTCACACATCAGAACATAAAGAATATATTTATAAGATATTCAACTCTGAAAATGATTGCATGTAATTTCTGAGGCAGCATCCTTGTTAACATTGGAAGAATCTGTTCCCAATATTGCAGCCCACGTGCTCCTCAGAAAACGTTTCTTTGAGCTGTGTCAAAATTTCACAAAAGATTTGAAGGAGTTTCATTTCAGCTCAGTGGGAAAATCTCATATTGTTTACCTCATTACACCTCGTTGCCTCAGGACTACTATTATTATTCATAGCCCCTCACATTCAAAATTGTATGTAAACCCCCATGAAGCTGTGAGCTTAGCTTAAAAATCACCAGGTATACTCATGAGCTGAGCTGCTGAGCTTTTTCACAGTGCCGCCAGGATAGGATTTCAAAGTTTGCTTCACAACCTGAAGGAGTAGAGAAGAATATTCACCTTTTTCTAAAGGGCAAATTGAAATTCCTGTAGTTCACAGACTCCACCATTTAAGTGGAAAGAGAGTTGGTAGCAGCCAGTAACAGAAGTGTGTCACAAGAGTGCTGCAGCAATATCTACAGATACAAAGGTATTAAATGATAATGATTAGCTAAACATCTCCCAAGAAAGCCAAGTGAACATCATAAGCATGAGAGCTACAAGCAGTGAGCCTTCAGTGTCATGTTAGGAAACCCTGCATGATGAATGCAGTTTTTCCTTTGTGCTCTCTAGGTTTCCAAATAATTCCCCAATGACCCAGAAGAGGATCCTCGTTAGTGTTAAATTCTTACTTCTGACCTGAAAAGTGGTCCATAATAGCTCCCAGAGATGCCAGAGAGCAGCTCCTCTGCCCTTGTGAGTTTCTTGGAGGGCTCCAGGGTTTCCATCAAGGGAGACAAAGCAGTTTCCACTCGGTAGGAGCTGCCTGTCTGGGAGCTCCATGGTGTCCTACAGCCCTTTGCAGCACAAAGACACCAAGGAATGGGGGGATCTAAGAAAAGCAACACATTTTGTGCTCTTAATACCATGAGCTGGATTCCAGATGAGGTTGCTGGGGGATGGAGCTCGTGCTGACTGTGAGGACCTGCTCCACCCAAACCCAGGCAGAGACCTGCACACAGGGGCTGTCTCATGGAATTATAGAATGGTTTAGGTTGGAAAAGATTTCTTAGCTCATTGAACCTGCTAACCCAGCACTGCCAATCCACCAATGATCAATGTTTCCTGGTGCCTGGACAACATGTTCCAATGCCTGACCACCTTTTTTCGTAAGAATTTTTTCCTAAGATCCAAGTAAACCTCCTCTGGCACAACAAAGTACATTCGTCTTGTCATATCCCTTGCTGCTTGGGAAAGGAAATCATCCTCCACCTGGCTACACCCTCCTTTTAGGCAGCTGTAAAGTGATAAGGTCTCTCCTGAGCCTCCTTTTCTCCAGACTAAATAATCCCAGCTCCCTCAGCCACTCCTCATTGGACTTGTCCTCTGGACCTTTCACCAGATTCACTGCCCTTCTCTGGACACGCTGCAGCACCTCAGTGGCAGTATTGTAGCGCGGGGCCCGAAATGTCCCGCTCCGGGCTGCTCCAGGCTGGCCGCACTCCGGGGCGGGCGAGCTGCAGCCGGGCGGCAGTCTGTCCCTCTCCAGCACGGCCAGCGTTTCTGCGATTTGCTCTCTGAGAGCAGCAGCTGTTTCTGCGCTGCCACTTGTGTCTCAGCCTGCGCTGCCCACAGCAGAGCACCGCGGCCAGGGCTCTTTCGAGCACGGCACATTTTCGGGCAGCAGCTGCTGCGGCCCCGCCGCAGGGCCCTTGGGCCCTCCTCACACCGCCTGGGCGGGCGCGGGGCAGGCCGTGCTGTCTGCGAGGAGAAAGAGCTCGGCGGAGACAGGGACGTGGTACCGAGGCAAGCGAAATCTATTAACCCTGGGGAAGCAGAGAGCAGCTGGAGGCTGCAGGCGGTCCCGTAAAGAGGTAAACGATATAACCTGGGGAATCAAACAGGCATTACTCACGGACTTGTTCCTCAGCGCTTCCACTTCGGCTGTTAGAGCCTCTGCCTCACAGATGTCAAATGCAGGCAATTTAAAGCTACCTAAAGCCACAGCTGAAATTAACTCCTGCTGTGCCCCAGTCTGCACCTGCGGGCACCCTCCTGTAATGAAGCAAGCCAGGGGCTCTGCTCGGTGGCCTGCGCATGGGCTGCGGTTCAAGGAGAGCAGTAGGTGTTGGGCTGATACAGACCTGTGCACATTCTGTAGAGGAGAATTTCTAATCTAACTAACCTCTGTTTTGCCCATTTCTTTCCCCTTATAGACTGAGGACCCTCTCATGCAAGGAAACAGTGTCCAGCCTTTGTTCACCTTTCCTTGCCTGATGGGTATGTTCAGATGGATGCACACCAAGCATTGCCTCTGTAGTGAGAGATGAGCTCTTCTGATAATGCACAGTTTCCAAACTCTTAAGTTTCTTTCTTTCTTTCCCATCCACAGCCCACCAGGGGCCTCCTTTCACCTCCTTAGCTGTCTTAGGAATGTTAGAAAAGAAGACAGATTTAAAGTGCCAAAATCCAAATCACTGAAAAGTGTCTTGGCTTGCTGACAGGAGGAGCCAGCTGCAGGGGAAGATGTGCTTTGTGCCAGCAAGCTGAAAGCCTTTTCCACCACCAAGGGAAAAGTGATGGTCAGTGAAGTAGATGAGTGCTGGAAGATGCACAGCTACTGTTCTGAGGCCGGCTCAGAGGTGACATAGCTTCCAGAGGCAGCCCCTGGAGGGAGGAGACTCCAGGAGGATGTAGCTGATGGCTGTGGCCTGTGGGCTCAGCACATGGCTGCTGTGCATATGGGTCCTATGGTGGGGCTTCCCCTTGGTCTGACAGGATGGCTGAGAACTTGGATCCAAGGACAGAAAGCAAAAAGCAAAGGAATCAGGTGGATTGTTCTTTCTTTGGTATTCAGTATCAAGGAAAAGAAGCTTTTCTCTGGGTTGCAGCTATAAGATTATGAGAGACAAAGCTGAATTACTAAAACATTTATTCACCCAAGGACATGAGCTCTCTGAGGACCAAGCTCATTCACTTAATTAAAACAGAGACTCTCCCAAGCACCATTTGTGTTGGAACTAAGTGACATATTCGCTACTCATGTCCTGAAAGGGTCATGCATATCCATAGCGGTAGATCTGAAAAGATAAGAAGCTTTTCTGACTTCTTGCTGTGCTTCCTGCCGGAAAAGTGCCAGCACCTGGTTTGAAGGCAGCATGAGGAGGAGGAGGCTGTTGCCTGTGGGCTTTGACCCTTACAATTGATCAATAGCAATGGTAGTTTGTGCTTCAGCAAGAACAGCTTGATTGTTGTGAAGGAGCAACAACATCCAAAATCTGACAGTCTTAGAGATGCTGGTCTCGTGCAGAGAAGGGAAAGGAATGAAGGACCCAGCTCTTCTGACAGTCCTTGGTCAAGGTTTCCCCCTCAGGATTACTGTTAGTAGAGGCCTGTCACAGAGATTCACTTTTTCAAGGCTTCCCCTGGCAGATGTAGAAGGGACAGAGGAGAACTGCACTGCTCTAAGAGCAGACTTGGAGAAGGATGAGGTGTTTTGTCATCGCCTATTAAACCCATATGGCTCTGCAATACAGTTACTGTCTGCCAGCTCTGGTGAGAGTTTGGCTCAGGAAGATGGCAGTGGTGCCTCAGAAGGAAGGTCTGTCCCTATTCTGCTTCCCAGTTTCCTGGCACAATGTGTTGACTCATGGAGGACTGCTCAGTGGAAGAGGACAGCACATGGAAGGAACTCGTGGACACAGCTGTCAATTCCACAGATAGGGCAACAAAATGCACTTTTACCTCTGTTGTTTCAGGTTAGCATCTGCTCTACCTGTAAAGTTCCTCTAAGCCCATCTAACGATTAAGTCAGCCCAGGTTCTTCTTGGGATGGAGATCTTTAGAAGTGCCATACACACTTACAGCTACCAGATAGGGCTCCTTGTCTTTTCAGGGAGCAGAGTTAGGATGGAGTGTGGAAAGAAAAGAGAATTAATCATCCTCTGCCAAGGCAGCTCTGACTCATGGGGTGGCAGCACAGGCTCTGTGGGCATGAGACCTGCAGGGATGAGAACTTCAGGGGGTTTAAAAGGGCCCCTGGAAGTCAGCAATGTCAAGTACTGCAAACACATCAAACCCACCCTCTGCTCAGTGCATACGACAGAATGTGAGTCAAAATCAGCCCCCATCTCGCCAAGTAAATGATCTGAGTGCTCTGGGGTTGGGGTCTGTGCCAACCCCACCCTTCCCGGGGATCAGGTCATGGGGCATTTCTACTACTCTCCAGCAAAAAGAGAAAGTCATGAAGAATGAGGAGTGAAAGGAATAATTTGCTGTACCAGAAATAGAGTTTGCACAAGAGAGGGCTTGGCTTATAGTTCATGTCTGTTTCTCCACAGTTTTAGCAATCCTGTGTTCCAGGTGCCTGACATCCTCCTCAAATGCTGTTCCAAAATAAACTCTCAAGTGGCTCAAAAACCCATCACATATTTATTAAAATTCACACTCTCATTAACATGTGGTAGGGGATTCTCCAGTACAGCATCTGGTTCTGGACTTGAAAGAACAACAAGCTTCTGGCAATCATGCATCCTGAAGTTTCAGTTTCAGCTCCTTGAGAAACTTGGGGGTGAGGGCCCCACTCGCTTTATGCCTTCTCTGTCTTAGCCATCAATCATGCTCCTTGTGCTTACTTTTCTCCTTTCCACGTCCCCTAAAAAAAAAAAAAAGTGTTAAAAAAAAGTATCTTTTTAGTGTGAGGTGACTGAGCAAAGGCTATGGACTTTCCATCCTTGTAGACATTCAGACACTGATATGGACACGGACATGAACAGATGAGCCTCCCTGCTTGAGCAGGGAAGATTAGACCAGATGACCTCAAATGGTCCACTCCCACCTCTGCCATTCTGTCGTGCATATATAGGTAACAACAGACTTATTCTTTCCTTGGAGGAGAAAAATAACAGGATTCATGTGGGCCCTGAGGAGATCCAGGAAAGCAGCTGGCCTGGTTCTTGGGGACAATGACTTAACAGCTGCTGGGAATGGTTGAGTTGATCTTCATGGGAGGCCAGACCAGAAGCAAAGATTTTTCCATTTATGGTTATGAACTGTATGACACAGGAATGAATTCCTAGAAGAAAGATATTCCTTTTTCCACACGGAAACACTCACACCCAGCCTACAAAAAGGCAGTATTTTCACTTCTCTGTACTATTTGTTACTGCTGTTACTACAGGTCATCTCTCTGTCTCTCTCTCTCAAAGCCAGGCCAGCAGAAGGAGCACAGGATATGCAGCTGCAGCCTATCAGTACAGGTATGTATGCCTGCTGTAGGTGGTGCTGCCTGGGGGATTGGGTACTGCTGCCTCCTGCTCCTGGAAGAGGGAAGGGGGAGGAGGTGCTAGGCTCCAAACACTTCTGAAATGACAACAGAAGGTGGGATTGGATAGGAAAAACAAATGTATAAAAGCTTGCCTGCAGGAAGTGAGAACTGGGAGTCTTCTCATGCTGAATTTTCAGCTACATGATGAGATCCTCTTCCTTAACAAGACCACTATGTATTTATTCTTCGACTTGTCACCTACTGCAATACTCACTGTGGCAAAACTAGGCAGAACTGTGAAATCTTTAGGTACAGCTCCAGGTTTGTGTATGTGTATTTTCACACTTGTAAGGCAGTCACCTATTCTGCAAGCAGTAGTGCCAAGAAGGAAAATTGAGACTTCCCACTCCTCACAGAGGATGTTACTATCTAACACTGAAAAAACTTTAGGCTTGCTTCATGTATGCACAAAACCCAACAGGGAAAGTGCACGCTTGGAGCTTTCCACATCTCAGTGCTAAGCAATGGCTCCCTCTTCTTCCCATGTCCCCAGCACAGGCACAAGGAGAAAAGCTTGGCCACTATGCGATGCTTTTTGCCTTTATCACAGGTCCCACTACATCCCCAACCCTGGAAACATTTGAGGCTAGGTTGGACCAAGCTCTGAGCAACCTGGTCTAGTTAAAGAGGTCCCTGCTCATTGTAGGGAGAATAGACTACGTGACCTTTAAAGGTCCCTTCCAAACCAAACTATTCTATGATCCTCATCAGAGCTGTGATGTCTTCTCATTCTCTTAAAAACTGGTGAGGGCAAGTCAAGGAGAAAGTACAACTGTTGGTCTTTAAATCAAAATGATGGCTCTTCCCAGTTCTTAAATAACCATGAGCTCTTAGGAGCCATCCTTCCTAGCTAGCAGTGATAGTACATGCTTAGAAAGCTTGATGAGGCCAGGTGCCCTTTCTGTGCTCATTTACACACCTAGCACCCTTTCAGAAACTAGTTCTGCCCAGCGAGTTCAACAGCCTCACTAGAAATCCAGCCTCCACTTCAGCTGTCAGAGTGCCCTCGCTGGTAGCCGGTCCTTGCTAGCAACCGAATGTAAAGAAGTAGGGCAAAAAGGCAGGATGAAACACCCAGTCAAAATATCTAGGTCACTTAATGAAGAGTTAAACTCCTTTCACAAAGCACATTTGTTGCTCTTCCTAGGATGCTACTGCACCTTCAAAAATGTGTAAGCTAGTGGGAGTGAGTGACAACTTCATACATCCAGACTTCTCGCTGCCAGGTTAGAATGGGCATTTAACTTACCATCTATTAAATCTTCGGTTTCCACTTCTCTCTCCCACCTGGGCAGAGACTGGTGACCAGTGCCCTCAGCACAGCCGCCTGAGGCTACTTTTCAGCAGAAAGCAGGCTTGATGCCTTCTGCACTGCTCTGGCAGTGAGCAAGGTGCTGCTCAACCCTCCCTGTGCCAGGTCCCTCCTACTAGAAGGACTGGAGGGCAGAGATTGTTAAAAGATACTGGAGTGCTGATGGCTTTTAGGACTCCTGCCAAGACCACCCCCTCCCACCAGTTAAAACCACCATCCATAAAATAACACTGGGAGACAGATACAGCCTTTCTCACAGGACAGCTTGTCTGCAGAGAATCCCCCCACGAGCACTGGGAGGCAGCTGTGGTGCTAGGGATGCAGCACCCAGCACAGCCTGGCTTTGCTTGCTAGCTGTGTTTACATTCTGAGCTTAAATGCTGCCCCAGAGTTGTGTGACTGGCAAAGACCATCAGCCAGAACAAGTCTCTGCTGAAATCTGCGCTGTCAAGTCATTTGCAGCATCACAGTGACCCAAAAAGCTGATGTTATTTCACATTATTTCAAGTGGGGTTTTAAGAAAACACAAAACACACCCCACAACCCCATGCATTTTAGCCTTTAATTAAGGAGTCATCCTCTGGTAGCTGGGGAGGCTGTATTCAGGTTGCTGAAAGAAAAGAAAATATTTTGACTTCCCATTTTACAAGCATTAGTCTTTTTCTTCTGTTATATGATGAAAAGTCACTTGGAGACATCCTGCTTGTTTTCACGGAGAGCTACAGCAGGCAGGGCATTGTAGCATTCAGCTGTGTGGTACCTGTGTAAATGTCCAGGAAACGGAGCAGTTTCCCACAAAATCCACTATTTTTGTCTGTGGATGCTGACTTTGCATTTTTAAATGGAAAAACAATATTAATCTGAAGAAAGTCTTGTATTTTCTCAATCTTCCATTTACTGTCATTATGAAGCTTTAAAATTAGAGTGCTATTTGTAAAGCAGCTGAGATTCTACTGAAATGTTCTGTTTTACTGCTAAGTGGAAAAATGAAGTATTTCTGCACCAGTATTCCTTTTAACCATGACATACAAACTAACAAGTCTTCTTTTGCAAACACATTGTTAAAAGGATTCAATCTCCAGTTGCTAACAACTGAGAATAAACCATGGTCCTAGTCACAGAAATTCAATACCAGAGTGACAACTCTTATGGTAATTTAAGTGGCCAGTCAAAGACACCTCAGAAAAGTCAGATGTTAAGAGTCCATGAATCTTCTGAGCCAGTGTTTCTCTTCTGTCCTTCAGCTACCTGCCTGAATCTACCAATTTGCATCCGCTTTCAACATTTTTCATTATTTTCGTGCAGAATAAGGGAAAAGATAATACAGAAAAGCACCTTATGTTTGATTGAAGGAAATGAACAGGAAAGAGAAACAAAGCATACAAAATGAACCTTTATTAAATGAAAGAAAATCTGTTTTGTGGGTCAAATATGAAATAGAATATACAAAAACTTTACATTAGATCTCTTGTCAAACCAATTAAATTCTATCTAGAATGAAGTAGCACTTGTTCTTTCCAAGACAACACGAATGGGTGAATATGCATCTTGTGGCAGTACAGGACCACATAGACTGCTGTGCTAAATTTCTGGTTACAAAGAAGAAAAGTTAAAAATCTAAACGATGTCTAAAGAACTCAACTATTCAATAAAGTAACCTAAACATGTCGAATGCTGACCACTATGTATTCTCTTACAAGCAAATGACAGGTGGGTCAAGTGCAGAGTTCACAAAGCTTGCATATCACGCTCTCTGTTTCTATACAAATATAAATAGTTCTTTTTTTATTTCAAAAGTCCTTTTATTTTTGATAGCTTTATTTGTGGAAAAGGATGACCAGTTTGTCAGGTTCCTGCTGTACTACCCAGACAATTCCATCTCCTTTAGCTCCTCCTTTTTTTTTAAGTTTGTAACCCATAAACCACAGCCTGCAGTATTTTTAGAAACTTGATGTATGTTTAATCACAAGTCTTTGTACCACTGTCCTGTACATGAAGGTTCTGCAGAGCTCCTAACATCTTTGGCATAGCACACCATGTCCCATTTAATACTTTTTTTTTTTTTTGCTTACAAAAGTATATTTTGTTTAGTAAAACAACTTAAAAACATCTATTTCTGATTTTGTAAAATAACATATCACCTCTTGAGATGCTTTGCAAAATATACACACACATTTTGGAAAAACACTGAGTACTGACAGGAGGGACTCATCTGAAGTCCGATCTGTTTATGAGAAGTAAATATAATTAAAAATTCTGTCTTCTGCATGAATCTCACATGAAGTCGTTCAGTTCAGCTTCAAGTGCTGCTGCCATTTCATCCGCTTCAGAACTGCTTCCTTCCTCATCTTCATTGCTGGATTCTTTACTGGATTCACTGGCAGCATCATCTTCATCCAGTTTGCGCTTGTGACCCCTGGAAAGACAGACAGAGACAAGGCCCGTGAATGGAGGTGTCTCAGTGTTTACTGAGAGACTCCTATTCAACATCAGAAAATGTGAGGCTAAAGGACTCCTCTTTTTTCAGGCCTAGACAAAAAGTACAGCACTTGCTTTTACATGAACTAACAGTAGCCAGTTCACACAATTAATTTTTTAATTGCTGTTATGTTCTGTCAGCGGTAGGTGCAAAAAACAAAGTAGTGTTAATTTGTTTCTTCCATTCTTCTGAAGAAAGTATGAGACTGTTTGAAAATAATGAGCAGATTTACATTCCTCTTGCATCCCAAAAGAAAGAAGAAAGCCATTGTGTAAAAGAGATATTACCAAAATACAAATGTTGTATGATTTTGAAATATTCAAGTTTCTGCTTTTTTTATAAAAATAAAACCATAACTGACAAACCAAATCTCACTGCACCAGCATGTACACTTTCATGCTTCCAAACTTTGGGGTCCCATCCTTCCCTTTTGTGTCTCTTTGGATTAGTCCTGCCAGGTTGAACAACACATTTCTTTGCATCTCTGGAGAACAAACCAGTTTAAGCAGGAAACTGATGTGCACCATACCCTGCTGAAAGAATCATGTTCTTCGTTCTGAAAGATCTCCAAGGAAAATCTAACGCTTCAACTGGTACATAGCCATAAGCAAAAGAATTTGGATTTGTGGAATCTTAAAATCTCTTTTCCTTGCCAAAGGGAATTATATATCAGACGTGTACTTCTAAGACAAAAATAAAGTTGAGATTTTTGCATTGCACAGATTTCATAATGAGATGTAGAAGCACCTTCAAAATCCTTCTGGATAATTTGTTCAAATTTCAAGCAGAAAAATACATGCAGAGGGGCAGGCATCTCTGAAATAACTTTCCTTGCTGGGTGGGGTTTCATTAAGAGAATGCACCCACTTGCAGTCATGAAAAACTCATAAAATGATCTATTTTAGCTAAAAGCGGTAATTTAACACTAATCCTGCTACTTCTGAGAGCGCAGAGAAATAGCATATAGCAAGAAATAAAGACATTTGATAAATACTAACATGAATTATACATATCCAAAAGAAATAAAGACAAAGATTAATAGTCAAACTTGTGAGCTTGTAAACAATGCTGAAATACAAAGCAAATTTTATTTACACAGACACTTGATTGCTGTTTTCCAAGAAAGAGGGAAGCTCATTAGTCCAAACTGCTTGGTTTGTGGGCTGGTTGACTGACACCTGACCTGCCCTTTCACTTTTCAGGGAGATGGACAAGGTGTCATTAGGTGGCAAGTCAGAAGGGAAGTCCAAATCAAAATGGGAAGTGAGCAGTACTGTGTTCTATCTTCCCTTTCTGCTGCAGCTGTGGGCAAAAAGAGTCACTGCTGGCTGCTTTACAGAGCACTTCCTCCCACTGATGTCATGTGGGTTTTGCTACTGAGCATAGGGTGGTAGAAGTAATATTCCTGGGAGGCAAGGCTGAAACCTGGGATACACTCTGGGCTCTAAATCCCTAACAAGGAAAAATGGGATGAAGTAAAAGTGTTACCAGAATACTTTGCTACTGAAACTCAAATGTGGTGTGCAGAAGCAGTTTCAGGGTACTAAATGTAGCCTAATTCACAATAAAAAGCAGTTTCTCAGGCATAAGAGCGATTATTTCCACACAGCTTCTGTTAACATGCAGTTTGGACAAGGAAGCTCCCATGCTTCAAATGCCCAGTTGAAAGAAATCTCAGCACATTTTCATTAAAAGCTATACAAATGTATGGAGCCTGAGCAACACCTGCTTAGTGATGATTTCAGCTTTCAGAGCTACAGTGCTATTTCAGGCACTAATGATACTATTAGCAAAGAAAAGCTAATTAGGAATTAAATAAACCTGAGTCTTACACAGCAAAAGAAGAAATGAGTAGTGCATCTTTAACAAGTAGAGGACAAGAAGTACACAAGCAGTGCTAACTGAGAAATAAATATAAAGTCATGAAGGAAATCTATACCACAACACTCACAGCTGAAAACATTTGTATTCATCTGTTTGTAAGACTGCATCCATGGAATCTGATGGTATTTGCCCACAGAAAAATGACACTAGCAATCTGACAGCTGTCATTTACACATATGAAAGGTACACACTACTGCAGATAAAAGGTTGTGTCAGGACAAGCAGGTTTTTAGAGACCAAATACTGTAATTTACTGCGACATAAATCAATAGCACAGATCTCATAGAAAAGAAAAAAAAGGGTCTATGAAGAAATACAAGAAATAACAGCCCACTGAAATAATACCTCACTGCCAGTTCATTATTTCTTGAAAGTGCAGAACAGTTATTTACTAAATAGTTACAGCAAAGACTAGCAAAATTATTAATTTATTCAAGAAAATAACTTTTAAAATGTCAATGTACTTCACAGCAACTAGATTTTGGTGAGAACAATCAACTAAATACAGAGCTCTGAAATACTCAATGTGACTAATTAATTAAAGAATGGAGCTCCAGCCCACAAAAAGACTTTCCAGAAACCTTAATGGATGCCTTTCCTATATTTCATCCCTCACTCAGTTGTATTAAACAGTATCTTTGGAAATCCAAAAGCCTGACCATTACCTGTTTTGTCAGTTCTTGTTATTTCAGCAAGGCTAGAATGACAGCTCTGTTCAATCTTAATATGAAACATTAGTCACTTATGGGGATGAAAAAACCATGAAAAAAACAAAAAAGAAAACACAGCTAAGTATCTATAGAAAAACAAAAAAAATTCTCTCCTGAACGTTACCATTTCTTTATTATGATATAAAAATCTTTTAGTATTTGTGTACTGTGATCTACAGCTTCACAGGTATTCAAGAAACATTTAAATGAGTATTATATCAAATAAAAAGCTAACCCTGAGAGAAGTATAGAGGAAGGACATCAGGAACACAGAGCTGCATTTTTAATTTGCAAATTCAGAAAAGAGAGATAACATGCTGTTCATAATTTCTATCTTCAGAGAAAAAGCAGTATGTCCCCATGGTGGCTTATCTATTAGCATAACAAACAATTTAAAATGTATATTTTCCTCACTGTTCTGTGCCCATTCTTTGTCATTTTCAGTTTCAGAGCTGTAGTGTGTAGCACTTTTGAGTGGAAAAGTTAAGCTCATACAGAATTCCTTACTACTATTTAGAGAAAATGATTCAGCAGCGTTGCAGGCTTCCATGCCTGATTTGCATTTTTATAACGAATTTTGCTCGACTGCTATTAAAAGCCAAACACGTTGATAATAACTGAGTATCTTTAACCTCACATACGAACAACTGCCAAAACACTGAATGCAGAACTTTAAATATCTGACAACTCCGTGAAAGAACGATCCAGATTTCCTTTTCCTTTGCACTAAGTATTTTTCCTTTGTAATACCCAGTACTGGGAGGCCCACCAGTTCACGTGCTGGAAAAATCTTTTCAAAAGAGAACTACATTTCATAAAATCTCATATATTTAAATGAATTGTCAAGATATTTAAATAAACTACAAGTGCAATACACAATGACATCAAAAATAAAAAGAAAAAACTATTTGTAATTATATACATATAAAAGTAGTTTTTAGGAAAATTTCATCCACAGAACGCTAATAAGAAATAGAGATATTCCAAATGAAGAGACAGGTTTACAGAGTTGCAATAGCACAAGGTGCATACCTATAAAAATACCACAGAAAAATTTACTGAAAATGAAAATTTATTTAGCTCTTGATCCGTTAAAATGACCACTAAAATCTGATTACAATGTACAAGTTGAATGAAAACTCCATTTTCATAAATTCACTTTAAACGTAGTTCACTACGAGAGCCAGAGGGAACAAAGTGAAAGAAGTCCAGTATTTCTTGCTTCTATTATCTTAATATCTTAATTTATAATTGGCTGAAAATAGTGTTGGAAAAACATTCTTCTTTTCTTAACTGAAAAGCAGACTGTCTCTCTTTCTTTTGCATCCCAATAGCAGCCCTTTAAGAAATACAGTACTACATTAAAATAGAAACATCTAATTAGCAAAGGAACTCAAAGGGCAAAATAACCCTTGCTTTAAACAAAGCAAACTTAAATCTTAAATTCTAAACCTTACTTTAGACTTGTAAATGAAAACTACAGAAAGTATTTAAACACATGTTCACCTAGCCTTTAAACTCCAAATACCCACAATCCCCATCACTATTCTGTTAATGAGTAAAACCTTTATTTTTTGCAAGTTGACCTGACTTTTTTCTACCTCCTAAAATCACTACAATAACAAAGCAGAGTCTGCAGACTAAATATGTTTAGTCTTTTACAAGCAATCAGCTTACAGCACTGACATTATAAATTAGGACTTCAAGTTGCTACCAAATACTTAGCCAAGTTTCTCTCTAATGAGAACACACACAGTAGCCACAAGTAGTTTGGAAAGGGCATTTTGGAACTGCGTGCTGCCTTCTAACATCATCACAGCCCTGCAACACAACCTACACTGCCCCTGGCATGCCTCCAAAGCTCTGTGTGGAAGGTCTGTCCTGGATTCCATACACACCTAGACCACAGCATTCTGTAAACTCCTTCCACAATGGAAAAAGGGTGATGTGGCATTTGGTAATGCAACTAGAATTTGACTGCCTTCCACAGGAATTTGACTGTGGGAACAATGTATTCAGACAAACTAGTTCTCTGGCAATATTCTTTAGTTCTGATGAATTAGGGCTGGTTATCCAGTAAAACTCTTCTTCAACTCATTTTGAAGATGCCAGCCCAGTACTTGGCTAACAAGCTTCAATGCCTTGAGCTTAGAGAACACACAAACTGAAAATTAATGTTGTGAGCATTAGTATGTTACATGGGACAGACCGACAAGATGGTTACATTTTCAGAGAGGTTATGTTTTTTCAACATGGGATACACTGTCTTTAAGGTCCCTTCCAAGCCGAACCACTCTGATTCTATGCCCTTTTATGTACACTTGATACAAGGGTAAGCAATTGTCCACAGCCTGCCTGTAACTCAGGTGTCTACCTTCTGGCAATTTCCCTGGAACATCTGTGCAGGGACACTGGATTTTCTGTCCTGGTGCTCCTCCCTGGCACTAGCACAGCACGCTGCCAGGCACACAGCTGTGGGAGCCACGAACAGCACCACCCCAGCAATACTGGGAAGCTGCACTGTGTGTTTTCACTTTTTGCTCCTGCTGGGACAAACAGGATACTGTTTAGCGCCGCAGGAACAAATGCCAGACACCTCATATATTTCCTCAAGAACTCATCCAGTGCTGTCTGCAGGATTACAGGGTGATCCAGAAATCTAATATGCAGAAAAATTATGCACTGAGAATGTTCCTTGCACAGCCTCGGGGTGCAGAGAGAGCCCCTGCAGTTGGAGGAGCAGTGTGCTTTCAACACTCCTCATAAAAACCTCCTGCAGGCTCCCACCAATTCCAACTGACATCTCCGAAGAGTATTTTAACTAACACAACAGTAAAGTGAGAGCTAATTAAATTCTGTACAGCCCCAGTGCCTTTCTGCCTTAAAATTTAGCGCACCTGTGCACAATTCCAATGGTGAGAAACTATTCTGGAAACTGAAAACATCCTACAACATCTTTATAGGTAGTTCTCTGAACTAAACGCTCAATGCATATCTAAATTTAGAGTATTTTAAGTCAGGAAGTCACAGAAAATTTAAAATAACATACGGTAGCAATTTCTGGATTTAACAAGGATAGTTGGTAAATTTTACTAAAACTGTCCCATTTATGAGCCTGTGTTTTCTTAATATTCAGATCAAGGGGAAAGTTTAATAACAAAAAAATCACCCCAACAGTGGTTTCTTAACAATATTAATGTTTTCTTTAAGAAAATGGTGATTTCTAGTTAAACACTGGGATATTCCAAAACCAAACAGTGTAGGAATAGAACTTTAAAATTAAATGCTGTGTGATTTTATCTGTGCTGACCTAATTTAGATACAGATAACAATTAAATTGGATAATGGAAAACTGAACCTGCAATTTTGCTTCTGTAATTAAATCACAGAAATAGAAAATGTGTCCCTAAAATATTACTTGTTATTAACTTCAAGTTGTTTAAAAATAATCCATGTAGTTATAAGACAAATACAACATGCAATATAATTATTTCTTCAAAAGGTGAAGGTGATGGTGGCAGTTTTATATCAGACAACAAATAATCTTGTCATTGACATATAGAAGACAGCAGAAAATTAAATATACTCTTTTCACTATGTGGATAGCCAGACTGTTACCTGATACTTTCATAAGGGAAAATGCACAGATGCACTCTAGCATATCACTTCTTAATCCTATTTGAAAGCTAAACCAGGCCTTTGTTGTTTGCATCAATTCTCTTTCCAGCTTCTTCTAGATTACAAATATTACCTATTCTGACAATAAAAGTTAGACAGTAGTTCTGTAGCTCTGTAGAGATTCTGGGTAACTCTGGGAGGCTGTAATACCAAGGCTCAGAAGTGAGCAAAGAAAGTTTCAAGCCTTTCTTCCCAGCACCTGGGTGGGCATTGTAAAGCAACTCTATTGGGATTTGGTTTGAAAAATGTCTTTTGAAAATGGACTAATTCCTCAAACTAATTTCTGTATAGGATAGCAATAGTCTCAAATAGTGATAAAGAATAATGCCCTCCTCAGAGATCCAAATATGAGTCATTGTTTTAAAGAATGGTTGTATGCAATAAAAAATTAAGAAGAAAAGTGGGCAAAAAACCTAGGATGTATGGGCAATTTAGAAAATTCAAAGTCATACATCAAGACAAGAAGTTGGGAAAGAAACATAATCTAATTTATCTGAGAAAAGTAAAACTGCCTTCATTTTTCTCACAGAAGCACAATGTGTATGTGGAGGTACCCCCATGCCAATATAAGGGAGAACCAACTCCAGTTTCAAGACCCCCAACACTGCAAAGTAAGGCTTGAAATCCTGACTGGATTTGCCAGCTTAAAAGCACTGAGAATACTCTCCAAAATGCATTCTTTGGCTTCCTAAATTGTTAAGATGGAATTTAGCTGATAACACACTGACTGTGCTAATCAAGGAGGTTGGAAGTAGGATTTGGTATATGGTGGTTTTTTACATAAGACATCCATAGATTATCTTAATCTGTAGGTTCCAAACAACACCAAGTTATATTGAAAGATGATTTTGTCAAAGCCTTCAACTCTGATTTTTATTAACTCTTCTCTTATTTCGTCCTTGTTTTCAATAAATAATTGAGATTAAATTGCAAATAACTAAACCAAACATCCTTCTAGGATGTTCATTCACTGCTTTGCTCACAAGAATATTAACTAAGAATATCTCTGCTTCATCGCAAAATATTGAAAATAAGACAAAACACATCACTGACTCTATATGGATACTGGTAGTACTGTCATTGCCACTGAGGCACAAAAACCAGATCTTCAAATTCCTTTAAAATGTTGTGTTCTATGGACCAAAATACACACCCCCTTTCCACACAGGTATATTCTTTCATGAAATTCACTAGGTCACTCCTGCCAAAAACAGTCCAACCTTTATCCTCCTCACACTGCCGTGTGATTTAACTGGATAACCCCCAGTTTACTGACTCTGCTGCCTGCCTCCCAGTCTGGTAAGCCAGTAGTCCATCACCTCTGTAATCAGCTTCCAATGAGTATTTACTGCACAGCAGTTGGGGAATTGGAGCTGTTGTGAGGCTGTGGGTTACACCACAGTACCTGGGACTGAGATTGCTCCATCTAGCAACAGGCTGCAAGATTTCTTCTCTGTATCATACAGATTCTTCCTGCAATATTACATTTCTCTACTACTTATTTCTTTATCCCAATGGCAAGACATGTTATCTTGGCAATCCTCACTTCTTCCTTCCCCAGATTCCTACCCCTGACAACTTAGATTTTTCTTTATTTATTTGCTGAAACAATACACAATAAATAAATATTTTTTCAATACTTTTTCAGTACAATTTTTTCAAAACAATAAATATTTTTTCATGCATTAAAACAGGTTTTGGAAGACTGTTTTGGAGACACAACTGCATTATAATACAAAGCTACAGAGAACCTAGAAAATAATTTATCAGCATTAAAAGGTCAACACTTGACTTCAGACAGTCCATTTTGCTACAGGGTGTTTTAGAAAAGCTACTAAGTTACAAAATGAAATGACATCAAGACAGGAAGTCACTTCTCAGTAAAAGAAATTTTCAAAAATTTGTTAGACATTTGCTAGGCTTCAATTAGAGCAAAGTAGTGACAAGGCTTGATTTACAAATAAGAAAAATCTGAATTGAGGTTTTAAGAGTATCTGCTAGAACCATGCGACTTTTACATCAGTTTTATAAGGTTAGCATAAATGATATATACAGCATACAAATACGTGCAATAGATTTGAAACAGAATGCCAGCCATCTTTTTTCATTGTGCAATTCCAACAAACTCCCTAAAAAGTGGGCCTGCATTCATTAAATTTGGATCTCTACAATACTGGGTCAGTGAGCATCACCAGTTTAATCTGGATCAAAAGGCATGTGCCAACCCCCAGCCTATGTGCCAAATGGAATCACAGCGCTGAGAATTCCCCGTACCTGTCGTTTTCACACCAGCTATGATGTGACAAACGACCCAGTGCAGGAGATCACAGCTCTCCTGGCTCACAGTCTTGGTCTCCTCTACAGTCTGCTCCACAATTTCTTCTGTTGATATTTCTGGAATAAATTTGAAGTAGCAAAGGCAGTTTATACTTGATCTGTACCTTCTGGTGCAAAACTGAAATTTTTTATGATAGCGCTGTCCAAAACCTAGATTCCAGGTATTGTTCAGCTGTCGTCTCCCCCATACCACTAATGAAGAGGTCATCTGAAGGAGAAGCAACTCATTATCTTTTATCAGTCCAGAGTAAAAGGCAGCTACTGAGCCTCTGTCATGGAGAGTTGCTTTTCTTTCCACTAGCCAGCACAGTGTGATGTTTTGAATTCAGTATGAGACTGATGTTGATAACACACTGATGGCTCAGCTGTTGCTCAGCAGTGCTTACCCTGAGCCGAGGGATTTTCAGGTTCCTGTGCTCTGCCAGTGAGGAGCTGCACAAGCACCTGGGAGGGAGCATGGCCAGGACAGCTGACCTGAACTGGCCAAATGGATATTCCAGACCATAGAACATCATGACCAGCACATAAACTGGGGGTCATTAGGCAGGAGCGGCTGATTGCTAGTGAGAGAGAAGCAGCAAGGTGGTGAGCAGTTGTATCATGCATCACCTGTTTCCCTTAGAGAAATTAAACCTACCTCCTCATTAAAATTATTATGATGCTATTATAATATTTTAGTTTGTTTCTATTATTAAACTGTTCTTATTTCAATCCACAGGTTTACTTTTTTCCTGGTTCTCTGCCACACAGGGCAGGGGGAAGTGAGCGAGTGGCTGTGTGGTTCTTAGTATCTGGAGTTAAGCCACGACAGCCTGGTCTTATCCATGTAATGGTACTGGCCACAGGCTCTGATAAAGTACAATTATCAATTTGCGTGGATATATGGATGTGCACAAGAGGGAAACCTGGAAAGCTGTTTCTCCGGGTGCCAAATGACTAGACAGACACAGCACTTCAAACATGTAACAAAAACTGAGACTGCAACAAGTTGTTCTCCTTCTAATAGCTATCTGAGAATGACATAGCCACGTGGATGCAGGGGCAGGAGCAAGGTCTGAAATGCCAGGCAGAGGATGAGACAGTTCTC
This sequence comes from Pyrgilauda ruficollis, assembly GCF_017590135.1. Classification (NCBI taxonomy): domain Eukaryota; kingdom Metazoa; phylum Chordata; class Aves; order Passeriformes; family Passeridae; genus Pyrgilauda; species Pyrgilauda ruficollis. The sequence goes on along the minus strand of NW_024516764.1, from coordinate 462,032 downwards.
TGTTTGACTTTAGCAATAAAAGCATTCTACAGGCTCTCTCACAGACTGCCAGAACACATCTCACAGCTGACCTCACTCAGATATCCCTGTCTCCTTCTCAGCCTGCACAGGTGACTCTCAGGGATGAGGCGCAGGGCCTGTGTGCAGCTCTGGCACAGAGGAGAAGGCCTGCCACCAAGATCTTGCAGGCAGTTCTGGCCCCACTGCTCAGAGGCTGTTTATTCACCCTTGCTAACACCTGGGACACTAAAAACTTTCTGGTATTACCACTCAATGGTCTGAAGCAAACAGCAACATCAGCTGAGTCACACCTTTTTTTGTGTTAATCTGCAAGCTTTACAGATTCTCTACCTAACAGGAACATACTTTGCAAGAACATTTAACGTGATGTGGTTTGTCTGATGGGTTATTTCACTGCAACTGACAAAACATATACTATCATGTATTCAATTGTGTTTTCCAGTAAATATACACTGGGATAGCTAAAGGCACACTCCAGCCACAGTGATAGTCTGAGAAACAGCAAAAGGAGGCTCTGAACAGGAGACTTCCCTCAGCAAACAGGGATCTCTTCTGTGCAGTGGCAATATGCTTGGGTCACACAGTAAAGGACACGTTTGCTGCTTTGACATCTACAGTGGTGTGGGGAATCAAAACATCCCTATTCTGCTTTTCACATGCATGGCTGACAACAACACAGGGGCAGATCTCCATGACCAGCTTGATACAGATACAACAGTCTTCTGAAGAAACTCCAAGGTTTCCAAAATATCTTTGTTCTTCCAATGTAAGAACCTATTAGGAGTGATTAATAAACTACTTGGAAATGGGAATATCTACCCATTTTGATTCCTAGATTTCTCCTGCTTCCATTAAGAAGCAGTACTGCGTCTCTTCTACCGAGCTTTTTAGCACATGCTTCAAGCTGGCATTTTAACTGAAGAAACGCACTGCTGTTCAGTAGCCATTAAAGACTTGCAGTGATCAAGATTAATGCACATTAGTTATTATGTAGAATTTAAAGTACTTTTAGAATTCATTAGGGAAACTAGAGCTATTTTTCTTGATTGGAACAATGTTACCTTACAGTTTCCCGCTGATGTCCTAGGTCTCAACACAATGAAGGATCAAAAACCTTCACTGACACATCTTAATGTACTTCTTAGTTTCCTTTTTATCAAGAGATACTTAGATATCCACATATCTTACTAAGGAAAAACATAAATTGTTTAATAGTTCATAAATTGCAGTGAAGAATTTGGCCTGACTAAAGGAAAAAATGCTGCCTAAATTACCTGAGGGGCAACCCCCTGCTACTCTACAGTTCCCAGTGCAGCTCTTTCACCAACACACAAAGAAAAGTGAGCATGAGGCTTGCCTCACCCTGAACTTCTGCTTTACCTCTTTCTTATCCCACACCATTAGCCACAGATGCAGAACAACATTCATATCTGCAGACTGCTGAAATGCGCGAGTGGTGCTGGGGGAACTGTTGTGTCAGTGGAAGCAGGATACTGGAACCTGGTGTAGTTAATTACTCCTGTGCAGGAACAGAAATACATCCAAAACAATCTGATGCTCCAGTTTCTTACTGGATCTCAGATTTCATCAGAGAAAGGAACTGTCCCCTCTGTGTGTCACAAGTGCTCTGAAGAGGAAGATAGAATGAAATGGTTTTCCTACTCCTCCCTTTGTGAGTGAACACTAGGACCTCAGGTTTTTAAATTCACTCAGGGTTCTAGTTCTCACCCTTTCGCCCTGGCAATCACATGAACCAAGCTGGGGCTGCTCATTCTTCAAGGTGGCAGACCATTAAGCAGATCAAGTCAGTAACTTCCAAATTCTTTTCCCATTATGCTAGTTTATTGCAGCCTTCATTTATTCAAGCAAAAATTTTGGCACGTTTTGGATCTAGGAATGCTGACATTAAATGTTTCACACAACAGCATCTCTCCCAGCTGGGCTAGATGAACCAGCATCAGGTAACTGCCTGTTACCTGGCAGTTAATGAAATCTGTGTGTTGTTCTGAAAACTCTTCACTCCCACAACCTAGAAGCTCAAGGGGTAGCATTATATTATCAAGAGTTCTCCTTGTCTGGAAGCTTCTCATACAGGGTCAGACAGCTCCTAGTACCCTGGGTTAGGGTTAGACTGGAATCTCATCAATACAAGCTCTCTTCTTTCTTCACCACAAGCACCCAACTCTGCTGTAAGCTCCCAGGACTTGCTCAGGGTTATTCTGACTCCCAGGTAGTTAATCCATGCACTTTCTTTCAACTTTGATCTCAGCAATGTGGATTTTACAGAATTGTGATATACTAATTAATGCTACACTCATTCTTGATCCTGAGACAAACTCATCGCTACTGCACAAGCACAAGAAAAACAGAGCTAGATGAAAAGACAAACATATTGGCCTATTTTCTTCTCACTAGTCTTGATCACTGCTTAAGCCTAAGTTTGGGGCCCTGGAAGGGTGCCAGGGTTGTCCCTGCCACATATGGCCTCTTCTCCAAGCTGAAGTGTTGTTTTTCATTGCTTTGTACTTTCTTCTTCAGCTGGCCTCACAGTTAAACAAGAATTCTCTGCTAGAAAGCACATCTCTTTTCTCTGTTCTTTCTTTCCGATTATGTGAATGCCTCTCATCATTTTTCAGCCTTCACTCTTCCCAAAATGATTGTAACAAATGATTTCTGAAGTCTGCTTCTACAAAAATCTAGCTCTTGTAGACTGGTGCTTCTTGCAGATATATTACAGAAAATTATTTTCCCTCAGGCTCTAGTCACTCCACTGTCCCAGGATGGAAGCCATTAGTTAATGGCTCTGCAGTGATAAAAGGCAATGACTGCAGAAAGACTTCTACTTCAAATACATTGAGGCATTACTGAGAAATCAATCTCATTATTCACTCAGAACTCTTAAGTTACAGAAAGAGTCATTGAATCATTATAGACAGCAAAAGTTAGAACAGAGAAATGTAAGAATAACAGCAATTCCTGTAGATACTTTAGCATTTATTAACACATTTAAGGAGACACGGAGAACAAGAACAAATACTCTCCTGCTTGATCACCTATGATTCCAAATTTTTGCCCCTAGAAAAAATGGCAACTTAGATTCCCCAGTTCATTTTACAGATACCAGCACATGTCTATTGAAAAGCACAAGTGAAACCTATTTAGTCCTACAGTGAATTGAGAAAAATAAGGATATATTTTAACAGCACTTTCCTAAGTCTTGTAACATACCAGTAACACAGGGACTTTTAATTGCTTGTGTATCCTCCCCGTGAAGTACCAGAACTGTTAGAACTTAATGTCATGGAGACTTGCACAGTTAATCTACATAGTGCTGAAACAGGAAAACCCATGACCAAAAGTGGTATTGATGACTCAATCTATAGAGAATTTGATAAAAAAACCTATTAATACAAACTAGCTTTCAAATCCAATACTGAAAGCAGTATAATAGAGCTTTATGCTATTTTTCACTTTTCCAAAGACACTTCTTTTCCTGATCTCAACTGCATAATTGCTGTATTAACTAACAGGTATAACCATGGTATCAGTAGTAACAACTGCACACACAGACACAGATGGACTGAATAATATTGTATTATTGCACCTGAACAACTTCTAGGTATTTTCACAGTTATACAGTAAAACAGGCTAAAGGCAGATGTTCACTCTAACCATGCTGTATTTCAAAGCATTTTCAAACTTCCCATCTGATGTGGTCTAACACAAGCACAAGTATTATAACCCATCACTTTGTGAGAAAAGTAGTCTTGTGCAGTTTGTATGTCTTTTGGCAATTTACAAATTGTGGAGGGAAACACGAAGATACCACAGAATTATGTTAAACTATCCTACACAAAGTTCAAATCACCACTGTTCAGATTTTTGGTGAACAATGAAAAAATATCTTTTTAGAACGGTTGTAACATCTTACATTATTCTTAACATAAAGCTTAACAGATTTAGGTGACAGTTTAAGTGGTGAACTCCTCACTCACACCACAAAATGCTAAAGAAAACTGCCAAAAGCAGCAACATATATCCATAGAGAAAGGCTTTGGATAAAATCTCTTACGAAAAGGGAAGAAAGTTAAAAAATTCAACTGCTGCTTATATTTGAAAGGCTTGATGTGAAAAAAAAATCTTATATTCTGTGGATATAAATGTTACTGAGAAACAATTTATTCAAATTGTTTAGGAACACTGTACAAGAAAAATAGTTCAGATATTCTTTCCAAAAAAAGACTCATCCTAGGAGAAATCAGCAGAAGTCATTCAGTCCTACTTAACTTCAGCTATGGCACCTGCTTTATAAGACTTATGAAAAAAACCCTGGTATTTGTGATAATATTGTGATAATTATCAAGGACAAGATCAACACCACTGACCAGGCAACAAGACAGCAGCACACTGGATGTGTTCCATTCTGCTGCTGCAGCAGTGAGAAGAGCCAGCTCTCTTAGACAACTGACATAGACATAATAGGCATACCTACAACTCTGGTCATTTTAGGACTGTGGGAAAGGCCCAGCTACACCTTAAAGCGACACCTTGGGATCAACCCAGGCTCTCCCAGTGCACATTGATTCTGTGCCAAGATTTGCTTGGTTGGAGACTTGAGAACTTTTAGACTGTGCAGTTCACTTTCTAAAAGCTTTTAGGAGAATAAGAATCTCCATTTTAAAAAAGGAAAAAAAGCCTTGCAATGGAAATGTAGCAGCTTGACACTTCAAGCAAACATGCACAAGCTGTGCATTTGCTCCTTGTAGGAAATACTGAAAAATACAAGACCAAGATTGAAGTCTCATGATCGAAATGTGAACCAGCACTTTGGTTAATTTTAGCTGCAGTTAATAGTCTAGATGCGTGAAAGTTCACACTCTCAGTTCTCTCCTGTGATTTTTTTTTTCCTTATCTAGTTAATGATCTGAGGCTTTCAAACTGTCTGTTCCTCTTTAACAGATATTATATTAGACATTCACAGTAACTCCAAGTATTTCTGAACATGTCAGAAGCAGCAATGAAGTGAACAATGTCCTTCTGTGATTTTTCCTAAAGCAATTTCTTATAGCTTTAATTTCCCTCAGAGAATCATAAAGTTTCTAAAGAAACCTAAGGCTACAGGTTGTCAACATTGTTGTTTAATCTCATAAATGTCACCATCAAGAATGAAAATAAAGAAAACTAAAGCAGTGCAAGCTTCCCAAATGGAGCTGCAAGCATAAAGCTTGCTTAATCACACAGCATACTTTCTTACATCTCCTGATTTTAATAATATTCATAATATTTTTCTAAAGCATTAGATAGGCGCACAAAAAATATACAACATTATTCCAGAGAAGCAAATTAAATATATTTTAACAAGAACACACAGTCATTTTCCTACAATGACTTTCACTGATGAGTCTTCAGGGCAAAACTGCCTAGGTTGAACTGCAGACATCTTTCCATTGCACACAGGCTTATCCCTCAGAACTGATGCCTAGGTTTTGGGGAGAGTTATCCATTTCCATCCCCTTTTAAATTTTTATAAGTAACTGTGTAAGATAAAAAGAAGCTATGAATATTTATATCATTAAAAGCTAATCTCTTTAGATCAATATATGTAACTTCCAATATTAAAACTATTGCTTTTAAAATGCTTTCTTCAAAACATATGAGACAGTAATCACAATTTCTTCTTACAGAGATTGTAATTTGATTTTTTTTGCTAGTTGAACACAGCTTTTTGTCCCTGCTGCCCAAGAAATTATGAGTTTCAGTATCTGTCTTATGGTATTTTATGATCCCCAGATAGGAAGGACAGCCAATACATAGGTAAACATACACATATGCCGTAAGAACTTTGATTTCTAAAAGGAAGCCATCTGAAGGGCATAATAGACTTGACAGTCTCCTTTTAAAATCAAGACAGGGTTTTATCAATTGTCCTTTCAGAAATCTTAAGATTATTTAAAAGCTCTTATGTAATGGAAACCGATGACAACCTTCTGAAGCCTAAGGAAAAAAAGAAGACAGATGATGTTGAAGAGAGTGATGAGAGAAGAGAGATGATGTTGAATAAGCATTCAAGGGACTATAAAAGCCTCAGCCAGCCCGTGGGAATTATTCATTCACATTTTTATTTATAGAAAGATACTATGGCATATTCATTTAGAAGAATAGCTTCTTCAGATAATGGGAATACTAACCAATTATAGAGCTGTAAAACACTACCAGCAGGAGCAACTGACAGAATATCTATGACTGGCACTCCTGCACCCAAACTCTTAAGACATTCAAACAGTGTGATTCAGAAACTTCTCTTCCTCCAGACTGGAAGACACTGGAAGACATTGCAATCATTCCATTATCCCTGAAAGGGTTGTACCGTTGACAGAAAGGGTGCACCATGGCAGCAAGAAACTCCAGCAATGACTTTGCCATGCAAGGTATGTGGTGCTTTACACCTAAAGCACCTAATTTTGATTTACAAAAACATATTTTCCTCTCTACTGTCTTCAGGATTTGATTTAGCTGGGTTGTCTTTCCTCTGATCCCCCAGAATTATCCAGTTCCTTATGTCAAGGTATCATCCCGGACATTTAACACCTTTTCTATTAGTTTCCCTAGAATTTCAACTTTCCTTAATTCAAATTCTCCCTCATCCTCACAAGAAAAACCTGCCTTCTTCCTAAGACACTCAGCCATGTAAAAATTGAAAAGTGGTGAAAGGTTCCTCAACTCAAAAGAACTGCGAAGTGTTTTGCTGGAAAAAAAGACATTCCTTGGATAAGCAATATAAACGTCATAGCTATTACACTTTAATATTCATCTTATACTTGTGCTCTAAGCTTCTGCTGTAAAGAATCACCTTCAAGCTCATATTTTCCTTAATGAACAGTGAAGGAGGTTCAATCCATGAAGAGCTGAAAGGAGAACTTCACAAACACAGGCAATAGGAACAGTTTGAGGGGTTATTTTTTAATGTAAAAAGATTTAGCAATGCTAAAACTCAGCAGGAGGTGACAGCAATTATCAAAACTGTTTTAATTGGTACAGTAAAGGAAAACTTTTAAGACTTGTTGGAGGTTATGTCACTGTTGTTGAGATCTTTTGGAAGATAAGCCTTTCTTCTGAGAACATGGTATTTCTCCTTCTTTCTTCCATACTTTGATGCAATGCGTCAATAGTATCTAGAGAAGTTATTTTTAGTGAGAACAGCTTTTGATAGCTAGCTTTATATTAAATATTGTTACAGAAAATTATTACAAAAATGCTCCTTAGTTTTCACACCTGTAACAAAACTGGCAACAAGACTTTGTGGGGAGGATCAGTTCCCTCCCTTTCTTCCCAGCAAGATGTACAGATCAGGTCAGTATCACAGGATAAGCTGGGTTATTCTTGACAACAGAAAACTCATGTTATTTGAGTATTATCAGGTGCAAAATGAGCATATTGCAGGAGACTGCAAGCAAAATTTAGACCCACTGATAGAAGCTAGGGCACTGCAAGACCCAGATTTATGTACTGCAACTCCACATAATATTCCCAGATGGGTGCAAAAGCAGTGGAATAATGGAAAATACACTCAAAAGAAGCCCATTAGAGATAGCACACTGGAAGCACCCATCCTTAGTTCTGGAGGGATTACAAGCTATTCAACAGAAGCTCCCAGTCTGGAAGTTGTGCTGCTCGGAGGTGCTGGACCTGAATTTGTACAAGCTCACCTCCAGCATTTCAGTGTCCATTAGTATGTATCCAGCTCTTAATTACACTACTCAGATATCGCCTCACCTCCAGTGCACAGTATGGCCTCAGCCTGTCTGTCACACCACTGCACAGGGCTGATCCCAATCAACAGAGAAGCCAGGGAGGACAGCTGCTCTGCTGGATCTCAGGCATAAATGAGGCAGAGGCCTGGGGGTGGGAAGGCTGAAGGCAGCCTTAGCTGCAATGACCACGAGATGCTGATGTTGTCAAAGACAACAGGAAGGTCTTGTACCGTAAGTACGAAATGGAAAAATGTGGAAATGGGAAAATATGAGCCTGCTGCTGAATGGGGCAGGGGAGCCAGTGACACAGACATGGAAAAGACTGAGGTAATAGTGCCTCCTTTGCCTCAGTCTTTCTTTACTAGCAAGATAAACCTTCAGAGGTCAGAGAAGATGGTGAAAGACTCCAGCAAGGAAGAGGTACCCTTGGTGGAAGAGGAACAGCACAGGTAAGGACCCTTAAGTAAATGGGTCATACCTGACTCCATGGCCTCTAATGGGATGCACCCACCAGTGCAAAGGGAGGTGGGTGATGCCATTGTGAGGCCACTCCCAGTCTTTAACAGATTAGGGTGGCTGAGAAATGCGCCTGATGACTGGAGGAATGCAAATATGACTCCTACCTTGAACAGGAGCTGGACTGAGTGAAGGACAGCTTCACCTCAGTCCCTGGGAAGCTGAAAGAGCAACTGATCCAAGAAACCATTTCTAGTCACATGAGGGACAAAGTGATTAGCAGTGCTGAACATAGGTTCATCAAGGGGAAACTGACTGACCAACCTGATACACTTCTGCAATGAAATGACTGGTTTGGTAAATGAGGGAAAAGCAGAGGGTACTTCACTAAGACCTTTGGTTATGTGTCTCAAGATCCTCAGAGGCTCTTGATGGAGGAGTGGAGTGTGGATCTAATGAACATGTACAAAATCCTGAATGGATAATGTAAAGAAAATGGAGCCAGGTTCTTCTCAGTGGTGTCCAGTGACAGGACAAGAGGCAACAGGCACAAACTGAAATACGTAAGTTCCCTCTAAACATCAGGGAATAGCTTCTCACTGTGATGGTGATTAAGCACTGGCACAGCTTATCCTCAGAAGTTGTTGAGGCTTCATGTTTGGAGATACTAAAACCTGCAGCACGATAGCTTTGCCTCTATAGCTCTTTTGAGAACTCCTGTCTTACACAAGTAGCACATGCTTCTCCAACACCAGAGAAGTCATCAAACATCAGAAACTTTGATCATGTGAAGAACCTGATGGAGAACAAATGCTAGATTAGGCTTGCAGTGATACGAAATTATTCATCTTCTCTGTTATGGAAGCTGCTTCCAGTGCTGAACACCTGAGCATCCATCTGAGGGCCAGAAGAACTTGAGGAGATACATCTGGCACTCCATTACTCTTGCCTGTTCTCCCCATCTTTCACCTAAATATAATCCAAAACTTTTAGAAAAAACCCAGCAGCATGCTGCTTCTGCCTCCACCACCACAGCACCAGAACGCAGAGATGGGCAGACTTACTATAATGAGACCTACCTTCCACTGTTTTCCTTCTCCATTGCCTCAAGCCCAATCCATTGCTTCCCAGGTGTTTTATTCCAGTGTTTTACATACTGATACATTAGCTCTCAGGGAAAAAAGGGCCACAGCCAAACAAACCCAGGCTATACATGATAAAGACAAGACATTAAGTGAGCTGTCTCTGCAAATCTGCTGAAAATTTGAATTCCTTCTCCCTGGACAACTCATGATACCAGAAAATAGTGGAAAAAACCAGAAAATAGGAACAGATTCCTGTGGATGGAAGACCTTCCAGAATCATCTGTCTTATTATGAATTTGGGAAGAGTGTTCCTTGCAAAATTCTGCAAAAGGAGTAACTTCTCAGGGGCTATACAAGGTTTCTGGAAAAAAAACTATAGAATCCCAGACGTTTGCTTTCTACAACTTCCTTCAATCCATCGGAATGTATCTGGTTTTGTGCCTACCTTTCTGTATGTGGATAAAACAATTTCAAGCAAGAACACACCACATGATCACTGAAAACACTGAGATTATGGAAATTCATGACTAAGACTCTACTAATAACAGAGTGAATACATGAATCACATACATTTTTCTGATTTTCTCAATGCAGCAGAAGCTCATGTATCTAAAGCTGAAGGTGGTACCAAGTGTCTATTAGGCTTTTCCCTGAGTGTGTAAGAAAATGTTTGTACACATTACAGATAATTAAGCTGTTGGACTGCTTGTTTTCCTAGCTAAGTCTTCCTAAGCAGAAGAAAGGACTTGTCACTTCTAAGTCTTGCAGGTTGCAAAGGCAATTTATATATGTAGCCAAGAAGAGACTTTCCAATATAAATTGTATTTTTTCAGTGTAACTAGATGACCGTAGAGTGTTAACAGACAACATTACAGGAGTAAAGCCAACTGAAAAAGAAGACTTCTTTGAAAAAAACAGGAGGCAAACTTTCCCCTACACACTGAATATTCAGATTCCTTATCTCAAGTATTTTTCTTAGTCTTCTTGACAACTGGATGCACTCTGTTTACCAACAAGACTAATCAGCAGCTGGAAACACAACTGTAATTTAGTCTCCAACTTAACTGAAGCTGTAATAGGTATATTTTCAGTAACAGTTTGAAACTTCAGGCCATTAAAATCATTAACAAGCTTGAAGATATGAATGACTCATCTACTTAAGTGCTTTCATAAAGAAACTGAGCCATGCATTCATTTGCTTATACAGCTGTTTTTACCATTTATCAGTGTCATGCTTATAATTTAAGTAATTTAACCACTTGAAATTTTAAAATAGCAAATTGTAAAGTCCCAACCTTTAAATGATCAAGAAATAACTGCAAAATTGTGTTCACTGTCTGGATATATGACTATCAAAAGAGATAAAAAAAGGAATGGAACTCTGTAAGCGTATAAAAGTTTAAACTGGAGTAATTCCAGTGACTTTTTAACTTTTGTCCTATTGACACGGTATGCACTGAGACAACACATTTGGCATTCATGCACGTGCGCCTTACAGCTGATTAAGGCACACATAGGGTCTTATTCTGGACAACCTCTCAGCTCATTCTCTGGATTGAAGGTGCATTAGCGGCTGGCTTACAGCAAGCTCTTGGAAAGAAACCCCAGATTACACTGACATAAAGGAAATGGCGAACCCTGAGATCCCTTTGGGACCCACACCAAAGCATTGCTTCAAAGGCACACTCCTCAGCTGGGCTAAAACACTGCAGGAGATACAACCTCAAAGTACCAAAGGCACCCTCACTGCTACCATTTGCTTCTTGGCTGAGCACTACTTATTTGTACACAGAAACTCCATTTCTCACAATTGCTTTCAAACATTTGCCACTAAATATCCCATAGTTTCCTCTCTGATTAACCTCTGAGGAAATCTGAAATAAATAATATATCCATTTACTTTATGCTTTTGCTGATTGTTTCCTGAACACTTAGAGCAGTTCTAACTATACTTTATGATTTAAAAGCTTTTAGACTTGCCCACATGAATTTTTCTACATGAGATCATAAAGCTTAATTCATTTAAATAAAGAATAAATAAAAAGCTCCTCTACCACAGCAACAGAAGAAAACTAAACACAAAATCTGAAAGTAAAGGATACACAACCAGATGTGGAAGTTTAAGATATAAAGGGAAAGAATTTCTCATCAAAAACCTAACAAATTTACATAGATTTTATCTCAAAAACCCCTCATGGAAACAGTCCACTCTATCAGACAGCACAGAATATCAAATGAAGAAAAACATTTTTCACCACCTCTGAGGGTTTTTTTACTTGTATTTGAGAATTCCATTACATTTTTTGAAAAAGTAGTGCCAACCTCCCTTTCTAACAGCGTTCCCTCTTGCAAGAGATCTCCCAGATACCCTTTTATTTGTAGAAATCAATTATTTTTTCTTTGTTTTACAACAGAAATGTAACATTCCCCTAAACTATCAATTTAGTTAAGCATGTCAGATATTTCTGTCCTCTCTACTATCACATAAAATAGTCTATTGAAAATAGCACCACACTTTTATTTTCCTTAGAGCACACCTACCTGCCAGTAACTTCCAGCATCTTTATACCCTACTGTGCATTTAGGCGTAGAACATCCCTCTACATCTTCATCTTCTCCCGACACCAATGCCACAAAACCATGAAATAACTCTCATACATGCATTTTTCAACCCAATTATTCCCATATGATTTAAAGTTAATCCTCCGGGCTTAACATGCCAGAGATACACCTCATGGCTTTGGAGAAGGAGGAAAAAACACAAGCCCTAATTTTACAGGGCATTCATTATAGCAGAATGCAGACTTAACTAAATTTAATATTGAGATAAAAGCTTGAAAATCACATTTTTGGCATAGAAAAACCTACAGAGACTCTTCCATTAGTAAAGACTTCCTAGGAAGCAGAGCAAATTCGGTAACATCCTTTCATAGCAATGGAATTTTGAATCCTTTGTGAAAAGCTATTTAAGAAGCATCCAACAACATACATCTGAGCAAACTCCTGCAATGCATCCAACAAAGACATATCATCCAGTTCAGACACAGCAAATGAGTAGAATATTACTGCCATTTTCAAAATGCCATTATTTCAAATATTGTGTATAAAAGAGTTGAATATTTCAATCCTAAATTCAAAAATATTCTTTGAAATGTTAAGGAAAGACAATCAGTGCAGTAGCTTTGAAACAGAATGCAACATATTTAAAACCTTAGATAACCTGAAATGTAGACCTAAAGAGAGAATCCCTTGTGACTTTGACCAAATCTGTGTGTTCCTTGTACTCTCTTCTGCTCACAGAAGAACAAACCTCCAGAACAAAAGCAGACTTTAAACAGAAGTGAACAATGCTCTAAATAGCTGAAGGCTGAATACTGTCTGACCACCTGGAAGGCACCTAAGGAGTTAGGGATCCTTCATACTGTTAACCCTGTCCAGTGAGCCTGGCAAACGCCACTGGAGGGCAAATGTTAAGAGGCAGATAAACTGTTTCATAGCTGGTTTAGAAGGTAGGTCTCTCCCCAGTGGAGAACACTGGCATATTAAGCTGAAAAAGAAAGAAGAATTCTGCATTCCCCCTCCAAAGGACACACTCCTTTCCCCATACTTGACAGTGACTTGCCCACAACAGTTCTGCTCTTGAATACAAGATGACTGGTAACTTCTTATATGAGGAGACACTGAAGACCAGCAAGTGGCCAGCATAGTAACTTGCTTTTTGAGCCACAAAAAACAGGCCTCACAGTTCTTCTGGTTGCTGCAGATATAAAAAGTACTTTTCCTCTTAAAAAATTATCTCACGTGGTGGAAAAAAACCTGACTCTTTGCCCTGCACTTTGGTCTGAGAAAACACACAGACAAGCACTGCCTGCAGCTGACAGCTTCCTCAGGGCAGAAGTCATGCTGGATCCCCCATCCTGCTCTAACAAGAAGAAAAGAAAAAAAGGAAGCAGTTTCTCTTATCAGAGAGCTTAAAAACAATACTCTGTAATAGTTTTAAATTAATTACTGAGTAACTCAGCATTTTATAAGAAAACCCAATGATGCTTAACTTCATTAGTGAGAAGAAAAATCTGTCTTCTAGTGGCACTGTTACAGGACTTGCACTGTCAGAGCCATCTGAATGTTTGTGTTCTCTATTGTAAAAGCCTTCAAATACTCCTTCAAAAGAAAGACTGTCCTAGCAATCTACATTACTTCACTTGCAAATGAAGCACTATTCATTATATATAATATTTGAGAGGCCATAGTATAAGAATGACGATTTTTAGAAGTGTGTTTACAGCCAAGTGATATGATTGGCATCTTTAAAAAAAAAGGGATCTAAAGATAATAACTGGCGTGATAAACAAAAACATGTTGGCATGCAGTTTGAATAGTAACATTTCCAGTTCCCAATTCCTCCTATTGCATTTTTAAATTTTCCACTGGTAATTATAAGATGTATCCAATATGATATTGGAACAGACTAGTTTGTCAGTGACTTCTCTAGATATCTGCAATTATATTCTAATACTGTTGTACTTTTCTGATTTAAAAGCCCCTTAATTTTCAGGTTTCAGCTAAAGTTCCACAGATCAATGGGTAAAGACACACTCAGAATAACTCCCCGGTATTTACTGAAGGTTTATGAAAAAGATTGCTATAGGGAAGGAATCACTCAAGAGCTTGGACACTATTTCACTTAAGTCTACTTTTCATTAAGATAAGCTACTCAAATGAAACAAAGCATGGTCTGTAACTACACTTTTCAAGCACAAACATCCTTGGCACAGCTTGCTCTTAAAACCATCTTTTGTGCTTTGTAACGAAGACAAGAACCAAAGGGTGGGATTTAACAGATGCAGAAAGTTCAAGTCAGCAAAACAACCTATCTCCAAACTACTTTTTCTCCAAGGAGAGGAGGGGATGGAATGATTGGTTCAGAAATACAAATTAGGGAAGAGACAAGGACAAAAAAAAGCTGAGAATCAACCTAAACAGAACACAGAAAACAAAACTACCAACTGTCAAAAACCAATGTCTTAATAACCTAAAGAATGTGGTTAAAACTGGATGGGAAGCACCTCAGTTGCCTAAAGCAACCCTAATGAAGCTTTGGAGGTAGTCACTAATCAGATCTTAACCCTATCAGACAAAGAATACAGCTGAAGGACTCCTGGTTTTCAGGACATTTGGACAGCTTTCAAGAGGGCCTGAAAAAGGCACACCCTTGATACAGAAACTATCAACTGAGATTCAGCACGTTTCCATTTATTCAATCCTCTAGAACCTGGACATACAATTTTCTAGCTGGCAAACTGAAAGTAAGTTGATTCAATGTAGCAGAGGGTAGAGTACTTGGGACTACACACACTTGAAAAAAAACCCCTACCTTTGGAGGAAAAAAAAAAGTTAATTAAAACAGCTTCAAATAGCTGTTATTACCTCAGTATTGAATTTCTCATGTGGAAATTTTGGGTAACAAGAGATCTTCCAAATAAAAACATTGCTATATGAAAACTTATATTTAATATATAAGTACAGAAGCAAATTATGCTTTGCCTGCCCAGAATCCTCTTCCACTTTAGAGACTTCATCAAAATCACTTCCAAACAGGAATGACATCTGAATTTTGTAGAACAGCTGGCTCATGTGAAAACAGCAAGATGTGCACAGAAGCACTTCCCTTTAGAGCTGATCCTGGATTTCAATCTGGAGTGTTTCACCATGGCTTCTGGGAAAAAAAGTCTCACTGAAACTGCAGTAATTTTTTATTTGCTTATGTGGACTACATCAAAGAGTTTGTTTACTTCCAAACTGTTAGAAATATAAGGGAATTCAGCCATTTAAACATACTCTCAGCTTGCAGTAACTATAAGAACAATTGTTATGCCAAGGAAAAAAATGTACCAAAAGGAATCAAGTAAAATTTCTACTTTGGAGGTTGAATGCAATCAATAGTTTTGGGGAAAATGAAGGTGGTGAAAGTTTCAGCTCTTAACAAATCATAACATCCCTCTGAATAGCCATTTAATCACAAGAGTACTGTACAGACTTGGAACATGCTGGCCAATCCAGGTGGTGTATTAACCATATAAGTTAAGCTTTAAACCCAAGAAAAAAGTACTTGTAACAACCTTGCAAAAAATCAGTCAGAATTTGGTTATGTATAAAAATATCAATCACACTGTCTTATTACCTGAAGGATGCTTTCTTCTCCCAGATTAATTTAGAATGCTGAACTTACAGGAAATTAATCAAGGGAGACAAATTCTGGTGGTTTTCTGTGAAGCAGACTCAAACAAAATTTGCAACTTTGTACGTGTAATAATCTATAAAACTGGAGCAATCACATCATCTATGTTGAACTTAACTTGCTTCACCTTAGGAGAAGTATTTCCAGGGAAGCACCTTCCAACTGACAAATGCCACCCATCACAGCAAATTCTTAAAGCAAATCAGTCTTTCTCACAACTGGGAGAGGACATGGTTGCCTGTCAGGGATCTCTCATTTTGCAGAGTTTAGGGCTGTTTTTTCCCCCTACTCAATGATTATACATTCTCTTTAAAGGCTGAGTGGGTTTCCTGCTTTGCTAAGGAGACATATTGGATCTCTCCAAAACAGAGTGAGACGCTCATTAAAATGCATTAAATGCACTCAAGTAGGAAAACTGCATTTATTTACCAAATTACATCAAGGAACAACGAGCTGCTGCTCCTATCAAACATACTTCCACTGATTTGGGATTCATTATCTCATTGCCAAAACCAATAAATGGGCCGTATTTGCTTTCTGTAGTTTCCAGCAATCTCAATTCTATGCAGAGATCTTAAACCCCCTGAACAAGCTGCAAGATGCAACCTCATTCATCAGCGCTTAACTGAAGTGCTGCCTCTGCAACAAGATAGATGGAATAAGCTTTGAGTGAACAGTCTTTAAAATGAGACATGTTGCTCTGTAATCCCACGGCCACTGACATGGCAGGCCCAGTGCAGTTTTAGAAATGAACTGATCCTCTAGTTCTGGCCAATTCCAATAATGAACTCTGGTTCTTACTGAGGGAGTCTGAACAAGAGATTTTCAAAAGGACCTCACTATTATGCATGGCAAAACTCTAACGGCTCCAGAAACATAAGTAGTTTAGAATAATGACACAACACAGAATTCAGATTACAAGTTTGAAGCAATTATGTGGGAGAAGCTCTACCAATAAGGGCAAATGAATTTGAATTTTCTTTAGACAAAGAACACTTTCCAATTACCTGCAAATGCAAGCAATTGTTTACTTTAGGATTTGCCCACTCTGGACTTAAGGCTAAATGTTTTCTTGAACATCCAAGCAGTGATCACATACAGAAATTTTGATCCCCTTTCCTTTTGCAGTTAGACATCACTGAGTGTCCCCTTAAATAAAATCTATTCTAAGGGAAAGGAGATAATGAAAGATTTAGTTCTTAGAATTAATTTCAAAGCATATATTTTTTTCTAGGGTGACCCTACACAGAAGCTCTTTACCAGACAGATTGCTTGATGCATGCAACAAATGATCCAGGAGGCAGGAAATGATGACTTCAAATCACCAATATTTCTAAATTTAGACCATCAGCTTTTCTATACCATGAAAATCAAAACAGCATGCTCACATCATCTAGAAAGGAATTTTGGAAGACTGTTCAGTGTAATAACATTATAACTTTACTAGTGAAACAATGCAAATAATTGCCTGGGTAAGAAAACAGAGAAACCATCATTCTTTGGTAAAATGGTTGAATTTTTACTGTTATTTTGTCAGCCATGTTTGAAATGTGCTGCTGGCTATTAAGGGTACTTTCAAGAAGACTTTGACCACATACCAGATAGTTCCTTAATATGTTTTGAATGGTTTGTCACTGAAATTGTTTATAAAAAATATCCCAGACTACAACAAATCTGAGTCTGACAGCTTGGGAAGCACTGAGCTGTAAAAAAACTTAGGTCCCAAGATTCTCAAAGTAGAGTGTCTCAAGACTGGGAACTGGAATAAAGTTACAGTGACATTGAATATACCCATTCAACCGGGATAAAAGATGTCACCGACAACATGCACCAGAGTTTGCAGCAGTCTTTTCTGTCAGTAAGAAAGGAAAACTATAATTTCTGTCTTCTAGAAGAGTGGCTGTTGTAAGGAAGTACTATTATATTTGAAAGAAAACACTTAGGAATCAAAATATGACTGTCCCTTTTAAAATTCTAGTAAATGGGCACAGAAAAGATAGTTGTGGGATTTGAGGCTCTGAGCTCAACTTCCCTTGATTATGAATTAGCAATGGACGTAAGAGAAAGGCTGCATTTCCCCTCCTGTAGGAGCTATCAGTTTTCTCAGATTATTTTTTTGTCCATACTTGAGAATTTCAGAAGTGGCACCAATCGGAGAACTGATCATGGTATTCTGTAAGTTTCAAGACTGAAGACTAACATTAAATGTAAGCGCTAGATTTTTCTGTATGCGCTATGGCTCCAGTGTCAGTAACTACTGGAAAAGTGTAGAGGAGCAGCAGAAACCTGCAGTAGGCCTCATCTCCAATAGGAATGAGCTGAGCCAGATCATAGGAGTATTGGCTCATATGTGGACTGTTTATTGTTCATCTGCTGTTTTTCAGAGACTGTTCTTGCACTTCCCCTCTTATACAGTACTTTTTTAGCACATAAAACACTTACTGAACATGAAAATGTCAATTTAAAGCTTCAAACTTAAAATGTAATTGGAATGATAGGCTCTTTTCTTATCAAGCAGAATTTCCTGCCTAGTAGACACTGGGTCAGCATCTGAACCAGCACTTTGTGAGTACTTTTTCCAGCATGCCTATCAAGTTCAATAGTGAATACAATTTAGCAAACTGACAAGAAAACTCGTAAGAGGTGAAAAGTTATGTAAGAAGCTGCTCAAAGACTTTATCCCAGAAAGAACAATACTATGTCTATATAGTTCCTGAGTGAAGAAGTACTGCCAAGCTTATTTAAAAACCTTTCTGTACATGGAATAAAAATTAATTACAAACGCACTTGCTCTATCTTTTCACACCATACTTGGAGAATAGTTATTTCGCAATGTTCCTTATGTGACTCTTTCTTCCTTTTGGTTTCCAAAAACTGGTATGTCTTCCGCACAATGAAACATCACAGTATTAGGATGACTTAACAGTGACATGCCTTGCTGCTTCAAACTGTGTTCTAAAACATTCGTTATTTGCTTGTCTTTCCTCTTTCAAACTTCATTTGGGAGAAAATTTTTCTTCTATCCATTTGAGACAAATCAAATTCTCATAACTTGGAGACTTTTTTCTGAAGAAGTTCAATGATTAGAAATACTCATATAAACTAAAAAGCCATGCAAGCTTCTCCTGTAGCTCTTTCTACAATAAAGCCAACACACAGCAACATTACTACCCCAATAAAAATCTCTCCATAAACATTTATATATCACAACCTGTGGCTGTTTTTGCGGTTTCTCTCATACCTTTTTTGTGTGCTAGAACAAAGCTCAGAAAAGTTAAAAAAATGTAAGTCACTTGCTTAAGACCTACTACTTATATTATCATCATTAAGGAAATAGTGTTAGAGCTTAAAGTCTTATAGTTGGGAATTGAGTTTGATTAGAAAGGAACTACAACACACATCTCAGTAATCTGAGTCATGTTTTCATTTTCAGCACCCTGTAGTACAGGATGATGACCCCTGTAATTCTAAATTAAATCTTACATCGCTTGCTCTAAATTGTTAAGCTTAAAAAGGTATTAACAGGCTGAAGTTTATTAAGTTCATAGTTTATTAAGTTCTAGATTATTAAATTCTAATACTAGAACTTGGTTGATAGTCATTATCCAGCAGTCAGTGGTGGGACACTAAAATAAATTCTGAAGAAGAGACAAGCAAATTAAAATTTCTAAGTATTTCTAAGTAGAAAAGCATCTAACGACCTCATTGTTATGAATGAACAACATAAAACTATCTCAAAAATTCAGGACAAAAAAAGCATAACTTTACAAACCATGCTTTATTTTACTTACAGTAACATTGCAGAGGACATGGGTCTGTATCTGACAGGATTGAGACAACTTTAAAAGAAGTGCAGTTCAGTTGCCTTCAGTTCTTTCTGAACAGGTAATACCCTGGTTCTCAATATGACATTTACTAAGACCACTTCCTTAAATAAATCCCAAAACATTGCAGAGATAAGCACAACAACTTCACAGACTTACAAGAAAACGTTGTGTATATAGAGTTTAACATCAGATGGCAAATACCAGATTGTAAGAAAGTACAAATGCAGTGAAACATCATGAACACTTCTTACATTTGAAAAATTCATACCTGGGTACACTGCCTGTTAAACTTCTTTCACTTGATGACGATGATGATGATGATCCAGGTCTCTGATCTGCCTTCCTCCCTAGAGTCTCTGTTGCACTAGTCTGAGGTTTTTTACCTTCCTCTTCTGGCTTTTTTTTTTCAGTATCACTTTCGTCACTGCCTTCTCCTAAGATGTCATCCACCTGCCAAAGAGTGGAGGAGCCAGTTTATCTTCCAGCAGACTACTCTGTATTAATCTTTCATAATCATTGAATCACTCTTAAGTCATCATTAAGAATATGCTTCAAGTTTCCTTGCCTTCTCTGTCAAAATCTAAATTAAACCCCAGTGTCTTCGACACAGCTTCTGTAACAATTCTAGCAATATTTTATTCCAATAAAGTATATTTATTCTATGATTAGCTTAAGGCAGATAGACATATACTCACATACAAGATAGTCACACAAGAAACTATTATAAAAAGCGTGCTGTCTTCTGAAATTAAAGGGATAGATTATTTATACTATTGTAACATACTGATGCATACTTTCTACTGGATACATTTTATATTATTATAACATATAGAATCATTTGGGCAAGGCATATTAAAATCTCTAGTAAGAACTCTTATATTTACAGGTATTCCTTGATACATATATAATGGTGAAGAAGTCAACTTCTAAATAATACAGTATGAATGAAACACCATACAAACCGCATTTTAACCCAACTACCTGATTGTGCTGATTAATAAGGACAAATCTATCAAAAGGCTTACATATTTTGTTAAATGATGGTTTGTCTTTTACTTTTGAGCAAGGAAAGGTTTATCAAGAGAGGGACAGAGGAACTGATATTTGTGCAATTAACTTGGAAAGTTTAACTGCTTGACACAAAAGAAGCGCAATTTGGCAAGGAAGAGTAAAAGGCCACGACAGGACTGACAGAGCCCCTGCATGAGCAGGAGGCAGAAAGCGAAGTGCTGGTTCACTTAACTTTTATGGGCAGTCTCTTAATTTCAAATCCCACTGGGCTCTGTGCTAAACAGCACAATACAGATGTTACCCATAGGTCAAACTTAAGCAAGATCAGGTGTTAATTATGCAACTTTACAGGTCAGAGTAAAGTTTCTGTGAGAGCTGCCTATTTTAATGCTATCTTCTACTGAACACTGCATTAATCTAGTTTTTACGTATGTGTTCCATTGTACCCTTGATAAAAACAATAAAAGCAATATATCTATAAAATAGTCTTAATTTCTAGTGAAGCCGAACAGCAAAAAAGCAAAACCAAAGTGTAAAGAAATATAGTAGTACTTAAAGACAGAGTTCAATTGAAATTCCAAAACAGAACAATCCTTTCCTAGAATAAGAATAAATACATGAAGTTAAGTAAATTTGTATTAATGATCATAGATCAGCAGTTATTTACTCTGTGAATAAATTCAACAAAGAATCTGGTTTTAATGGTGTAAAATGGTTTAATGACAAGCTTTCAGAATATCCAAATAGTTTCAAAGTAAGGGAATGGGGAATGTGTTTTTCTTCATAATTTTTTATCACTTAGTGTACTTATATTTATAATAATTTTTGTAGCTACCTTTCAACAAAAAGACACCCCAATGATATTTACCAGTAGCTTCTTCATTTGCAATTTAAGAAACACTAGAACATTTTACTGTCTTTTTGCAATAGAAAAGTAAGACATTACTGCTTTTTTTCCTCAGCAGTTGAAGTGCCAGAATAAGAGATCTTCATGCTCAAAAAGTATAATTTAAAATATTTTGCTTTTCTAAATACCTTATGGTATATTTTTGAGTGGGAGGTGATTGCCTTTTTCCTCTATGAATGGGTACTAAACACCGGTAGCTTTTTTTATTTTAGGCAGTAAACAGATTTCTCAGTTATATTCAAAGTCAGGCCTTTAAAATGAGAGCAAAACCAAACCCGTAACTTGTGTTTCCTAGCACTTGTGGTCTGGAACTATTTTCACCTACTGTTATCAAACTGCACATAGAAATATTAGCAGCTGCTGGTAATAACCTTCCAGTTTCAGGATGAAAGGCAATTATGTGAGAAGAAAAAGCTTTGGCTTGATGCTGAGCACAGTTGCTATGCTCAGACTTGAAAACCAGCAATTTAAAAACACCATGTGGAATTTACTTACAAGGAGTCCCATGGCAATCCCTGGAGGCTGCACAGGGACCCTGATGGGAAATTAAGTGGCAGTGCAGCCCCAATAGCTGGAGTTCCCAACGCTGCTGACAGCAATGGTTACAATGCCATCACAAGTTTTAGTTGCAGCCCTGGGCAATAGACTATGCTCCTAAAAGGCAGATCTGAAGGGACAAAACCAAAACCCACTGCCTCTGATAATTTGACCACTTAACCTCTACGAATGAAAAGGCAAGGTAACTGCAACCACAGCTGCACAATTCACTATATTTGGGCTTTACTACTGCAATTAATACTTTGACTAGAATGAAATAAAATGTCACTTAGAGATTGCATATCAATATTGTAATTAAAAAGCACTAATAACAATCCTGTATCCTTGCTTATGATTGAATGGGATTAATTCTTCAAAGAATGCCATTTAAAACTCTGAATTTCCTACCTGGAGAGCAATGTCTAGATTTGAATGGAAACCTCGTAAACATTCTTAAGATGTCTAGAACAAATATGTGAAACTGCTAAAAGAAGCACAAGATGCAATCCTTCCTTGATAATTAGGGTGCTTTGAGAGCTGACTTAAGGATTCCAAAGTTTTTCTAAAACATAAACTTTATTATGGAACAAGGGGAATGGCTTTCAGCTGAAAGAGGACAGATTTACATTAGATATCAGGAGGAATTCTTCCCTGTGAGGATGGTGAATCACTGAGCAGCCCAGAGAAGCAGTGGATGCCATATCCCTGGAAGTGTTCAACGCCAGGTTGGATGGGGCTCGGCACAACCTGATCTAGAGGAAGGTGCTCCTGGCCATGGCAGGGAAATTGGAACAAGATGATATAAATCCCTTCTAATCCAAACCTTTATATGATTCTCTGATTAATAGTATAATGAAAATTGCTTTCTTTCATTAAATTGGTAACACTTCACTGGTGCTGGAAAGAGGAAAATGCCCATTCCTAACTCCTAATTTGTGAAATTTAAATTAAACTCACATGAACTAGAAGTTACTGATTTTAATATTAACAATTTTTTAATTCAAAGACTCTAAAGAGAAAATGTCTCAAGGGAGATAATACAATCATTTATCCAAATCCTGAGTCAGGGACATCACTGGAGCCTGGAAGCTATGGCTTTTTCTGATTATAAAGCCATCCATAACTCTAATCTTCCTTTCCTTTATTCTGTTTTCAAAAGAAACCCTCTGCCAAAAGACTGTTAAATAGCAATAGGCCTGCAAATCTTCATTGTAATTTTTTTTCAAAGGGTGAAGTCTAAGATACTAATAAAAAAATTAGTAATACCTGTGTGGCCAGAATACAGTTATTCACCTATCCAGGAGGACAGAATCAATGGGAACCACTTGAAAACAAGAACAGCATTTCAACTCCACTTTCCCTGCCCATCAGCTGATGGCTGGGATGGACAGGAGACAGCCTGAGCCCACTGGAGGCAGCAAGTGTGGAACCCTCTGTTCCTTTGGTTGCAGCATTTCTAAAACAATGACACCCTAGCATACATAAGAGCTCCATGGCTGCTAAATGCAATGATTCTTCAATTTAGACTGCTGAAAATATCCATGCCAAAATTCCAGAAAAGGCTCCAACAACGTAAGCTAAGGGCCAGTGAGTAAGAGCACGATCTACAGCTATGCTTCAGAGAAAGAATGTGTTTTTAGTCTGTTACTGACCATTATTTATGAAAAGTTCTGCCCTTAGGTAAGGCAAAAAAGCAAGTAGTTGGAAGAGGTTTGTCCTGGGGTTCTTTGCAGGGAAGCAATCCTCTGCTGACGTGGGGAACAGAACACTGCCTCCTCAGCAGCAAATGACTTTTCAGGTCACTCTCCTAGCTATAAGCAACTGTGGATTGCACCATGACTTTATTGCACAGAAAGGAATCCACTTAATTTTTAAGTGGTTTTTAATTTTTTCCAAATTTGGAAAAAAGCTAATAATTTTTAACTTAGTGACTTAACTTTTTGATCTTAATTTTTTCTTCTGTATATGAAAACTTCATTTCACTTTTTCCCCTCAATGAACTGAAAAGCAAGATATTACCATCCATGTCTTCAAAAAGCTAGCAAGTATTTCAGTATGCTTTTGAGAGGTGATATTAGGGCAAAATACATGTGAACAATTAAACTTTCCTATAATAATAGACACAGTCTGTATTAAGAGATTTGGGCTGAATTTAAGTCACTTCGAAACAAAAAATTTTCTTATTACAAAGATGTCACTGGAAGGACAAGCTGTCTGAATTAGGTTAAGTTGTCCCTCAGTACATAAAATTTAAGGGAGAATCTGTGATGTAACTCAGTCCCATTTCTCCTGTGTAACCTCAGAAGAACTTGTCTTTCACATTCTGTCTCATCTGCTTTTTTTTTTTCTTTAGCATTAGAGCACTTGTTTCTCATTTCAAATTTCTGACTCAATTTTTAGAGTCACACAATGCATTTATTCAAATGTCCAATACCCCTTTGTCTCAACACTTCCAAGGCAGATTTCACTGTTCTCTACCACAATTACCACTGGCTCACTGAAGCAGGTGATGGATCAGAAATATCAGAAATGACTAGTCTTGTTCATGATTAAACAGAAGAAGCACTCTTCCTCTATTTAAATCTCCATACACTGAGAACTACCTTTGTCCTATCTTGATCTTGATAAAGGCATACTTCAGGTTACAATATCAAAGCTGGCAGTATTATTATATTTACTTTGGTAGGCTGAGAAACAGTTGCTCTAAACAGTTTAAGGAATATTACCAAACCTTAGAAAAAAGCTTTTATGAGATTTCTTTCCCATATAGTTAATTTAGAGATTGACTTGTATGTCCTGGATGACTACATGTAAATTAAAATGCATCCTGCTGAAACCAAAGCTGGTCAGAAAAACCTATACATTTATCTCCTTGCTCATTGCGTGACATCTCAGAGACAGCAGCAGCTTAGTGACCTTCAACTGCTTTTTTAAGCTGGGTTACTGCTTAGCTACACCACTTCCCTGTCCCACCTCATTTCATGTCTACACTAACACACAAGCAGTAACAGTACATCACAGCAGGAAAAAGCAGCTGCAAAGAGACTTTGGAGAAGGATCTCTATTAAATGTGTAGCCACAACCCGAGTAGCAGAAGACTGCAACAGACCAGTGGCCTGGAGAAGTTATGTTAAAGTATTACCATATGCTCTTTTGTGACCAATACAGAATTTCATAATCTGATGAACTGAACCATGCACTACTACTGCAGCCTATTGGTTCTATCAGCAAATTCTCTTCTGAAGAGTAAAATTTGTGTCACTGGGCCATCTTTCAAGTTTACCTCTACCTACAAGTCTTAAAAAACAAAACACCCATGCAACAGAACAGAAACTCAAGCTGCATGCTCAAGTTCAAGGGCCACATATTACTAAGTATCCTGATTTCACTTTAGGCAAAACTTCACCTTAAAGAAATGAGGCAGTGAGTGAATCCCCAGGTGATAGTCTGTCGCACTCAAATTCTGTTTGAGTCTTTTTGTAGAAATAAGCACTATCTAAATATCCAGAGACCAGAATACCTAGAGAGTCTGTTGATACTATACAAACAGAATACTAATGTACAGAAACTCCTAGAGGGAAGAGAAAGAAACAAGGAGAAAATTCTTATAAAAATACATCTTTGGTATACTTTAATTCACAGAAACTATCAAGTGTGCAAGATGAACAAAGGCTAACATCACTGTAGTATTTTCCCAACTGACAAAGGCCTGGTAAAGACTAGAAGTATCCATACCTGTTCCCTTTTTATTTAACACAGGTGGACATTTCAGGGATTTCAGATTGCTGCATGCATGCGTCCCTACAGCTCTTATCTTCCAAAACTTTAGAGCAACAGGTTAAAAAGCTGTAGCAGCCTACACCTGTACTGCTCACCTGTTTTAAAACTAGACAGTATCACACTTTTTGTTCTCAAAGCCACCCTTTCTTTTAAGTAGAAAGTATGCTTTGCTGATACACAGCAAAGAACAGCTTTGCCTTATAATTTTACAAGACTTCAAGAACTGTCAGTCCGGCTATTAAACTGAAGAACAGTTTTGCCAGAAGTTGTCATAACTTTCTTATTCCTATGATTTAGTAAGAGACATGCACAATCTAGGTTTCTTTAAAAATAAATTAATCTAATTTGCTAATGAAAGAACACTTGCACAAGTTGTTTAAACACAGTCACAAAATACCACTGACATATTAGGTTAGAAATCCTAACATTCTATTAAAAATGGCACATGGCAATTTAAGAGGGCACAGAGCCTAGGCTCTGAGTGATCTTTTCTGACACTTCAGTGCCAAGGGGAAGCATCAGTAGGAAGCTGCTAATGAAGTGCTGAGGGCATCATGACAGCAGTATGTTACTATCAAGGAATTACACAATTTCCAAGCTCCTAACCTGGTTTTATATTATTTAGGTTATATAAAGACACAAATTTGAGTAAATACAATTTAGCACAAAAATACTTAGTCCACTTGTACTGCTTCTAATCAGTCCCTCAGAGCAAGCCTTTTTTGGACATAAACTTCATTTTACAACTATTTTTTGAACACCAAAATACCATCAAGTGACCTCTTGACAGTATCAGCTCTCATGTAGTTTCACTTAAAAGCACAAAAGAATCTATGGATGCTAAACATATCTACTGCAGTGATCCCTCCATGAGCATTTTGTAGACGACAGCATACTGATGGCCCAAACGCAGTAAGCAATGGGATTCCTAGGTACCTAGCTAGGATGAAGTGTCATCTACTGCTAAAACTCACCTGCACTCTGGCCCAGCTGATACGTTTCTTTCTGACACAGAGAGGCAGCTCTGAATAGGTATGGACAAGTTTCCTCCATCAATGCAACTTGAAGACTGCCTAAATGGTTTTTGAAAGAGAATGGGAGAGTTCTCATCATATACTCCCTATTTTGTCTGGAAATACGTGCTGAACTGGTGGATGGAGTTTAAAATGGTATTTTTTTTCCTAATATGAGCTGTGATCCAGGTTTTTGCAGCCTGCATTTCTAAACAGAAAATCTCAGCTTTTATGAAAGAAGTACTAGGACACTAATCTACATATTCTCTTTCAAGTCATCCTCAAAGGCATTACTTAATAGTGTAGCCAACCTGCAAATACACTTGGTACATTATCCTTGAAAACTGCTGAGAAGCATTTAAGGCTTAACCCATTTGGTTATTCCATTATAATGAGAAAACAGAGTGGGAGGAAACTTGATTTGAACCAATTTCCAAACACTTCAACCTGAATTACAGATTATTTAAACTACCTTTGAGGCGCAAATGTGCTTCAGCTCAGAGGCAAATGCTAAACTTCTGAAATGCTGCAACCAGAAATACACTCTTATTGCACAGTCATGATCAGAAAATGTTGAAGAACAATAGCCATAAATATGGACTTTATTTCAGAAATGAAAAGAACCCAAGCAATCCTCACTCCAAAAAGAAGATACGTAAAAGCATAAAAAGAGATGCTGATATAAAGTGCACGCCACCCTCCCATTTTTTGCATCTCAATTTTCAAAGCTTTTTCCCAATGAATCCTTGTTATCACATGTTTTAACAATATTCTGTCTTAGCGCAGTGCTGGGTTTCACCATCCCAGGGTTAACTGAAAGCATACCTTTTGCTTAGAGAGACTGAATATTCATCACTACATACATATTTCAGAGAAAAATAAGGGGTTTTTTCCTTTTCAGAGGTTGAACTCCTTAACTTATTTTTCAGCAGGATATAAAGCTGTTCAGAAGTCACAGTCTAAGTGAAATTAAAAACATTATGGTGAGAACAAAAGACAGACAAAAAACTGCTTTCATTTACCTGCATGCACAAGCTTTCTGCAGTTATCACAGCTACAAAGGAACTCAAACTATTGATTTGTAGAGCAACTGGAATGCAGTAGAGTTTACTAGCTCAAAACCACTGCTATAAAAACACTAATATGTTGTGTTCAGTACAGATTTATTCACACAGACTATGAACAAACCCACCCCTAAGATGGGTAAGCCAGCTTGGATCTGCCTTGACTTGCTAATTTTAACTTAGCATTGGCAGACATCAGCTGAAGTATGCATGAAGTATTATTTATCAGTGAACTTCCCTCCTCAATAAGCCTGATTAGCTTGGTTTATCATAAGAACCAAGAGATAGTTATCAATGTGCTCAAGCTAACAAAACCACCTCAAATAATAAGCACTGGAGAAAATTATTTCTGGTTTTATAAGAAATTTAAGGATGACAGTGAAGACAGAGCAGTTTTGAAACAGTTTCTACTGAACTGGGCAATTGGACTGCATGAGTCCGTACAGACAAGCATGTAGCTTTTAACTGAAGCAGCGCTGAAATATGAGCACTGTGTATGTGGAAGCATCCTCCATAGCAAGCCTACTCAGTAGCAAGAACTAGGCATGGAGTAAGTTAAGGAAAAAAACCCAGAAGCAATCCATAATACAGTGAAAGATAAGCCCAGCAGCTGAAGAGTAGTCTGTTTCTACAACAAGCTCAATATTAAGGTGACTGAATACCATACAGGTTCTGATATGATCTCTGTATCATGGTATGATAGCTATACCCAGTCCTCAATACCTCCGGGATGAAGCAAGTTTGACGTTGGAGCATTGAAGTATCTGGGATAGGCAGCTGTCTGCGTTCATCTCAGAGAAAGCAGTATCATCATATTTACTACAAGGAGTGACAGGGAATATTGTCCAGAGCTGACTGTGACCCATGGCAATTAGAAAGTGCAAGCTCATATACAAACCCTACAAGAATACAGAGTAACAATGGTGTTCTCTCAAGATCTCAAATTAATGCCACTACTGTAGCCATGAAAAAATTACTGCAGCACAGCCATTCGGGTAATTATTTGTTTCGCAACTCATTGCTGCAGAGAGTTTTGTACATCAATAGGGGCTCTAGTTTTGCAGCTTTTCCTAACCTCTGTTAAAGTTGTACATGGAATGGAAATAGTGGTGCTGACACAGGAGCTAGAACACTCAGAGCTGAAGGACTACCACGCAGAGTAGCTGTATTCAGTGTGCCTGAAGATGGTACCTAAAAGAAAAAAGACTACCGAAGCAGAGATGTTTTCCCTTGAAAACGTCTCTGAAGCAAGCAAATGCAATTAAGCATAAGTTAAATTTAACAGTAAGTCACCTTATGGTAACTGATCAAGATCAGCTGATCAAAAAGTAATGGTACAAACAGGACTGTCCTTCAATGCTATATATAGAAATAACCCTGCCTTTGTGCTACCAAAATGGACTTGTATTTCTATCACCCCAGAATTTCAACCACAAATTAAGTTTACTAGCAGACTAGCATTATATAAATGCTTGCAAAGATTCTTCACAGCATTTAACATACATTATTCTATACTGCATATCTATATTTCTTTGTACATTGAAATACAAGTATCAGAAGATCTTGATAAAACAAAAAAAAAAAAAACAACCAGCTATGACAAAAACAGTTCAGACTTGAGCAGACACCTTTAAATATCCCTCATGGAGAGTAACAGCTCAAATTTAAATGTTAAAACATGTCAGACTTGTGATGAGGCTCAATCAGGCCCTCTATGCAGCTGCTCAGAATTATGAGGGATCAGCTTGCAAATTGTTTAACATGGCTCACACAACTCGTTTTTAACTGTGGCCAATTAGTGTTGACAGCCTAGCTGCATTTCATTTAGCATATGCAGGTAGATGTATATGTTAAAATAAGGTTATTGAACTCTATTTGAAGAGGTTTTGTGCCATTTTGTTGAGTAAACAAACAGCTGAAAAAGGCTTTCAGCTTCTCCTTACTAAGGCCGGGCAGAGACATTATGTACTACCAGAGTCGGTTGAAAAACCTTCACAGAATGTATGAAAAAGCATTCTTCCCTGCAGAATAAACCAACACCTTGTATATACATTCTAGAGGTGGAAGTTTTATAGAACTACTTTCCATTTCATATGGAGTAACATTAGAATAACACATTTGCTATAAAATCAGGCATATTTTAAAAGCCAGAAGTCATTCATATCTTTCATATCTGCAGAATCACAGAGCTCAGGATTTATCCTTATTTGCATAATAATTTTTATTTCATGCTTAACAGAATGATAGCAACATGGAAAAAGAAGCAATTCTCCTGAAAACCCAAGCTTACAATGAAATAATGCTGTGAACACCTTTGGGAGAATGGCCGAGGATCTGAATCAACTGTTGACTGAATCAGGAAAGTATGAAGACTATGTAAGATGGCAGAGGCATCAGACCAATCTTGGACTAAGTTTCCCCTGTTTTTTTACTGACAATCCATCAATCTGATTGAGTTTTATCAGATTCCTCAAAAAGAAGTTAGTGCTGAAGCAAGCATGGCTACTTCTTTAGTTGATGTCCACTTGGTGCAGCCCATTACTAATATCTATTGTAGCACAAATATTTGTACTTAGCTTATGAATAAAGTAGGCATAATAGAAGTGAAGTCTCAATAAAAAGGAGGTAATGGCCTGAAGTCATGCCAGGGGAGGTTTGGGTTGGATATCCGAAAAGGGTTCTTCACCCCAAAGGGAGGTTGGGCACTGGAACAGTCTCTCCAGGGAAGTGGTCAGAGCACCAAGCTTGATAGAGTTCAAGGAGTGTTTAGACAACATTCTTGAGTACATGGTGTGACTCTTAGGGATGGTGCTGTGCAGGGCCAGGAGCTGGACTTGATGATTCTTGTGGGTCCTTTTCCACTCAGCTTATTCTGTGATATGTTTTCTTTTATTTTCCCCCTAACAGCCTCACCAGCCAAGAACTTGATTGATCATGTTCATTTTGCTCAAAAGTCTTATATTTTAATTAACAACTTGTCATGACTGCCATTAAACTAATTCTTACATATACAGGTAGTATCCATTTTTATCTACAAAATGCAGCTATTTATACCATGTGTCATCTGAATGCCAAAAGGTTACAGTATGTTTCCCATATTTTCTCATGACACACAAATTCAAAAAAATAACTCTAAAATGAAAATAAGACATCCAAGTACATAAAAAAATTGTGTTTAAATAGTACTTTCTAAGCAACCTGTGCAGAAAAACAGAAGTGATCCACAATTGATTGCCTACTTGAGATAATATCAACTTTGATAAAAATCCTTTTCCTATTTAGGTAATGACTTGTCTCCTTGTAAAACATGGTATTACATAAAAAGCCTCTTTCCAAACACTTCTAGAAAGTGCTAAGCAAGCTTGAACCATGATGCCCTCTTAAAACTAGCATCCAATCAGCTCTATGCAATTAGTCCATAAACTAATGGTCGGTAGAGAAATATCAGACCGAAAAAATAGGCAAATGTATGTTTCACATTTTGATAATCCATTTGAATCTCACTAGCCTTATCTACACTACATATATTTTAGTGTTCTTTCTATTAGGTGAATAACAATCAGAGTGTCAATGTTTCTGGTCAGGATGATTTACAATTTAAGCATGACCAATACCAATTTCCTAAAAAAAAAAAAAAAAAAAAAGGTGTTGACATCTTCTGCATAGCTGCTTTTCAGAGTAGTTCCCATTTTCTGGTAGAAAATTCTTCAAAGCAAAACATAGGCATAAACAAACTACTGATGGCCAGCTTCTTTTAAGTGCTCATCTTCTTTCTCTCCAATGCACTGTACCTGTATCTTAACTCTATCCTGCTGATTCTCACTGTCAAACTATTAAAAATAGTATTGGAAAACTTTACTCGGTTTTCTCTACTAATCCGATGAGATATGGGTGAAATAATTGCTTTAACATTAATGCTCAATTACTTCTGTATTATTTAACCATATTAGAGAACAGTGAATGTCAAAATTGTAAAACAGGGGAGCAGCAATAAATATACTTTCCTTCTTATACAACTGTTTTAAGCGATGTTCTTTAAAAAACCACATCACATTTCTTGATTCATCAGCCAGCCATCACTTGTTCATGAAGACAAACCAGCAACCTGATTCCTAGCATTGCACCCTCACCATTTCCCTCCAGAAAATTCATCTCCCAGTGAAAGAATGCAAGCAGCACATGTAGTCTGGCTGGGTTAAGCCATTTGGTAATAAGCACTCCACAGAGAAAACAAAAATCTGTTGAACATGGGGGCTAGCAGGGATGTGAGAGTCAGCATGTGCAGGAAGGTGACAATAGGGCTGTCATTAAGGAAACAACATGAGGAAGCACCAATGGACTGAGACCAGCCAATCTGAGTCTCCTCAGGTCTGCTGATATCAGAAGATGCTTTAGCAAATCCTTTTCACAACAGTCTCTTACTGTCTCAATGAAGAGCAGCACTAATACTTTCACTAATAGTTTTTAATTGTTTTTACAAGTCCAGTTAGAGTGAAAGCTGTCTGACAACTGCAAAGCAAGACCTCATCACTTCCAAGGGTCAAGGGACTTGGATGATAAGCACTAACAATAGCAAGCACACACACAGGCTTTTTTTTTTTCCTTCAAAAAAAGGTACAATTTATAAGAAGCTAACCAAATGTAGCATCTGTACAATTTATGACACAGTACGTGCTAAGGTGTCAAACAAGAAAATCTGTATGAGAAACGTAGTTGTGGAAATTCAAAGAACCATTAATGTGGAAGATAATTTTCCAAGGGAGCCTAGGCAGCTATTATTTGCTCTAGAGACCACATCCTCCACATTAAATTAGTACTTTTTAACTAACCAAGAGGCTAACCACTTACTGAGATAATAGTTTTCAACAATCTGAAGAAGAAAAATACTCCCTCCTAATTTACTGCATGGTACAGTTACTAATGTGAAATAAAAACCAGAAATTAAGGGATAAATTTGCTTAGATAAAAGCAAAATGCAAAGTGACAAAATGTAAGAGCATAAGTGGCCTTATGTAAGAGCAGAATGTTGCAATTTCAGTCTTTGTATATGACATATAAATTACAATTCAGTTAAAGGAAAAGAATGCGCAGAATACGTCCCAAATCAACAGAACCATGTTAATGAGAAAGTAGCTCATTAGGCAATTCCCACTCAAGAAAAATCTTTATACCTAAATGCACTCATGCACAGAACATACCTTTGCAATGTGGTCACTTTGCAGCTGCTGACCACATGTCCCAACCAGATGGTAGGAATCTCTGCAGCTCCACTAACTGAAGTGAGAGATGGGAAAACTAGAGGTCGGACTGGTATCAGATTCACTCCCTCTCTTCCCCTGTCCCAAGTCCCAAACTGAGAGGAATTTAAACCAGCAAAATATTTTACCTTAGATGGCAGAGACAATGACACTTGACAAGACACAGATGCTATTCTCAAACACCACGACCAAACCACAGCAACAAACACAAAAGCTTAAGCATCGTACAGCTAGTAAACTATGCGTGCACAGCTGTTCCAGAACATTAGTAATCCTGGGCCATCCCGGATGGGAAGGTACTGCAAAACAGACAGAAATCTTTCTGCCTTACTCAACTTGTTTAATTTTACTGCCTTACTGAAAATTCCTTTTCAACTTTCTTCCCACTGGTGAAACCCCTACTGGCATCTGTCGAGGACTGGTCCTGAAAGCACTGACACATATGAAGACCTATGGCTATCTGCCTTCTACTGTTACCATGGTTGTAGCAGCAGCTGAGATAAGAGCAATTGAGAGCAGGATCTTGAGCTCAGCTCAGGGTAATTTCTTTTTTCTTCATCACTGACATTTTACAAATGGAGCATCTTAGATTCTTGCTATGCATTTCTACTATTTACATGGACTGGTGAATTAGAAAGGACCTGAAAAATAACAGAAGGGAACTGTACTGACAGCCATTGCTCTAGAAGGAACAGATTAAAATAATTTGTAGCCAAAAGGAAGAGAGGAATGAAAATTCTTGACCTTGTTTACTTATTTCATGGTCAAGTCATTTATCATACACAAGAATGTCAATGTAATTATGAAAGGGACATTTATTAAAAAAGGGGAAATCTTTAAGACTACATAAAGCTGACTCCATTTTTAAAAGAAGCTAGCATGATGCATGAGGCTAAAAATCACCTTTTGAGTCTGCAACAAATACTCATGAAGAAAGAATGCATTTTCCAGAAAAGCAAAGTCAACGTCCATCAGGAAGCAACGGTATGTAAAAACAAACAGCTTATTTATAACACATAGGACACAACACTGTTGGGATTAGATCAACCTCACTAAATAACTGTGCATAATGCTACCCCAGTCGTAAGGTTCTCTCCAAATATAATTTAGTTATACAAATTTCAAAGAAAATGATTCCTAATGAAAAGGAACTAGCAATCAGCTCTGAAGAAATAAGCTCACAAGATGATCCATGAGTAACCTCTGGGAATGAGAGCTGCATGGCATCCTGTTATGAATGGAAAGACACGTGTACGCCTTCATGTGGTTTGCATATCATTCCCTTCCTTTGCGCAACTTGGTTTAGCTAATACATCTTATTTTTGGAAACAAATAAGAGTCATTTGAAGCCTGGATTCCACTTTCTGGTTTTTTTTTTTTTTTCCTTAGTAAACTACAGCAGATCCACACAACATTGTAGTGACTGGTAGGTCAGGAGCTTCCAACTATCCCTGGCAAAGGATGACAATGACACACAGTCCCCCCCGCAAGCAAATCACAAAGGCTCCTGCAGGTGAGTGAATCCATTCCTGCTGAAATGGGGAAAAAGAAGAGCTGCAGACAACCCAACTCCCAAGAAGGAGTTTCTTCTCCCTACAGGACAGGCTTCTGCTACAGAACTGAAAGCACCTTAGCTATCTACCTTTGCTACTGAAAGCAAAGGTAGACAACTTCCTGTAAAGTGATAGAATTGATCCTGAGAAAACAAAAATCATCCTGGAACAACTATTAGGGACAAGAGGCTTCTAGTTAGTTACTGACTGCATTTAATTGAATGGAAACCATTTCTTTAAGGATTTTTCTTTGGTGAAGATTACAGCATATTAGATACAATTCTATATAAATAGCATTTTTATGGAATGATCTTTTGCAGGTTATATAGGAGATAGCCAGTTATTTAGAAGAAAAATTATCCAGTCCTGTATAAGTGACTATAAACAAGCTAATCTGACTGGCAGCTTTTAATTCTGCTGCCTTTACCATCCCATAATGGAGACAAACAGCAGCAATCAGCTGGAAAGCACCTTTGTCAGGCTAGTACAGAAAAAGGGGAAAACATTCTCTCGACTGTGAGGCAGCAGCACCAGGAGGCTGCACATTTCCCAAGTAGGGATACATTCATTATGCACGTACTCTGATTTGGCAATTGCCCTTTGAATGGCAATTCTATTACACTGAACACTTTTGTGCTTCCATTTTTCTAAAATTCTAACAGTCCTTCATGTCAGAGGGAAAAGAAGCTACCATTGGACCTGAGCTCCCAGATCTTTGGCACTGAAAAAGATACAAAAGGCTAAGTGACCTTAAACTGCAACCCAACAGCTGAAATGCTATTAATTTCCTTTGATTTACTTGGTATGCATAGCACAACTGCAACTGAAAAAATAGAAGACAAAAAAATTTATGTAAGATCAAATTTTAAGAGATGCTTATCCACAGTGGTTCTTCCCAATGGAACAGTAGAAGAGCTACAGCTTTTTTACTAGGAAAAGTGACAAACACACTTTCAAATGGTTAAGGAAAGAGAGGGATTTAATTTGGGAATATATAATAATTAAATTCTTTTTATCAGCTTCCATTTTGATACTTTCAACAAAACTCTCCCACATATAAACTACCTGGGGTTGTATGGCCTTTCACAGATTTTTGCAGAGAAAAAGCAAGACTTTCTTCAGATGTTAACTGCAAAGGAGTTATTTATTGCTAGTTATACCCATAGAAACAGTATATATGAATGCCTGCATTTCCTACTTAATTAAAAAAAAAAAATCCCAGTCCCTAAAGCTAAAAGACTGCTTTTGATCTTATCTGAATTTGTCAGAGAATTCAGTAAAAATACTGAGGATGCAGTTTTAAAGCATCAGCCTTCACTCTTATTCCCAGCTCTTCCCATCATCTGCCTGCTCCTGGCACTAGCACTCATGCAGCAGCAATAGCGGGTTATTTCTGGAAGCTGGAAATGGTCTTTCTTGTCCCAACCAGCTCCCTGATCTGGCTTGCCATAGGGTCCCATGATTACCAACAGTGGCTAAGGGCAGAGACAGCTGAGCCTGGAGTGGCTGCAGTGGACTGCAGCGAAGTCCCACTGCAACTTGCTTTCCCTCTCCTTGGACCACATACTCCTAACCCAAACAGCCTCAGCATGAGCACCCGAGAAGTGGAGCAAGAAATTACTGCTGTGACTGGAACAGACTCCCTTGCTCTGTCCAGGTAGTCTGCAGTCAGCTGCAGCTCTTGTGGCTGCCATAGCCACTTGAATACATACAAACGAAGCAAAAGCATTTCTGTGGCAAAAGCAGAAATTTCAGATCTCCTAGTGACAATCTGATTCCACATCTCCTAGTGACAATCTGATTCCAGAAAGGTTCTTACCTTTTAACACGTTTTGATAAGAATGAGGTGGGGGCAAACACCTTTCTATGGAAGTTAAAGCAGTCACAGTGCAACCAAAGTGAACTGGGTCCCCATTAGCAAGGCTTACTAAGTTTATTTTCACTTTATTTGATAATGTTCCTGACAGCAGACTCTACTGTGTACACTCCACTAAACTTTTATATTCTATAGACTACATTACCACACGTTATCTGTTTCCTAAGTGTACTCCCACACAACGCCATAAAATCCTGCTTAATTACTTGTATTACATTTCTTCTATGTGAACACAACACCTTTGCTAAGGTGATGCTAGCAGTCCCAAGTTTTCCTTGCCTTTTATAGTCAGCTTCCAGGAGACAATGGTCTGCTGGCACTACCATGTACAGTTCAACTTGCCTGATATATGCTCTGTGTGCACCCTTCCTCCATGTCTCAGTGCTAATATTTAATCCCTGATAAAATCATACTGGGAAGCTAAAATACCAGAAAAATCCCATCCTGCTTCTGCAACAAACAAACCCCAAAAGTACCCCCCTACTGGTTCAGCCGCCCAAGGAACAGAGACTTGGCACAAGGGAAAACTTTTGGCAGCAACTTTTACCTCAAATCGTACTCCCGGAACCAAAGCTAATCCAACAATGAAAAAAAGAGTCACTGGAATTTGGGCTTATTTTTTCTGAAGTTCATGTAGTCTAGTTTCCAAGCACAATATGTTGCTTAAGCAAAAGCATAATTTAAGAACAAATCATTGTAATTTAAGATGTTTCTAGTTGTAAGAGAAGTAGAAAAACTTTAATTTATTTAGTCGTAAACGTAGCAGCAGAGAACAACCAACCACAAAACCAATGGTGCCAAAAGATTCAGACTTTTTAGAAGGTTCCTAAATAGTATCTTTAAAAACAGAACAGTAAATACTTTATGCAGTGATCTGAAAAACATGCACACTTCTTTTTGACTCAGTGCACACACTGCATCAGTACTTCATTAATATTTTTCAAAAGCCACATGATTAGAAAAAAAATGTTAGTACATAAAATCATAAAGGTGACCCATAATATCAATTGTCTTTAAGTATTATTGACAATAGAGATGGAAGGCACAGATGGATTCAGAGACTGGGTATCATGACAAGGAGAAATACTGTTTCTGTGAAAGTCTGAGATAAAATGGGCAAAATACTTCAGAACAAAAAGCAACAGAAATCAAAAGTTGTCAACTCCAAGGTAAGTTTACCAGGTAAAGTTAAAAGCCTGAAGTTACCTGAAATTCAAAGGAGATCATCCCAGCAGTTGCAAGTTATGGGACATTTCCCCAGAATACCAGCTTAAAGTTCATTCCAAAGTCCATCACAAATTTACCCTGTACTGTATATATAAAGTCTCTTTCTTTTGTTGGTGAAATATGCAGTTCCCTTTTCATACTTTTATTAAATTTTCTGAAGATAGCTCAAAGCCTTTTATAGCTAGAACCTTGGGATGAACTTACTGCCAAGAACATGGCAAGTTATATGCTCCTGTCCCCACCCCAATGAACTATCTAAGCTTGAAGACGAATTCAAGCACCAGGGTCACTAGATTTTATACTGAAGTCACATAAAGGATAACATGAAAACATGGTGCACAGTGATAGGTAATTTTTCTTCTATGTATCATTTAATATTATGTAAGATGGTGGCTCATTCGAAAAAAGTACATATAATGTTAAGTGAAAAGGAGATTCACAATGAATTTCAAATAATGTGCTTTTGTATGAAAGACATGCAGCTCACTCTGTAACAGAAAGCTCCCTTCACCTGCAAAACAATTATACCTCTGACTTAACAACACTGCAATTACATGTCTGTAGAAAATGAGGCCCCATGCTGTCATTTGTCTCCCCAATCTTCCATACAGTTTGTGCGTTTTACATCTGCAGACCCCTTCTCTCCCATCCCACCACTGATTTTTGTCCACATTGTTTTTTGAGATTTGTTGTAAAAACGAAGCAAAGCAAAACAACTCTAAAGTGACACATGGCAAAGCTATTTACAGAGCAAATTCGATAACATGTTTAATGTGAAAAAGCTATTCTTAAATGAAGTTCTACTGTAAAGGTGTACTTACACACCACAGTATTCTGATCTGCTTTGTAGAACATAACTGCATTTTAGCCTGAGCTGCACTTTTGTCTGCTGTGGCTTTTATTTAAAGTTACTGTAGTGGCATACAAGGTCAGTTCACATACATGCATAATTTAATGAAAGTCAGAACTTATGTCATGTTAAAAATTTGTCAGAATTACTTAAGCTTACCTCTTTATCCATACTCTCTAAATCCTCTTTACACAGAGTGTACAGGGGCATTGTTTCAGACATACTTGGCTGGCGTTTCCTCTTAGATGGACCAGGCTGCTCTTCATTTTCACCTGCTGGTAGGTCATCTTCTTCAAACATCTGCTGTTGATGTGGCTGAACAACTCTGAAAAAATTTAGGGGTCTCACATCAGATAGATTTACTTGGTTCACAGCTACAAATAAAATCCTATAAACAATTTATGACTGCCATGTATCTACAACTTCCCTTAATAAAGCTCTGCATTCATCAACAGGTCAGTCAAGTCTCCTGATTAATGCTTTTATTTCCAGTCTGACAGCTAAAGATTTTATTTTACCTTTGACAAGGCACTCACTCTCTTGCCTTCGCATTGTTCTTTTACATAACCACCGAACCTTTCTTGCTGCCAAGAGCTCCAGTAGTTGCAGATGCGTTGTCCTTAAAATACATTAATATTTCTGCACAAGTGGAGTTTCTCCACCACTTGACAAATTTATTATTACAAAGCAATGCTGACATTCTATTTCTCAACCCTACAGACAAGAGTTCTGCATGTAGAAAGCACTTCTGCAGTGCCAGTCTTCAGACATTTCCCACATGCTAAGCCTGGATAAGATGCAAACAATCAATATTTCTTTTTGGCTAGTGTATTGAAATATGGTAGCTTTTTCTTTTAGTCTGTATTCTGTTACATTGTTAATTACTGTACTTAATTAAAACAAAAAGGAATATCAAAATCTTCATTAAAATGGATAAAATAATCATAGCTTCATGGAAATTGCTTTATGATAGTAATAAAAAGAGAGACTACATGTATAACAACAGCAGGAGACTTCTACCCTCCTTGGGTAAATTTTTCTGTGACTATTATTTTAAGTACTAAAGACTTCTAGAAGCTAAAATTACTATACAATACAGATCAACTACAGTACTGGTCTGTTATATTAGCCTCCTGGAACAAATTACAGCAGCTCAGTACCACCCAGCATCCAATTCAAAGGTCATAAAGCTCATGGGCCACAAAATATTTATGTTAGCCATAAGACTGTGTGTTTGGAGAATGACTATGAAAAGCAGGTATAAAAGCAACTGTATTTGAAATCACAGTTTCAAGATGCAACTATCAGGTAAGAGACCATCAACCTGTTTTTGAGAATGACTGTGACTGAAAAAAGGTACAGTGTAGTCTCTGCAGACAAGAGTTTTTATGCAGA
Organism: Pyrgilauda ruficollis; assembly: GCF_017590135.1. Classification (NCBI taxonomy): domain Eukaryota; kingdom Metazoa; phylum Chordata; class Aves; order Passeriformes; family Passeridae; genus Pyrgilauda; species Pyrgilauda ruficollis. The sequence goes on along the minus strand of NW_024516764.1, from coordinate 422,183 downwards.
ATGGCTAATTTTCATCAAGCCAGGATTTACAAGAATCAGCTTTAGAGCAACAGTCCCCATTAAAAAAGCAACTACTAACTTATGCAAATCCAGTCAGCCATAGGTAATGTCCTAAAAAATTGTTTCTCCTTTGGTGAACTTGACAACTTCCTAAGAAGGTTATCTAAATATCAAGTGTTTTTTTTTATCTCAGTACTTAAATTCCAGAATGCATGAAAACTGAAAGCCCTACAAAGCTGTCAATTTTCCTCATTTTGACAGCCTGTATTTAGGAAATACACATCTCTCTTCTCAGATCCCACGGACAGGTGTAGGAAACTTGAAATCTTGTTTTGAATGGGAGGTTGCGAGGGAAAAGAGCCGAGCCACTGCTACGATACCCAGACCTGCACTATCTGCTGCAGAATACCCCCAGCAGCACAGCACAACTTAGCAGTACAGTAGACATGTGCCCCTTTGTAGTCTCTTACTCCTGTACAGAAGAATTTCTTGTGAAGCTTAAACAATTTGGATGCTGTGAAAATGAACTACGCAAACTGGCTTTTTGCTGTTTTCTCACCACTGCTAACAGCTTTTGGGTTGGGTTTTTTCTCCCCTCTACTATGTTTTCTATTTTAAAGATCACACTATTTTCTTTTGCTAATTAATTGCTCTCAGACAGTAATTTTCATAGGTAGATGACAAAAATAATATGGCATTGCACTATATTTTCCAAAAGGTTATTTTAAAGTATGATTTCTCCTTGCCTTTTTAATATATAACCTAGGCAGGAAAGGTGGCGATGCCATTCACAGTCTTAGCAAAACAGAGATTGGCAAAACAAAAGCTATAGACATCTTACACAACTTTAATAAAAACATGACAAGCTTGACCAGTCCAAGAATTGCCGAGAAGTTATATGTAGCATGACAGCCAAGCAGATTTTCTTAGACTAGAAATAAATCCAGCATATTTTTTAAGAATACATTGTCACATGGTTGATGAGAACATCTCCTTTTGTAGAATAGAGTGTGAAATCATACTTGACTACATTACACACAAGTATTAGCCGGAAAATAATTGTATAAATAACTTTTAAAGGTTTCTGTCAGATGTTTTTTCCAGTATTTTCCCACTGCTACTAGATAAGAAACACTGGGCCTTCTCATGAAAGCATTCCAAAAGCAATGTGAAATAAATTCTTCTTAAAGGTTTGTAAGCCATTCTTATTTTGTCAAAAACATTTTTTAGGCTTTTACATTTTCAGCTGTCTATGTTGAATAAAAATTAAAGACATGAAAATGCAGGAATTTACATTTATTTCTAATTATATATGATTCATAAATACTTTTTAAAAAATAACACCATCTTCAACCTTGCAGAGGTTCGTTGGTGCTTGCCAGTCTTAGATGCTCAAGGATGTATATGCAGGGTAGGTCCAACACTGCTAGAAGCAACAAGCACCTTCCTTGATACATCAGGGTAAAAGCTAAAATAACATTATCATCATGGAAGCGTTAAAAATATTTAAATACCAGTCACATGTTCAATTTGGCACTTCATATTTTTGCTGTCATAATAACACTGATAACACTAAGTAGGAAAAACAGTAATTATGAGCACATAAATTCAGACAAAAATGTTGTAAGTGAAATTAATTTCTACAGATCTTCAAGTATGGCTTAAGCCACCAACATCTGCTTGACACACCTCTTCAAACTGAGCATTTGGTGCATCTTAGCATTATTGTAAACCAGGGTGCCACTTTTAACTTCTCACATGTAAATGACACCCATATTTTAAGCCTTGCCTCATCTGTTAGCATATTACTAGTGTACACTAAAATGTAATTTGCAGTATAACTTTTTCTTTATTCTAGTCCAAGCTGCCATTAGCTTTTACATTACTTTGAACAACACTACAATACGTGTCACATGATCCATTACAACTTTAGTGTTTACTGCAGTGTTTGTAGAATACTGTTTCTGTATGAAAATACAAATCCTTGAGATACATAAGGCATGTCAAAGTTCTGACACGTAGGTTATTTTTAGAGACGAATCCTTCCTGTTCTCAGACAAAGAAGAGCTGCTGGCCACCACCAGCCCCTGAGCAGCGTTGCATTCCCTTTCCTTTTACTACAGCTGCAAACTTTTTGCACTCTTCTGCAACAGCCATGATAAAAAAGCGGGTACTCAAGTCTCAGAGCTGCGCACAATGGCAAAACCTGTTACTTGAAATGTTAACTACATTAACTGAACCATCTGTAACTCACTGGTGACAGTTTCACTGCAGATTGCATGTAAAAATTTAAACTAATTGTATCCAATTTTAAATCATGTTTCAAGCTAAATCCCATAAAGAAACAAAAAATGTTGAAACCCAAGACAGTGAGAACTGAAACTGTTCTTATGAAATGGTATTCAGATAACTTGAAGCCCTTTGCAATAACCAGCCCTGCAAGGAAGAGGTTCTCTCCTAAGCACAAGGAGGTCTCCTCTTAGACTAAGACATCAAGAACTATTGCTATGCCATGTGCAGCTACCACATCCCCAAGGGCTTTCACTCATAGCAGTGCAATTCTGTTTCCCACTATCTGAAATTCAGAATCAGATGAAGATTTGAGAAACTATCAAAGAAAATTATTGGAGGCTTTGACTACACCCACCCACAACTGGAGCAGTTGTGAGTGCCAACAACTTTAACTCTTTTAAAAATCAGTGGTTTAGCGACAAATATTCCCCTCCTTCTGTAGAATGTGAACAAGGCAGCACATTAAGTCTGTCAGGACAAAAAAAACTATAGTCCTCCACCAATAAATTGCTGCACTAATGCAGTTTTTTCTTAAGACAGGTATTATATCAAATTTTAAAGCAGATGTGAAGCTTTTCTACAAAGCTATCATTGACGTATGCATTAAGATAAAGCTCACAGTATTGCCTCAGCTCTTCCTCAGTGAAGACACAGCAGAGCTGCTTCTATTCAGCTTTTTGTTACTTCTTCACAGCCTTCCTGCTCTGTCTGCACTGTGGTATTTAAACGGCCTTGCTTTTCTCCTACATTCTGCCAAAATGCTCCTCAGGATCTTAAGAAGTTGGAACTGCCCTGAGGAATAGACATGCGTCCCAATTAAGAGATTAGCATTTACAGGTCACCAACTTCACCACTAGAATAAAATCAACAGGAAACATGAATGAAAATAATTTTTCTCAGCATAGACCTTATGCTCATCTCTTTTCTTACAGCTGCTTAGTTGTGGGGTAAAGTTGCAGCACGGAGTAATTGGATTCACAGTCAGATTAAAACATCTCCATTCTGAGCACTGAGTCAGAAAAAATCCCCACTGAATTGAAATAAAAGATAGGAGTAGAAAGGACACACAGCCTCACTCCACCCTCAAAACCTGTCAGAAGCTCTATGAAACTCAACTAAGGGGACACCTAAAGTATAATTTTTCCTTTTCAATAAGATACTCAAGTGAAGAAGCACCTCAGTATTATGGAAAAATAGGCTTAGGCGTGGACAAACTCTTAATCAAATTGTTGACAAAGGTAGGGGAACCCTTCAAACCTCTTCTTTTGAAAGCATTCAATGATGTCTTAATATCAACATAACCCATCACACTGAAGCACCTTACAAGTGTCACAACAATTATATACAGGTAAAGCCTTCCCAGCTTTATTTCTAGAAAAATTCCTTTCCACAATAACTGACCAAAAAACCCAAAAACTTTTTTCAGCTCCTTTCTGGATACATGCTGTGTTGATTATTTAAAGATTCTAATGCTCATTTACCATGTCACAGTAAACTAAAACAGACTTTGAAAGACACAGTTAAAAAGGAACTGAAAACAGGACATCTTCACAAACAAGAGAGACTCAAAAAACCTGCGTTGAGAACAAGAGGAAAGCTGAAGTAAGAAAAAGGCTACAAACAGATAGCACTTCACAAAGAAAAGCTTTGCCTTTAACTGGATGCTTCTTCACCAGTGGAATGAACAAGCCTTGCTGAGCTTGTTAGAATTCCAAAAAGTCAGATCTTTTATTTAGATAACTGGGGATTAATTCTAGATATTTCAAACATCCTTAAGAGACAAGGGGTGTTTTTGCAGCTTAACACAAATTTTGACAAAATTCAGATAGATACTAGCCTTTGTACTTCAAAAAGCAGACTGCCTCTTTCTCCTCCACAATTAGTGCCTTGCCTTAGTGGTCTAAGGATTAGTAATGAGCACTCAGCCATATGGCCTTATTTCACAATGCTCAGTTAGCTACACACCTCTTCCATCACTTCTGATATTCTTCAAAAACAAAGTCAATGACCCATTTGAAGGAATTAGGTGAAAAGGAAAACTTTATAAGGAAGAACTAAATGCTATCAGGTATATTTTATTAACAAAAAAGGTCCAGTATTCTAAGACTCCTTAAGAAACATCAAGCTGCCTCACTTAACCAATCAGTTACTGTAACATTCTTTAGACTACACAAACTACACACTGAATTTATTTGGTCTAAGGTTTCCAGTTCCACTTCAGTGAGGCACAAAGCATCTGGAGTTGTAGCATCCTGACTTCACTTCAGCTGATTATTCACTTTTGCTTATTTTCTTGACTTTTTATAAAGCAAGCAAAGTAAAGCAAAAATACCAATTTAATAAAATGAAAGGTAATAACAGTAAGTTTACTACAGAATCTAAAAATGTAGACAGTGTGACTCCTGGCTATGCTTTAGGTACCTGAAGGATGAGTGTTCACCGTGGACTGGCAAAGTGATGGGAGGAGCTGGAGACTGGATGTACATTGACTGCCCAGATGTTTGCGTGCCTTTCCTGATCAGCTTTCCAGTGTTAGGATCATAAATTCGAACTTCAGGACCAGCTTGAGACTTTGGATGGATGGGTGTTGGGTGAAACAGAGCAGTTTGAAATGTGCTGGGTGTATCAGGAAACGTGGCAGGGCTATTTTCTCTGTTAGATGGAGTTCAGAAAAAAAAACAAAACTGCATTAGAAATTTAAATGAACTATCTAACCAGAACAACATTCCCCTTTCTTCTAAAGCAGAAGAGGGAAATGGTTTGGAAAATCTTGAAAGAAACGTTTCTTCTCCTCCACCTCATTAAAGTCCACTGAATTTAAAAACAGAAAACTGCAAATACAAGATCATGTCATGTTTAAATTACTAAAATATTAATAAGCGTGCCTTAGAATCTGTCTAAACACAAAGTTACTGAAATTATTTCCAGGTAGTAACAACAGCACAATTAGCAAAGCATGATAATCTGCATATCTGCAACAAAGAGAAAAGCAGCCTATTGTACCAATCTTTCTATTTGCTCTGAGAGAAGATAAACACATAGTATTAACTTGCAAGCCATCCTAACTAATTTTTTAAAATACTAAACTGCCTATGATCACCCTGATGCATTTTAAAAACATAACTTTAGAAGTGCCAGCAGAAACATTCAAAAATCAGTCTGCAGGAATCACCATTATAGCATACTATATAATTGTGATGAAGTTCCACAAAAAAAAGCAACCAAATTGAATAATTAAAAAAAATTATCAACTAAACCAGCATGTTATGCCCCATGAAAGCAATGCTATGTTAAAAAAAATTAAACTAATTTTTAACAAATACTAGAAGTGACACAAAACTGGAGTTTTTACCAGATGCTTTTAAGGATGTTTCTGAAGTAGTCTTGTAGCAATAACACGGTAAACCAATTCTAAGTTTACCTATTCTCTTCTTGGTATCTTAAGTTCATTTTACATGCAAATGTTTTCTCAGGTTTCTCCCCTCCCCTAGTCTGTATGTGCTTTGGACCTGCAATCACTATTTCAAGCAGCTTCATTAAAGAGAAAATCTCTTCCAAAGTAGCTATACATATTGGGTTAAAGTAAAGGTACTTGCATCAAGATAGAGATCTTACTGACTGAAGCTTGTGTGGGGGGGAAGTATGAAATTAAGAGGTATTGTATTTGAAACACAGAAGAAGGAAAAATTATCATCATGTTTCAGTAAAATGGAACAGTAAATTAAGAGAGGGAGGAAGACTAACACTCATGCAGACCTCAAAAAAAAACCATTCACAAGCTACTGCCCAGGTTTCTACTGCAAACTTAGCAGTGTCAATTTAATCATCCCACACAAATATTCCAAAGTTCGATTTAAAACGCAAATATTCCAAAGTTTGATTTAAAACCATTTGATAGTACTTTTTAAATACTAAGTATCCTAGTCAAGCCATAAGCAGGCTACATGTCATTTCCCAACTTACAGGATCCTGTGTCTCAACCTAGTGTCGCATTTGATAAATGACCTCACTTCCACATGTTTCTTCTTCTGGTATCTTCAAAGCCTAACACACCCATGTTCTGCTCTCAAAGGGCATCTTGTAAGTAGAATGTAAATCTCTAAACAGTCAGTCATACCAGTATCACTTTAATACAGAAATCCCATTATGCTATGCTGCTTCCTGTCTAATCATGGAAGGGAAGATCCTCTGTTAGGCTTGCAAGATGTGGGTATATCCAAACAGGTAAGTCAAGAAGCAGAAGCTGGCTTGAGAGTAGCTTGTCATGAGTTACTTTAGCCAGTCCACTATCCTGCAGGGGACTGTTGTCCAACAGTCCAACTTCCTCTTTACTGATAATGTTTTTGGCTGCCTCTTCTATTTACTGTCACCCTATAGTGCACTAATTTTTTACCTTTTCTCTTTCAGTACTTTCTTATCATCCCAAAACCACCTCTCACTAGTCCCTTTCTTCCAGTTTTTGCTCCTGTCTTCATGCCTTCCATTTCTTCTTGGAATTTTCTATGGTATTTTTCTGTTTCTCTCTTTCCCATCACTACCAAATTTTACCAAAAAATGCCATACTTTACTAGTTCTTCATGCAGTCAAATACGTAATCTTTTTGGCAGCATGAATGATCCCATGCTTTGGTGGCATTCCCTCCATTTGGAGGCTTATAGATGAACTGAAAAGGGCAACTTCTCCAAAGTAAAAGAGCTAGCAACAGTAACTGCTAAAGAAAGTAATGTTACCACAAGTTTTCTCCTGACTGTGCTAGTTACTGAACTGCCTCCTGACCCCTTGACAGTCTTCTGTTTAAGCAAAAGAGAAATGGAAAAAACAGGGAGTTCTTCCATAGAATCTATAAGCATCTGAACTTGTCAGAAACCAATTTATTAACAAATCAGAATAACCTGTTTTCATAGCCCCTATTCTTTCAAGGCATAGCACTTACCTGTGTGTTTTGATGTAGTCATCCTTTAAGGGAAAGAGCTGCTCCTCAACCTTGTCCCAGCGCTCCAGGCAGCTCCACAGCCAATCAGGGTTTACAACATGGAGATCCTTGCAGTCCTGAGCTTGCCGTACTTTCTCTGTGCCTATTACAAAGTCAAACACAACACAACAGTGTTCCCAGAAACACAGAAGATAAACCAGTGTATAGTTAAAACTAAGAACATTTTATCATCAATTGTACAGAAAAAAAAGCTCCTCCCCAGCCCAACAAAACAATCACATCTAATAAAAGGGAGAATGTGAGTAAGATGCAGTATCTCAGACTCAAGCTGGAAGAAGGTAACTTTCTGAAAAACTGGCACCATGGAAGTAGCCCACTAAGATTTGTACGGAAAATCTCTGCATCTTCTCTACATGTTAGCCCAACAAACAACACAAGTGCACTTTTGCATAACATCTCCTTCACTTGTATTTGTTAGTAGTCCAAGAAGCCCAAGCATTTTCAATGCTGTTGAAGACTGACTAACTTATCATACTAACTTTTTTACACATGGCCCTCTGTTCTACCTTTTAACAGGCTGTCACCCACCCAACCTCCATCTACCAAAGACGGAGGCAAAGGGGATAGAATTCCTTTGTGCTGAAACAGGAACAAAGAATGTGAAGTTAAACACGGCAAGCTAGCATGCAGTCCAGATGAAACCAGTAACAGTGCAGCTTGCAAGTAACAGCTGATCTCCAGTTCTGTTCTCTGGGGATGCCAGAACAAGAGAGAAACTCAGTAAAGTTGCTATAAAGTTGCCAAAAAGCACCAAAATCAGCACTGTGGTTTAATCCCAGCCACTTGTTGACTCCTCCAACCACACCAGTGGCATGGGGAGGAGGATCAGGGAAAAAAAACATTAACACTAGTGAGTTAACAACAGCTAAAGAAACAAAGTAAAATATAATAATCCTAATAATATGAGCCCTTGTCTGTTTTCACACATGTGAGAACAATGAAGCAATGAAGCCTCCAGAAGAAAAAAAAAATCAAGCTTCAGAACAATTCTGACAAGCAAGCAAGAACAGTAAATTAATTTGATGTTTTCATCACAGTTCCCTGGAGTTTCATCTTCATGATTGTCATTTAACAATATGATTTTACTTGTTTCAATTTAGATTAAAATCTTGAAGTACCCATGCTTCTTCACATAATTTGAAGATGAGACAAAGCAGCTAATCTCAAATATTTAATACCCTTTGTACAACCTGAACTACAATCCACTGGGATAGACAGATGAACTGAAATGCACTTGAGGACTGACCTAACTAGTTGGTTAAACAGCTCAGTTTAAGTCATCTGTAAGATTAAATGACTAAATAAACAGAAAGGGCAGGAGATAATTGTCCTTTATGAAACTCTTGAAAGCCTCTGTTTCCCTACCTTTTGTACCCCAAACCCAATAGATACAGGAGTAGGGCTACATTTTTCTCTAGATACACATACGCTTTTTCCTTGGATTTAGATTAGCAGAAAACAATGTTGTGTGGACAAATATATCTCTTCTTTTTTCAGGTATAAATGCAACCAGTTGCATAGTTCAGGATGTAAGAGCTGTACATAAAAAGCTTTACTCCACACTAGTATAATTGAAAAAAAGTTAACTTAAGAATCCGAGATAAACACAAACACAAAAAAAAAATACTTCAAGATACCGTCCTGTCCAAACCTCTAATGATTTGAATGTCATATTTTAATTTATGCCACGTAATAAAAATAAAACCACTGTCCAACAAAGATTCAGTGAAAACAATTTTAGAACTGCAACTGTGTTAAACCCAGCACACCTCTGCAGTCCAAGAGGTTTTAACTGGCTAAAACATAAAACCCTAATAAAGGAGGTCAATGTACTCCCTGAAATCATACATGCCCTGATTTAAGTAATCTGTTTTCCAATTAATTATCAGTTACAAAAGCAACTGAGAGGAATTTCATGCAACAGTTGCTGGAAATGAGCCAGTTTACAGTGCCAGAAGGAGCTTTGACTGGAGATATTAATATTTAATTAACCTCAATAGGAATTGCAGAAATACCTCCAGTTAGAAATAGTAATGTACAATCCTGTATTTAAGTTATACACAGGGTATATTTCAGAAGAAATAAAGCAAAGGTTCTGAAAGAGAATCAGTTTAGGAGATCTGGGAGAAAAAGGATTGAAGAAGTTTAAGGCTTAGCTTGGACATGCTTTCTTTTGAGAATAAAGGAGAAAAGGAATGAAAACATCAGAAAAACAAATCAGCAAGAAGACAGCTGTTATAAACAGGATGCTAAAATCAGGTTCATAAGCATAAGAGTTTCAGAGCAAAAAAAAGCAACAAGAGCAAGAAGTCTGACAGAAGTTTAGTTATCTGTGCCTGTTATTAAATACTGAATCAGATATCAGACACAGCTGGCAATACTGTGCTGCACATAACAGCTCTGGAGCTGACTGAATGCCACACGCAATAGCAGTGGTTTCACTAGTAAGCACACGCAACAGTTAACCAGAGGTAGTGATGCTGTTGGATAGATGGGACTGTGCTTCTCCTTTTGGACTTCATCAGGGGGAAACATGGACAAAACTGTAAAATTGCACCTTCACCTCATGTTAAATCTGTGAAGTTACATGAGGAGATGACTTTCTCCAACTGTTTTTCAAACTCATGTTTCTGCACTGATGTCAGGTGTTTCATCTTGCTGCCACTTCCTCCCCACCCCCACATTCTGCATTCACACATACCTGATTGTTTCATACTGGATGTATGCTGAGGAGCTATACAAATTCTTCTATAGTCGACAGGATTGTGACAGGAAACTTAAACATGAAAGCCAAAATAGCACAATTTTGTATGAAATTGCTACTGGAACTAGATGGTTTTTAAGGTCCCTAACAACCTAAATGTTCTAGGATTCTGTGAAAGCTGGTGACACAAGACTGGTGTGTAACCAAACCCACCTCCAAGAGTCAAAAGTCTTACCTTTCTCACCTCCACGACAACAAGGCTTCTGCCTCCTCCCCATTTCTAAAGTGCAGTGGCACACTTCAGCATACTGAAAACTACATGAGCAAACACAAGTGTGTCCTATTGGGGAGAGCTTTCTATTTCTAGCTGACATCTTCACAAATCAAGATTTCACATGTACAATCTACTTAAAGCAACATTTGGTGAAACACAGATTTAACTGGGAGGAGAAATAGCACTGTGATAATATGTTTGCTATCTCCTCCCCCTTTCCCCAGTGTAACTTCTTTTTGAATTACACTTATTAAGACAAAACAGCAAAAAGATTTTAATCCATCCAAGCAACAGTACTTCTGATGCAGCTAAAAACACCTGAATTACCCAGCTGAGCTGAAAATCACTTAGAGAAAAACTGATCTTCCAGACTACTTTTTTGCATTGTTCTCATCTAATCACCTTCCCCTACTTCAAATTCTAAAATAGTTCCAAAAAGTTAAAAAGGCACAGAAGTTTTTCCACATGAAGCAACTGGGGGCCAAATTTATCACATCTATTCTGTGATGGATACTGTCTGAAGCAAATAATATCAGAAAATGTTATTTCAAAGTTGGGGAAGGTGTTCATCAATTCTACTTCTGAACTTGTTGAAAACAGTGCTCAGCCGACTGTGGCCTCTGATTCAACCTCACCCATGCAGAACTCAGTGTGAGTGCTCAAGGCTGTGTCACGACTAACCAAAGCACACGATGGGGAGAGATCACCAGCAGCACTTGCAGAACTTTCTCCTAATTCCAACACACCAAAATCAACATATCCTTATGGCAGTTTACAACTAGGCTGCCAGACACTGCTCGGAAAATCTGATCACTAAAAGTTTATTTCTCTTCAGATAATTTTTATATCTAGATGTTGATTTATAATCAAATCCTGTTCTTCAAGAACACTGACCTAAGATAAGTGACAGACGTGTTGTTCTGAAGCTATGCCTGAAGTTCAGGTTTAACTCTGCACAACAGGCTTACCTGGAGAGTGGCCAAGCTTAGAGCAATGCTTAACCCATTTTTTTTTTAAAGACACAGCCCCTGAACATATTTTTCAGGAAAAATGGCTGTTGACACATCACAGGAGTAGGAAATAGCAAGGACTCAAATATATTTTGAAAAATAAAAGAAAAACTCGTCGCCTAAATGGATGTATTTCCATTCCTACCACACTACAATAATTTTTGAGAGATCTGAACAGCTTTATCTGCTCCACCAGCAAAAACTCAATACAAGAATCAACTACAGTGTCTTTCATCTGTTCAGGAAGGAACATAACAAGGTTTATGAAATAGTGTGATAACTGCTTAGCCAAGTGTGTACACAGCTATAAAAACTCATCCTACAGTGGTTTACTGATGCTTAAAGCAAACAGCAGATGTTTCAAAAACTGAAGCAAGATTTATGCAGCCCATAGATAAGTGGAAATGACTATAGGACAGCCTTCTCAGTCACTCAGATTTATGAAAGCTGATTAGATGATGAAAAGATCCTGTATTTACAGTAATTCAGGCAGTAATTTCTGCCCTGTGTAATGAAAGAAGCCCTAACTTTGTCCACAAACAAGGATTTATTTAATTTCAGAAATCAGAGTACCTGTCTTTATAGGGAAACAAACAGCCTATCTGCAGAGAAAGAGACAAGTATATATAAAGAAGAAAAAAATTAAATTAGTTACCCTAATAGGCTGGGAAGAATGCCATAAAAACAACATAAAACATTTTTCAGTAGCTCATTTCAATGCACCAAGCTATGATGAGGTCACTTCGCAGGGGAAACCCCATCACTTCAAGACCTAAGGGGTAACTGTTTCACACTGACTTCTTCCCTTTTATGTCCTCTGCCAAATTCTTCCATTGCCTTCAAAATGAGAAAGCTAAAAGTATTTACTCCTAAACACTGCTGCAGATTAAGTATCTGTCTTTCTTTACATCTCAGCTAGTAAAAAGTAAACATACACATTCAGCTGCTTGTCAGAGCCCCAAGTCTGCCGCTGTTAGTGGCGTCACCCAGAAGACTGAACGAAAGGTATTTTACAATCACTTTTCATAGACATGCTAAAAAAAGAAAAAAAGATAAAAGTACAGATAACAATGTTGCCTGGTCTCACATCACTGACTTCTGAAAAAAACTCAAGAAGGGACATGCTTTTGTTTCCCCTTTTCACCAGCAATTGCATGTCAAGCAGTGCTTCAGATGTTTGCCACAGGAGCCAAAGATGCAATATTTGTATGGCTTACTGTCAGCAAGAGGCTTGTAACAATTTGCTCTCTAACCATAAAAGAATCACTATGAAAATCACATTGACAGATGAATTACCACAAATCCAGCGGTGACAGGACAGAATTTATATCCTTAAAATCTCTGATTAAGAAGTTCCCTTCATGAAATTAGAACGATGCAGCCTAAATACTCCCACCTTCCAGGAGAGAATAATAGTCTCCAGTTGAAAAAAAAACCAAAACCCCATCACAAAACCAGAACCAGTCAATCCAGAAGGATCTTACAAAGGGTTATTGGATAATACTGTTTTATTCACTCTAAATCCCTCTATTTCATTGCCATTGTTACAGAAATAATTATTAAGTGATGATGAAAGATGACAACAGTATTGCCCATTAGGCAGATACGACTGCCAATTTACCTCAACTAGAACTAGCGCAATATGCAATTTAATCAAAAAACAAAGTCAAAATAGTTTTTCATATTCAGATGTACTTTCGTATGATTCACTAGGAATGTACAGGTGGCAAATTATTTATGAAAAAAGAATATAAGGATGCATACATGCATCTACAGAAACACACAACCCTCAACCAGTATATTAAAAAAAATCCAGATAAAAAGTCAACTGCTTCTCATTATCACATGATGTCTACCTTAATGTATTTTTCAACACTTCACTCTAGAAAAATGTGTATGTTTGGGAGAGTCTCATTTACACTTATCTTATCAATTTTACCCCATCACAACAGATGCATCTGATGTGTAACTACATTCAGAAGTCATCTAGTTGAAGATAAACAAAGCAACTTTGAAATGAAACATTTTAAGATTTAAAATTGGAAAATCATCTCTTATACTGATGGCTATTATGTCTCCAATGAAGTATGATGAACTTGCATAATTCCTTGCTGAAATAATTATTCCTATTTATGAAGTTTTAAAACAGCTGTTCAGCAACAGTAGTAAAACAATGGAGTCCCAAACTGATGCATCCATTGATTTCAAAACTTCACATTCACTGCTGCAATTATCAGATCTTCACAACCCAGAATCCCAGCTAATCTCAATGCATCTAATTCCATCTCCTGAGTTTTAGGTTGTTTTTACTATTAAAGTCTATCTCAATTTATCATATGCTTTTACTACTTAAATGCCTCTTGACATACAGAATTTTGAGGAAAGTACCCTCTCTTTAAAATACAAGCCAATGAAACCAAGCTGCTACTAAAACCCCAAATGAATAGTAGTTGAAAAAAAAAAATCCAGCAGGTGGCAGATAATGTGTTTCTTCACTTATGTCATCCAAGTGTGCCCTAAAAGTATGTGTGAGTTTTAGGTAATATAAAACATGCAGTTTTACTTTTGGATTTCATGGATTTGACTATCAGATATTTAGATTCCATGTAATTTCAAAAAGCCAGTAATGAGGGAACCAAGCCCCAGGCTGCACCCATAAAAAGCTAGAAGCTAGAGCTGCTGACTGGTAGCTCCTCTATGACAGCTACCAATGGTACATTGCTATCCATTACAGCTACAAAAAAACCAGGCAGCTTTGTCAAAGACAACCTAAAAGTTATGCTAAACTCTTACATTCTCTTTGACAAAACTAGCAAGATGATAATAAACTTTTCTTTGACACAAATATTAAGGGTTTCTATTCAACAACTCCGAGTCTTTGACCATTAGTATCAACAATTCTTAACAAAAAACTGAGACATGACACATTGCATCAGAGGGTATTTAGTGAGTCTACTTTTAACAATTAAAGGTAGCTTTTGAGCAAAAGAAGAGAAAGAATACTTTTAAAAAGGTTGCTAAATTGTTTTAGGAAGAATCCTTTGATTCTAATCTCAGTTACATTAAAGTCTGTAAATTATACAAAACACCTCAAGGCATGAACTCTAACAGACTAAAAGCTGCTTAAATACCTACCTGTCCTTGCTGCAATGAGATGCGTTGCTTTATCAGGATCATCAGCACTAAGTACGAGATTCTTCACAATTTTAGCTCCAAGTGCTGTGGCGTGATAGTGTTCCCGTGTCTTTTCAATAGGGAAGTTTGTTGGGTAAAGTCCGCTAAATATTATGGTTACGTCTGCCAAGACTTTACTTTTTAGTTCTGGTACTATTTTTCTGATGTCTGGAATTTCCTCAATCTCTTTTTTCAGATATTTATCATACTTTGTGTAATAATCAGTGTGAACTCGCACAAGGATCTCCTCAAGGTATATTAAATGGTCGTCGTCATCTGTATCATCTTCCTCCTCTTCCTCCTCCATACTCTGGTCTAAGGACTCACCCATTGTAATTCCAGACTGCTCACTAATCTGAGATTCTGTTTCAGCTTCTTTCTTATCTCCAGACCCATTTCCTAAATCACAAAGGCTTTCCTGTTCACTTTCCTCTTGTGCTTCATTATCAATTTTGTCCTGGATATTTTCACTAGGTAAAGACTGTGTGTCCCCAGAATGGTTCACCACACCATCTTTTTTCTCACTTACATCAGTGCAACTCTCTTGGTGTAAATTTTCATCCTGCAGAGGTTGTTTGGATTTCTTCCAACTTCTCTTTTCCTCATTCTCACTGTCTGATACAGAAGTGGATGACTTTTTGGTATCCAATCCATCATCGCTTTCACTGTCACTAGACAGTTCAAAGTCCAAGTCATTTGTTACCTTCTCTTGGGTTTGCTGCTTCTCTATAACTGTTGTATCAACTTGTTCTGAAGAAATCTGATATTCTTTTGCATTTGCCAAATCATCAGTGACCTCACTGTCCATTTTGTGACCAGTGCTATCATTTAAGGAGTCCTGGGCATTAACTTTGTTATGAGAGTTCACATCCCCATCAGATGTTTCACTGCTTAACGAAGTACTCCCATTTGCAGTGCAAGTGTTCTTTGCAGTTTTCTTGAGACCATTACTGTGCTCTTCTACACATATAACGTTCTTTATTTCTTCAACATCTTTTGCTGAAATCACTGCTGAATCCAATGCCTCAGGTTTAGAAGAATGGTTTGCTAAGACACGGGCAAGAAAGAAAACATATTTTCCCTTTTTTCTTCTTTTCAGATTAACCAAAATTTAATTTTCATTGACCTTAAACACAGTTTACATATGGACTTAGATTTAATTATGCTTGGAAGTGATCACTAGGCTTTTTAAAGTTGTTAAAGTTCTCTAGGTCTCAATGATTACTAGAAAGGACTCTCAAACACAATAAACATTACTTTTGTAAAGAAGTTACATAAGCAGCTTTTTTTTCTTTAAATCACAGGTCATAAGTAATTATTTGTTAATTCTGCAAGCATTAAAGGATTTATCTTGTACTGTAAGTTTTATGTTTACAACTTAGAGCAATAAAAATAAACAAATTGGGGACAGATGGGCAGAATTTGCTTCATGCAGTCCTAATCCATAACTACAGTACAAGAACTTCATTTATAAACAGCCATGTCTTTCATAGTATCTAATTTTCATAACAAAACACCTGAACTTTAGTCCTTGAAAAGACATATATTTTAGCAACACAAAGATGCCATTCAAGCTCAATTTATGACTGATGGAATGCAAATAAAAGGGTCATATAGTCAAAACCAGAAGAATCATTTTAGGATGTGTCCACAGATGTCCACAGAAGTAGAGAGACAATTAAAGAAACTGCAGACTTCCAAACTGTTGCACACAAACATTCACTGGGAACACTGTATGAAATCATACTATTTTATCGCCCTTTTGTGTGCATGTTCCTGCCCTGCAAGTACTGACAGTAGTCAAGTGTAGAGGTCCCACATCACAGTGACCCGATTCAGGCTGATCATACTATTTCTATTGTTGTATTGGACACTTTATCAGCAAGGGAAAGCGAGCAATGTCACAAGTATTAAACTAAAAAAAAACCCAAACCCTTGGGTGAACTGGAAAAAGCCAGACAATTCTTTCTTATGGCATTATGTTGCAAATATATTTTGCCCCCAAATAATTATCAATCCAGTAATATGTTCGTTCTAAATCCATTATGTGTATTACACTGCTGAGCCTGTTGAACATAGGGTTCTTGTGTCAAATGCTAAAACACCATGTTCAGTAGGTGCTAAAAATTCACACTAATTTTATTAGCACGATTTAAACTGGGAGACAAGCAGATTTCAACATTCACTATCAGCAGTGTGTTGAGGCCAGAGTTTATTACCTATTCCTCCAAGTCCCACGGGCAAGTAAAGGAACGGAAGAGGTAAAACCGACAGAGAAGAAAAAGTCAGCATGTTTTACATGGGGGTGTGAGGGAGAAAGTGTCGCCCTCTACACATTCTTGAAGAGTTTGGTGTATTTCCACCTCTCAGCCACAACACTTATTACTGCTTCACTTCTGCTCTGGTTGATGCCAGAAGTAAGGCTCTCAGTAAGAACAGTCCAGTTTTACCAAGCTAATCACATCTGTACTGTCAACTTCAATAGTCTGGGATTGCCCATCTGAGCACAAATGCAGTATTACTAAGACCATCTCAATGACTTACATCTATCATGTTTGAACAGTGGACAAAGTTATAAACATGGTTTAAAAACAATCTAATTACCTTTCTTCTTCATTTGCATTTCTCTTGATCCAGGAGGTGCATTAATATCTCCTATCCCCTGAAAGTATACATATTTCTTCACAGTTATCAAATTAGGTGCAAACTTCCAAACATCCTCTCTATCATCAATGATGCAAACCATGGAATCTCCACAAGGAAAGAGATCTCTAAGAGACAAATAGTTGATAAATTAAGCCAGTTTTAGAAATTTATATAGAAGTGAAATAATTTCTATTGATGCTCTTGTTTATTATGAGCATATCTGCAGAACATGGAACTTACAAAAGAAACTTACAAAAAGCCAGCAATATTAAAATTATGGAATTCAAAATACAAGCTTTGAACAAATTAACGTTAGTGGATAAAAAGGAAACAGCTTTTTTAAAATCTGTGTTCCAAAGGCTAAAAGCAGAAAACAAGAAACATCCGTAAGAACAAACCATTACATTTTAATCTGGTTTTCTTTGGTTTTTGTCAACCAATAGCCCAAAGTCAACTTTCACAAGGTTAATACACTACCTATATATAGATAGGTAAAAGACACAAGGAAGGTTTTAAAGAGTAGATTCATTCAAACCAAGATAAAGGAAACAGAATTACTAATATCACCTAGGAGGAGGAAGAGGTAGAGTAATTAAGATGCATATAAAAAAACATCAAGAAAAGAAAAAAAAGCTTCTCATTTGCTACAGTCAGGTGTAGACGGGCAATAAATTTTAATATTTCATAAAGCTGCATTAAACAGATCTGTCTTAGAAAAAAATCTTTGCTTTATACTCTAAAAAACAAGAAATACTCTGAAAAAGATCAGAATGTGAATTTAGACTAGAATATGAATTCGAGGCTCTAGATGACATAATTTCAAGAAACACTAGGAACAGAAGGTGCTTTTAGCACATTTGAAAGCCAGAACACTAGGTATTCAATTATGAATTGAACTCAAACTGAGAATTTCGGTTTAATTAAAAACCCCACAACGTAAAAGTCACTATACAAAATCACAAGACAAAGTGGAAATATGGTTATTACAAGAATAAGAAGTGTAAGTGAAAATATGATGCCATAGCATCACACTCTTACTGTTCTGCTACCACAGAACCCATTAAGTAGAGGAAATGCTGCAATGCCCAACACCTCAGTTTTACTGAGATGGTGTTTAAAATGATATTTAAGAGGCAGACAAAGAAGGATATGAACACGTTAAATGCAGAGGGAGTAATTTTTATTTTATTTAGCCTATTTTCTCTGTTTGTTGTCATGTTTTGTATAATGCCTAAGACCCACATACATACCTAAGGTTCCCAGTTTTAGAAAATGGATCGATACACTCATCCCTTGACAATATCCGATGGGAAAAAAGCTTCTTTTCAGGGTCCAAAAATCCTTTTGGAAAAAGAAATTAAGAAGTTAATGTTCAAGATGTTTGTTCCTTGTTTATATTTTATATACTACTGGTATTTTAATTTGTGCAACAGCAGTTTAACAAACAACTTAAAGGCATGAGATCATATGGGAGAAAGTACTGTGGATGAAGTATTAGTAGCTAATTCAGGGAGACTGATTTTAAAAATTCCACCTAATTTTCTTTCAAGATGGCAACAAAACTGAATTTGTGACAGCCAAATAAATAAGGCTGAAAGAGATACAGCAGGTGATAGACACACGATTATTGCAACTTACATTTATCTCTATAATTGGTTCTTTAAAGCTAAATGCCCTCCTTAGCTCATTATGCCTAGGGACTGCAGAGAAGTCTCACAAGAGTCGGCAATGTGCTGCAATATTTAAGCACAGTAGGAAATTAAGAGACAGTTCCAGCCGGAGCTCTTGCATTTGTAGGTTTTAAGTTGTACCTCTAACAACTACTTCAGTACATTTACACATAATGAATATATCCTGGGACTTCTAGAAATATCCAGGCCCAGTTTTAGTAACTTTTCTGACTGCACTCTTTAAAAAAAAACAAATGAACAAACAAAAAAAAACCCTAAAAACAAAACAGAAGCTGTGCTAGCTGATCTACAAGCAAGATAAAGTGCTATTATTTAGGCAAATGATGACTTGAGTGTACAAACACACATGCACATGCTTCTGAACCTAGTCTCTAGTAATGAAGTTCACCTTCATGAGCAGATCACAGCCACATAATTGCTTAGAAAGAAACTGGCATATTACATGCTAACCTGTATTTTTTGTTTTACTGAATTCATACTGAAACTAGTATCAACTTCTCATTATTTTTACGAATAATACAAAGCAGTCAATACTTACTTGGGAACCATCTTTTCAAGTTTTTCTGTATTTTACTTTAAATGATGGCCATATTATAAACAGAAACAGAATTCAAAATGACTACATAGTTGTTCTATGGACCAACTTTAATTTTCTTTCAAGGAGCTCAGATTTGCACAGAACATATGTTCAACTCCTTTTAACAGTCTAGCTCCCAAGAGTACCTTAAATTGGGACTTCAAAAACAAAGTTTAAAAAAAACCCTAAAAATCAGTCATCACTTCTGAAGGTTGATCCTGTATGTAATTAATATTGATGTGTAATTGGAATAACTTAAAACCCATAAAAGCAAGAAAATTCTGAGTTAAGGACAGAGGTTCAACCTTAACTCACCCGACTATGCTTAAGAATTGCTGCAAACTCGTAGAATCATCCCCTGTAGTGAGACCCTTGCAGTACCTAGGCATAATGAATTGAGAGAATTAGCTACAAAGATTTATTGCTGTACACACATATACTTTGACAAACTACAAAAGCTGTCACACAAGTTGCTATTCTCCTCAACAAAATTCTCTTCTGCTAATTGTCTGAATACACAGGAACTCTCTACACTGAATTAGACAGAAGTCTAATTCATGGCAAAACTTCAGTGAGGCACTCAGCTGCAATGTTGCCGAGCTAAAACTGTAAGAAAAATTGAACTAAATTAAACTTCAATTGAAGTTGAACTAAAAAAGTCCAAATGCAGAAAGCCTGGCTGCCAGAGATTAGAGATAAGGTAGGATTCCTCAAGCTCCACAGTAATACTTCACCACTAAACTAAAAATACACTGAGGATAGAGCTCATCAAAGATCCATCTGCAAAGATACAAGCCCACCTTAGGAGAGTCCAAGGGTAAGCTACCTGAGTAACAACACAGAAAACAGCACTGGTCTCTTTTTAAAAAGTTCTTTCCAGGTCAAACTTGTTTCTTTTAGATGTTCCCTAGTCAACTAAATCAACATAAACAATTTGATGTTTTCACATCTCAGGGAAAGGGCAGGTAACATTTCACTAATTTCATCATTTGTTTTCTTCAACACACCAAGCACCCACCACAGCCACTCTCTCACTCTCCTCTGCAGCTGGACAGAGGAGAGAAAATATAATGAAGGGTTTGTGGGTTGAGACAGGGACCAAGAGAGACTGGGACCAACTGAACTGACAAACTGAGCTTCCATTTAGTCCCATAAATTAGACACTGTGCTAGGTATGCCCCCAAGTTTCTTGAACAAACTGAAGACACTATAATTATCGTTTGCCACATTAGGAAAGACTATCGAGTAGACTCACCCAGCAGAGACTATTGCCCCAATTGCTTGTTTCCCATCTCAGACACAGACTTACCAAATCGTATTGCCTGCTCTTATATAGACTCTCTTAAAAAATAAAATTCATAAATAAATAAAAACTAAGGTAAAATAATCAGAAGATACAATGTTGAGAACTAACTCATATTTGGGATGTCTCAAATCTTAGAGAAAAATTGAGTTAAATAGCAGTTCCCAGGAGAAGTTATATAACAGTTGGAAACAACATGAATTTAAATAAGTCCTTTTATAAATAAAACTAAAATTGAATTTCTGAAGAATCAAGTTACCTTCAGTTCTACTTGAGATTCTACTTTGTAATCTGGAAAGAGCTGTTGACCCAATCTTTCAAAAGCTGGGACAATTTCAGACACTGGTGATTATACATACACACTGCATACATTCTGTAATATACTTGCTATAACAAACCATATATATGAATGCTATCAACTCGGTCCTACTTTCTAAATTTCATTGTAAATCTGCAGTGATTTCACATTGCTTTATTGTTGCTTAATAGCTCCTGAACTTAAAATTCTGTGGCATTTTACAACTAGCTTTTAAGCTGACATCTGTTTTAAATATACCAAACTTCTCTTATAGGGAGCAGAAAAAGAAATTAAGAAACAATTGCTCAAAATAATTATTTAGTAGAGAAATACTTCAGGGAGCTCTAGGTAATAAAATCCAAAGCTCATCTTCATAAACATACTACCAGATATCACTTTGTAAACATGCCAAACAAAAAAAGGGTTTAATATAAATTATTTCAGCAGATATAAATGGTGTTTACAAATATCAGCTAATCCTACTTAACAGCTAACAGGAATCAGCTGAGATGAGAGAAAAGGACTGACAAGATGTCATCTCTTTTCAAAAGCCTTCTAGGACATGAAAGGAGCAGCTCAGAGTTCAGAATTCACAAAGCTACATAGGATGTCTACAGAGGACTTAAGCAAACAACCTTTTTCTTATCAAAAAGGGTGAAAAAACCTTTTTCTTATCCCCAGCATTTTATTACAAGTTCTTTCTTTATGTAACATAGGGATAACAAAGTATCAAACTGACAGCTCTGCGAGAACCCATTTAAGCAATACTGCCATCAAGTGTTCTCTATATGTATCAGCTATGCATTTCTCTAGTACTGCATCTTGGCTGCACAGGTGGACCAGGCTGCAGCCAGTGCTTGTCCACAGACTTCAGCTGAAATGATCACCAGCACTGCACAAATAACCCACTTGCAGTTTGAATGCTTTTGATGAGGTTAAACAGCTTCAGGCAGAAATCTAGAAGTCTGTCGGTGACAGGAAGCAGCAATACCCTAATAGGTGACCCTTCCCTCTATGGAATAAACAGGGTAGCTTGAGCATGATGACCTCAATAAGTGCTGCCTGTGGCAGCACAGGCACTACACAGTAATCCACATTGGGGCTCAGAGACTAAAATGGGCAGAGGACAAATCACACATTGAGAGAAGACAGGGAAAGCACTTCAACATTGTGAGTTAACTACCTCTGCAACTCCTCCCTGGCTCTGAAGGCCATTTGCTACACATCTTCTGACCTTAGGCCAGATCATGGCACACAGATCCAAGTGAGTAAGACTATCCCCTCACTTGTATTTAAACCTAGTGATAAAAAAACTATTCCTCTTTTGGCACAGAAAATAAAAATGCATTCTAAGAAGGACAGAAAGACACAGAATTGTTCATGCACTAGCAGTACATAACACTTAATCCAACAGCAAGACTGACAAAGCTTTAGGAAGATTCTTCAAACTATGATCAAAGACTAAGCAACACAGAAACATTCACTTGCATTGGCAGGACAGGACATGCCTTAAACCTTTCAACGAGTATTAGCTGGAGACAACAAATAAACATCGTATTTTGATTACAGAAATATTGTATGTTGTCATTCAGAAATCTCTTGTCATTACAAGTCTCTTCTGTGGCATTGAACATGTATAAAGAATTGTTTGATTTATTTTTTTTAAAGTGTTTCAGAGCTAGCTAGGATAGCTAGCTCTAACTATTTTGGGATCATCCTTTCTTGCCAAGAAGTGGGATTACTGGGACATTGTTGTTCAAAACACTCCTGGCAATATGGCACAAAAAAAAGCAAATGTGAAAGACAACTTAAAAAAAGCTAGGAGACATGGAACAGCAGTACGGATAGTTTGACAGAGTCATAACCAAAAATATTGTTAATTATATTATCTTAGACCCACAGACTTGATAAAGGCAAGTTTGAGGAGAAAATGCTCTTCCAACAGAGAAAACTAAAATTGGCTTTTACCCCATCTTGATAGTTTAAACTCATGGTGTCCTTCCTAACATTATTCAGACCCATACACTCGCATATCCAGGGCAGGTTTCTTTTATGCTTCTCACAAAAAAGAAAACATTTCAACCAGTGACCCACGCAACAGTCTACTACTGTTATAATTCAAATAAAAATATTTTCTCGAAGTGAAAACTTGTAAGTTCTTGAGAAAAAGACATGAAAATATTGCTAGATTTCTGTTTTTCATTAATTAAGTGTTATCTCAGCTCCAGGACACAAAACTGCTGTAAACAGATTTAAAGCAGCAGAACTTCCTTTGGTGAAAGGAAACCATATGGGGGCGGTGTTCCTCACAGGATGAGATGATGTCACATTACTGAATTTTACACAACACTTACATTAGATTTGTAAGACAAGTGAAGTTGCAGATCATTGTTAGGGTCCATCAACATAATTTCTTACTTAATAAGAAGGCACTAGTTAACAATCTGATTCTCTAACCATCAGTGAAACAAAGCAGATCTGATGGGGGAAAAAAAAGGATTATATCTAAAATTACAGGCCATACAGGCACTGCCTAGTCAACAAGCTAAGAATTCTACCCACAGGACTATTTAGGAGGTGGCTTTGCACAAAACAAAGAACAAATACTTGAAAACAACTGCATAAAGAAAATTAGTTATATGAGTATGAAGGCAAGGTAGGTAAATATTGTTAAATGCAACACACTACTCACCTGCAATTGTATGTGCATACAGTCTGCTGCCAAAAGTAAAAACATGTAATTCATAGAGCTTGGCAATTTTTTCCAGGAATTCCTTACAATGAGGACGCAAACGTGTGTGCAACATAGGCTCACCTCGACCTAACTGGAAATGAAATATTCCCTAGAAGAAAAACCATGTTGAGTATTATCAATATAGCAAACAAAAAAGTGAGCATTCCAGAGCTACCTTCTTCCCTCACTTCAACTTTATTTGGTCCTACTAGATCAAAGTGGTTTTTGGCCACAAGATTATAGGGATGGATAAAATCCAAAGCACATTTTTGCTCTGCACCAGGCAGTCCAACAATAATGCTTTAAAATGCAGGAAGCTGTACTGTTGAAAAATTTATGATGCAGGTGGCTTTCATTCCAATCTTTACTTATGGCAAACCAATCTGAGAAACTTCTCAATGTGCTTGTTTCAGACAAGGTCAGGATCTCACTACAATCAATACCTCACAGTGAACTTTTGAGAGACTCATTTCAATATGCATTGAGCTCAGAGGTAGTATTTTCTTCATCCAACAAAGTCTGCCTATGAAAACATAGCAACAGAGAGCAAACCAGGAAGGAAGCTTACAGATAAAGATCCCTGTTAAAAACCTCACAATACTTTAAAAAATTTTTTTTTTTTTAAACCATGAATTTGTACTGATAGAGGCATAGCCTTTCAGACACTCAAGATTTTTTAATCCTTAAGTTGAATATTCGTGGTTCCCTTTCCTCTTAATTGCAATGTACATTTCTAGATTGCTTTTTCCTAGCAATTGTGAACATATGCTTAGCCTACTGGACATGCAAGAATGGCAAGAGGAAAGAAAAGAAATAAGCAATCACAGTTTGCATGATATTGATCTTTGAGTTTGCATTCTCTTGCTCCAGACAATGTACACATTTCAACAAGTTTTAGAGCTTCCAAATTAGAAATGTTACAAGTCAATGCACCTTGTCAGTTCAATAACAAGTGTTTCATGAAGAATTAAACCACAACACACAAGCTCTCCCCTCCTCACTCCCCCAAAAAAGATTTTAAAAAAATCCCTACACATACTCATGGAATGACAGACATAGGAACACACAGGATTGCTCAAAAAGGGACTTTGAACAGTAATTCACTGTATCTGCCTCAAGACTTGGTAGTCACATTACTAAGTACTCAGCTTGAGAATTGCAGAGGAAGGAAAGCAGAGATTAAAATTTGCTACCTGAAACCTCTCTCAAAATGATTATAAAGGAAAAGTGCATGAAGGCATGAATGGAAGAAAGAAAAACGTCCATTTAAATGTAGAGAAAAAGGACCATATTACAGAAGACTTGTTTCTCATTTTCTCTTATTCTTCAACTATAATTTTACCTAACCACAGAGTGTTTTGTTAGAGAACCATCATTTAAATATTGTTAGAAACATTTCTGTTGTTACATTGGATTGAAAGGTAACCCCAAATACCTTATTGGACATTTGCTGGCAGTGCTGTTCTGTAGTATGGATCAATGTCTGGTCCAAATCTACCATGAGCACCAGTTTTCTGTTTCGATGTAGTCGCTGTTGATCTTCTCTTCCCAGCTGCTCAGCTTGCTGTAACAGAATATTCACTGCTAAGCTTAGCTTCATAGAAATACATTAGGTTTATCACCTTTTGTGTACACCTGAGAAGCCCTTCTGCTACAAACTAACAGCACAAGAAATGATGCCTCAACATAACTGTAGCAATGCCAGCTGTGGAACAATTTCTTTAAAAAGAAAAAAAAGCTCTAGAAGTCTACTCTCAGATCTTTGTGACACTATTAACTTTTAAAATACAAGAACTCAACACAAAAGTTTCAAATGTAACAAGTAACCACTGATTTAATTTAAGGCCCAATGTCCTGATAGGAAATAGCAGTAGCTTTGAACACAAAGAAAAACTCATCAGTAGGTGTGAGAACTTTTCACTGCCACGTGCAGCAATTTTGCATTATTAAGTACAATATGTCTGAAAACCCCACACTAAGTATAAAGCTGACGCTCTTGGTGACCAAAATGACACCTATGAACTTCAAATTACAGAATGTATGCCTTCAGACATAAAAAGCTATGATTATGCAGCGCCACACGGGCACTAACATTAAGACTTTATAATCCAGTAAATATTTACTCCTCCTGCACATATTTACAAACTTTCTAAGTACCACATGAAGCTCTGTGCTCACCTGATTAACTTCTGATAGCAAGTTGCAGGGTTACCCGCAAGAGAGCTGAACTTAAAAGTAAAGTTAGAGCACTACAGAGCAGCAAGGATCAAGTGCAAACTGCCCTTTGAAACACTGCTCTATGATGGGGACACCTCTATCTGCTTACATCTTCACAGTTCCCCTCACTGGTGTTCTTTGACGAATTACCAGGAAAAAAAAAAAATCCAGTAGTAACAAAAAAAAGTAAAAAGAGACCAGGTTGATAAAGAAGAAAAACAGAACGTTCATCTTCAAAATAAACATGCTCCTGCCCCCTACACAAACTGAGGGATAAACAAGCCTATTTTGATAACTCAGACAAATGCTTTAACTATTAATGGATTTGGAATACTTGGGAGTATTTGAAAAATAATGAAGTAAGTTTACCATCCAGGTAAGTTGCAGCAAACTTAGCTTCACTATATCTAGAGGGCCAGTTTCAAGGTGAAGGTTACAGCTAGGTTTCAGAGACATTGCAAGTTTTGAACAGATGTCAGCTAATGGAACTTTTCACTAACTCTTCACTCTTGGTGTCAAAAATGTCACACTGTTAAGTTTACAGGCTGCTGTCAAATTGACATCTTCGCAGTATACAGCTCTAAAAAACACCAGTAAAAACCATGAGAAAAATCAATCTACACTAAGATAAACTCACAAAATCCTGGGGCCACTGATGTTCAACCCCAAATTCCTCTTCAAAGGGACACCAAACTTCCTGTATCAAGTACATACAACATTTACAAAACTACTGTAATTAAGTTTCTCAACTGTGGAGCTATTGTGAAAGGTATGAACAAAGAAAGCATGATGGTACTTACCTCAGAGCTAACTTTCAGTTCTGGGACACTGTGAACCATTGATACAGTTGCTGTGGATAACGGCACACTCTGTTTTCCATTCTTGCTTCGTATCCTAATCACATAGGGAAAAGAAACATCACATGAGAGAATAATAGTTTAGTGAAATGTTAAACAGACAAAAATGTGTAGCCTCAAACTAATCACCACCAAAAAAACTATTAAAAAGAGCATTTTAACTAACACACTCTTTTACAATTCATGCTAATGCAAGTGACTAGACAAAATGGATTGAGATCAAAGAAGCTCACCAGAAAAAACTGTGTGAAAGTCACTGCAGTAAGTTATACTTTGATACAATTGTTTCATAACACATTTTCACTAAGGTGAAACACATCTATGTATTGATTTGCATCAAAAAACAAGCTATAAACTAGGGAAAACTACCAAACCACTCAAATATAAAACTAATCTGCTGCTTCAAAAATACCATTGGAAAAAAATGATGTGTGCATATACAGGTATCAACACAGAATAGGTGTGACCCTTGTGTGCATACATATGTGAGACAGAGTGTGTGTGACTGCACACACAAGTACAAAATTGCTTGAAAACTGAGCAAATAACCCTGTATAGGATTCCTTTCACTAGCTTACATCAATCAATTTCTTGGGAATTTTGACATCTCATTGATCAACAATATTAAAAAAACCTGCCATACAAATTTTGACCTAGGTGGCACATGCACATCTTTTAATTCTCCCATGTTCCAGTCCCGTCAAGGACAAGATTTGGTATCAGATTTACAACAAGAGTTAAACCAGGTTTCACTTTGTGACAAGCAAACTAGTGAAGATCAACTGTACTCAGCTGAGCTGAGGCAGACACAACCACAGAGAGGTATCTTTCCCCACACCATAATGTATGGCAGCATTGATGTCCAGGTACAGAAGTATTTATTTGGTCTGAAGTCTGTACATTTTAGCGTCTTGCATCCTTTGCTTCAGAGTTCAGAAAAATTAATCTTTAACCCTAAATGGCATTTTAAATGAGCCTTTAAAAATTATTGACCATTTTCAGACCATTAGTTGTATGACTACTAAGAACACTGTACTTGCTTTTCTCCAAGCAAGAAAAGCATCAATGCTTTTGAATTGTCTTCTGATGTAGGCTCAGCAGTCATAACACAGTATTTCTGATGCATAAGCCATTTTGTGTAAAATTAAGACACAGACATAAGACACAGCAAAAAGTATTAAGTAAATAAAACTTAATTTGCTGGATAGCTTGAATTTGTCTGGATTTATTATATGAAACGGTAACAGTAGAGCAATATTTAGGTGTGACTGTATTCAAACCTCAAATCAAGTATTCATTCTGGACAGACAAAGCCCTATTTATGATTGTCCTAACTTTGCTAGGTTTGCCAAATAATGCTTGTTTACAAAATATTAATATTTAACTTTAAATAAAAAGTTATATCCAAACATTAACCAGGCTACATCTTGCACTCTCAATATTCAGTTCACTTGCACTGGTTTGTGGGATAATGTTCACAAAATAATTCTTAACAATGAGCATGAATTAAAATGAAACCAAAGTATTTCCAGTCAAATGAAATGAGTATGCAACATTAATTTATAAAACCCAGGCAACTATACAGCTTGTTTTGGAACAGCTGTTGAATTAGTAATTTGCTATGCATAAGAAATATACTCTTTACCAAGCAATGAGACACAGCAAAAGAGAAATACAATCATCTTTTGAATTTGCTTTCTTTTTTTGCCTAAGGCTTAAATTCCTTTAGTTCCATGGCAGAGTATTTCACAAAAATTGAAAACAGTTAAGAAGCCTTAAACTGAAAGAACTGGAGACAGCTACCTCCCATTCAACCACAGTACAAATGAAGCAAGGTCATATGCATGAAACTGCTATTACCTCTCAGCTATTTGCACCTGCAGAGATAAAGCTCTCAGGCTTACTAAGCACGCCACTGTTGATACACCATACAACTCTCAGTCTCTGGTGAGTACATGGAAAAACAGTGGGATGAGAATTTACCTCTCTACACATGCTCCTTATATTTTCTACCTAAATTACCCTACATTACCTCAATGAAAAAAGAGCATGCACAGTTCTTAAATCCTAAATGAGCAGAGACCTCAGAGCAGCCTTCTCTTTACAACCTTTAGCAACATGAAGGGCCTAAGAGAGACCTGGAGAGGAACTATTTACAAGGATGTGTAGAAACAGGACAAGGGGGAATGGCTTTAAACAAAAAAGGGTACGTTTCATTAGCTGTAAGAATGAAATTGTTCTCCGTGAGGATGATGAGGCACAGGAACACCTTGCCCAGAGAAGCTGCAGATGTCCCATCCCTGTTTAAGGCCAGACTGGATAGGACCCTGAGCAACTCTGTTGAGTGGAAGGCATCCCTGCTCATAGCAAGGGGGTTGGAAGCAGATGACCTCCAAGTCCCTTCCAGCCCAGGATATTTTATGACTCTATTAGATGAGAGAAGGAAGAGCTTGAATTCCTAATGAGAAGCAAGGAGAAGTTGGAAAAAAAAGCTGACAATACTTACTGAGTTAAATCCTGGCCACATTCTGCACACAAGCCTTTCATAACAACAGGATGGCTGCAACCTTCCAGTCTCACCAAGACAGTCCTGAAAAAGACGTAGGCATTCCATTTACAGAAGGCAGATTACAGACATGTAGATTAGTAACGCACAGATTGAATTAATTCAAGGAATAAATTCTGGCTATGACTTGAGTGTCAGCCCCTTAAGATATAGGCTTTTGCCACAACATGGTGAAAGAGACAATAATCTATTTTCAAATTATTAATTTTCAAATCATTAATTTTCAAAACTTTAGAAGTCACTGAATCATCTACTAAGGTGAGTTTCTAACCATGGTTTAGCAAGGAAGTTCAATGAGAACAAGTATTGCTGGTCCAGAAACAGTTTACATTCACTTACATACAACGCCCCACTAATACCCTACTGAGCTACACAGTAATGAAAACCAAATGCGGAAACTTCAACATCACCGAACAGCTCAGGCTGTCTTTTAAAATCACTGAGTCCAACCATTAACCTAACACTGCCAAGCCCACCACCAAACCATGTCCCTAAGTACCACATCTGCATGTCTTAAATTCACCCAGGGATGGTATCTTGACCCCTTCCCTGGGCAGCCCATTCCATTGCTTGAGAACCCTTCCTGTGAAGAAATTTTTCCTCATATCCAGTATAAATCAACCCTAGCACAACTTGAGGTAATTTCCTCTCCTTCTATTGCTTGATACTTGGAAGAAGCAACTCCCATCTGGCTACAGCCTCCTTTCAGGCAGTTGCAGACAGTGATAAGGTTCTCCCTTGAACCTACTTTTCTCCAGACTAAACACCCCCAGCTCCCTCACGTGCTCCTCATCAGACATGTGCTCTAGATTCCTTACCAGCTTTACTGCCCTTCTCTGGACATGCTCCAGGACTTCAACGTCCTTTTTGTTCTGAGAAGTCCAAAATTTAACACAGGATTTGAGGTGCCTCACCAGTGCCGAACACAGGGGCAGACAAGTTCTATACCAACTACCAACTTAATCTGAAGTTTATTATTTTCATGGCAGACATATATTGCTTCAATCTTCTCATAAAAATATTTTAATTTCTGATCCTTAAGCCTTGAGTCACCACATCTTAAAATAAAGGCACAGGAACTGATATTTTATTATTTCTTTTAAACAATGGCTAAACCAAACCAGAAATTAGAGCTGGAAATAGAGAAGTGTGACATTCGCTATTCCAAACTCTTTAGAAGACAAACTCTACTTTTCAGCTGAATAGTCCAACTAAACTATTCCTCATCCAGTTATCAAAATTCCTAGTCTTGAAAATATTGTTATTTATTTCTCTCAAACACTTAGCAATCACTGTAAGAGACTTGTTTCCTTCCTTACAGATGGAGAAACTGATCTTTCAGACCTCCTATTTTAAAAAAATTCTAAGAAGTAGATAGCAGTAGTTCAGCTACTACAAAATTTCACCAACTCTGTGATAATGAACTACAGCATCTCCCCTAATATTTAAAAAAAAATTAAAAGTCAAGTAGCTAAAAAAAAAACCCAACCAAAAAGCAAAAAACCCATAAAAATCTGAGCTCTTTCATAAACTGACTGTAGTGTTTGAAGTGCGGCTTGAAACCTGTACTGCAATAAGCAGACTGCAACACGAAGAAAAGTGTTTTGCATGACCAAATCTCTCATTCATATATCTGACTACTAAGCATTTGGTAATTCTAAGCAGAAATTCAATTTCTAAATAATGACTGCAAATCCTTACTTGTGTGTCCCTTGTTCTTCAGAACCAGAAGAATGATGACTCTACTAACAAAACTGCAGTTCATGCCCACAGTGAGGATTATTTTCCTCTTTGTGAGCAAAAACTAGATTCAGGTCAGGTTTATTTCAAAAGAAGTCTTCACAAGCCATTATACTACCACTATTCCCATTTACAAACACGCAGGCCTACGCCCTTCTCACTGGCAGCCATTTTCTGCTTGGAAATTACACCTCCTCTTCCTGTGTAGTCATCTTAGATCTCCTTTTTTTAAAACATGGTATGTATTTCACAGAAAACAAATTGCCAGAAAACAAAGAAAAACGGAAAACAAAGCCAAGACTCTTGGCTTTTTAAAAGAACTGCACAAAACAAAGTATTTTAGTGGCCCTTCACTAGTGGCAATACACTGTGTGATTATTTCACAAAATTTACAGAATTCTGGTCTCCTCTCATCCCCCTATGTTTGCATTATTTCATTGGACTCTTCTCCCCGCTCCCTTTGACAATATCTCTATCTTTCTGTCTTTTACCTTGATTCACTGCTAAGCTCCTTTTTAGGCTACCAATGCACACTAATGACCATGTCACAATTTTTCATTCTCACCACGTCTTCCGTGTATAAATCAGAAATTACAGACACACCTAAAAGGCCAAAAAACGTGCCCCACGGTACAAGGTACAGAAACAAGCTTAAGAGATTACAGTGCCTGAGTTTATACCCCAAATGAATTGGTTTTCAATAGTTCAGAAGAAAAAAAGCCTTTCAATACCATCTTAGAAGCCACAATATCTCTAGACTTTCTCTACTTCGCAGTCAAGGTAACCTCACGCTCCAGGTATGCAACAGGTGAAGCTGGCATACTCCTGGGCCAAGATGCGATTCAAAACTGGACAGGCAAGAGCAATGATTTTTGTAAGAAAATTAAGAGTTCTAATTTACTCATTGATACTGTTCCTAAACAGCACTTCTGTACCTTATCTCGTATCAAGCATGACCACTAAATAGCAGTTTTGCCCCTGCAAAATCTAAACATAAACAGAACTCCTGGATATGTTTAGATCATCTCCAGCACTTACAGGTGCTGGAGATAAAACAAAAAGCACATGATAGCAAAAGACAAAGTTCTCTGTCTTGTTCTCTGTGATGCTTAACCCAAAGGACAGAGGAAGAACTCCAGAGCCCTGATAAACTTCTGAGCAACATACAACCAAAGGGTCAAATTTCAATTACAAGTGTCAGGATCTTAGGCAGACTTCTCTCAGGAAAAAAGTCCAACACTACTTAGTGCTGCAGAACGAAAGCCTGAACTCTGCTAAGGCCTAGGCATACTTTAATTTTAGCACATGTGTTTTAATTACTAAAAAGGAACAAACACAGACCTCAAGTAGAATGACTTTTTTAAATTTCACACCTGGAAGCTCTCCTTTTATTGTTGAAGTGAGGGATTTTCAAAATGGCCAAGATCGAAGCCAATTATCAGACAAAAGTGAGCTGAATCAAAGTGTGCCTGTCTGGTTTTAAATGGCTGCATACACCAAACAAAGGTTCAGGTTTCTGCCTGTTCTCTTCTCCAGGTTGTAAGTGAAACCCACTTAGAACAGAGCCCTTTCCTACTCCATTCCTACAAAGAATAAACAAATTTTCCCTCCCACCCCCTCCAAATAAGAGGAAGTAGGGCACACTTTACTGCTGGCAACATTAACAGCATCTTCATCTTCTTCAGGATCCCCAAGGTGATAAGCAGAGCTAATTGGCTACTTCAACAATACCATTCCACAGAAACCACCACAAAACATGCAAAATCTTTTTCTAGTTTTACAAACTTTCCCAACTGCGCAGATGAGCTGGGTGAAGCAACTGGGTAAGAACCACTGTGCTATGACAAGCAAACTCTTTTTTCTGAGCAACCATTGGGGTGGTAGATCATTCCAATACCCAGTCTGATAGCTAAATGACTGCAACAGAACCACTAACTACCCATGTTGTTTCTTTAGTACAATGAAACTTGAACTAGTAAATAAGGAAACCCACTCTGGGCCCTTACTCACATTCCTTCCAGATGTACTTGCAAACAACATAGAAATTAGGTGTGCCATTAAGGTAAAATTTTTACTTTTTGTGGCCACAATCATGAATAGATATTTACCAACAGCCTCAGGATGCAGCTGATCATAAGCTCATCACTGTTCTCCCAGTACTTACACACACCCTATTTCTAAACCAAGTCTTTTAATAATATCTGCTTTAAGTAAGCAGCATGGTAAAGAAAAAACACCAAGGGGGAAAGCTTTCATGAAATCCAACGTGAATGTTTTGCTTTTATTAACAAAGGAAGTCAATCCCTGTGCTAATCCTAAGGTCTGGTCATTACTTTTGACTCCAAATGGAAGAACTTTGTATTATGCATAACCATGGCACTGGTTCCTGGTAACTGAATTACACTGGAAAGCCAAAACAGAGTTCTTCTATTTGTGCTACACCTCAGTTGTAGCAACCAGTTTACTGGATAAAGGGAACCCAATGCAAACAAAAAGCATTCCCCTAAACATTTTATTATTGCTTAAATTTTTTTGTTGGTTGGTTGGTTTTTTTCACCATGATCTAACACTTCCAGCAGCAAGTGCAGGAGTTACAGAAGAACAGGAACAGGAACTTCTTGAGATTTTTTCCATAAGTTTACTCCCTGTATTAGGAGGGACTAGCCAGCTGCAGCACACGAGTACAATGGCCACAAGATGTCTTCACAGTTGTCTTCAGTAAAGCTCTGTATCTTAAGGATACTCAGCACAACACAGGAAGAGAGAGGCTCCCTCTCAGAACAAGTCTAACTTGACTGTACATTAACCATGGCCTTCTATTACAGCTTGGCTTCACTTCCAGAGGCAACAGTTCCAATGTCATACTGCTAGAGAAAGGCAATGGCCTACGCTCTTTACTCCCCACCCTTGTGTTTCCTCTGAAAGCCCACCCCCTCCTCTGGCACTACCAGAAAAGACGATTTCAGTACCCTGCAAGGTAGAACTCATCAGTCCTAATCAGGTTTTCTGCTGGTTTTAGAGTCAAGCAGCTGGTATGACCAGTCCAGCAAGGGTGACAGATCAAAGCTGCAAATGTTTTACAAACAGGGCTAAGACTGGCAAAAGACAAGACTCACATTTTATCTCCACAGTAACCAGGCCACTTCTTTTAGCATTTATCTTGCCTACCTCTAAAGACTAGCTTTGACAACTCCAAGTCATGGAAACATAAGTTTTATTTATTATCTTAAAGTCTGCTTCAAGGTACCATGCATTGGCATTGAAAATGTAGAGCAAATTTACAAGATGAAGGTACTGCCCTGCACTGACTGGCATCTCATGCGAGTGTTGGCTCACTGGGTTTCTTCAGGTCTCTTTGGTATAAAGAGAGATGTCAAATACCACAAGAAACACAGAGACCAAGCTGTCACTGTGATCCCTTAAAGCTGCTGCCCTCAATCTGATGCCATATGCCCTTCCAATTTGCATTAGAAGATGTCCAAGAGTACTAGCGCAGCAAAAGGAGATGGTGGTGTGCAAGTGAATGGAAGTCTCTGCCCTGGTTTGGCAGAATGCCCAAGGGGGTGTTACTGGCAAACTGTCAAGGGGTAAAAATACCAAATGAACACATCTTCAGATCAATTATTATTAATATCAACCATTACTGAATCAACCAACTGATCTACAACAAATATGAGCACAAAATCCTTTTAGTTGTCAGATGAAGTTAAAATCAACCTAAAGCCTGCTTCTACAGTTTCGTTAGTCAGATTTGGAAACGCTGACATTTTTGTTTGCTTATACCAGAACAGTATTTTGTGGTGTGTCTGCAGCATTTAGAACCCCTACTAAAGGCCCTTATGACCAATTTACATCAAACCACAGCCTTCATTACACAGGACTCCAGTTTTGTAGCAAGGATATTTCCAAAGCCTGAATCACCTTAGTCTCACCATGTAACAGTATTTAAAAACTGGATTTACATATTTAACTCTCATTAATATCTGTGAAGAAGCAAAAAGAGTCCTTGAATAATTGATTAAAAATACCAAGGATTTACAAAGACACATGGCCCTTGTTACTCCAGGCAACACATGGCCTACAGCTTCTTCAAGCTGTTGGAGGAAATGTCCACTACAGCAGCCACTTGACTTACACTCAAGGACAGCAAACACACAGAGCTGCATTTCAAATATGCATGAACTCCAAACGCCTCACCAAAACAAGTCAGGCCTTTTGATAAAATCCCCCAAAACCTAAACAAATACCCTATACCCAAATCCCCCATACCCTAGCCTAGACAACTAGGCTGTGAGGAGTACAACTGCTGTAAGCAGCAGCTCACAGAAAGCACAGCTCACACTTGAAGGCATCATCTCAGTTCTCCAAAGATAATGGGGAAATTACTGGTCTTGAGATTATTTTTCCTCTGTTAAATACAGACTATTCACAACTAGGAGTTAACATGTTGTGAACTCTTTTCCTTCTACTTTTCAGGCAAAATACCTATTCAGGTCGAGACTAAAGTCATAAATGCCAAGAGAAACACGGGCCTGGAGTTTCTGGGTGTTATTTATAATCCAAAAAACATCTTAAGCTAGAAGTAAGTCTACTTCCATGATTTGCAAGGCTTTAAGTATTTCCATTTACTTCTGGAGAAGAGTCTGCATTACAAGCAAGGAGGTAACCCCTCTTTTACCTTCTATGGAGGCATCTGTGAGCAGCTTCTTGCACATTTCCAAAAGCTACTTCTATGACTTAGAAATGAATAATAGAAAGTACCAAAAAACCCAAACAAATGGGCTTGCAATGCCCTTTACATAAGATCTAGTAAATCTTTCAAAGATTATTTACAATGTGTTTTTTATTTAGAACATTTTAAACCAGAAGTATTATTACTTATGAGAATTCAAGACTAATTTTTTTAAAGGGAGCTGTAACTCTGTAACTTGCATCACTAGCAATAAGTACTTCGAATAATGACAGAAGAAAACAGGCTGTCATATCTCACCAATTCATTTAAGCAATAAACATTTCTGCAGCCCACTCTCCCCATTATTGTTGTCAAATGCTGACACTACCTTTATGAATTTGCTTTTCTATTTCCACTTCTCTCTGACTGCAGTATTAGTCATGCAGCAGTTCTCAAATATCTGCTGCAAAACTCCACCTGGGAGTTGAGGAACATCCATCTGACAGAAGGATCAATCCAAATCTATGCGATGAACCCTGGCAATCTAAGTGGCACTTATTCAAAAATTTGAACTGACTGAGTAGTGACTGCATAGCCTTCTAATTGGCAGAACAACAATTAATCTAAATCTACAGTTTTCTCAAACCACACTTGAACTTTCACATCAGTTACTAAAGAATGGTACTCGCAGATGAACGGCTACAAATCCAGACAACGATCTTGGACTAATTCCAATGCTGACTAATTTTTGGTTTTTTTTCAGGCACACACCTCTCTCTCAGATAAAGGAACTAATTTCCCCTTATCTCAGACCAACTTACCACTGCATTCCTCCTACGCCCAGTCAAGATCACCTGCAATTACCAGAACAAATCTGGTTTGCCTCCTGCACCTGTAGGTTCACATCTAGACAAACAGCAATAGATGAACACCAACACAGCCTGGACACCAAAGCAGAGAAAGGTGACTGAGAGTTTCAAACACAAACACACACATACAGAGCTGACATCAAAGCTACAAACATGGGCTTTACATCTTCCTGTGCAAAGAAAGGTCTGGGAAGATCCTGTGATCTCTCCCCCTCTGCCTTGGAAAGCTGCATCTATTAATAGAGTATTACACCTTCTCCAAGCATTTTATTACTTTTCCCACTAAAACCACGCACTTCTACAATCACAGTCCCTTTGTCTGTTAATTCCAAACAGCAAATAAGATAGGAAAAGGCTTACTGCAGGATGCACAATCCTCAAGTATAAAAGCTTCCTCCTATCCTTTTCCTTAGTAGATACTGTGGCAAACTGAGCTGGACGCTACATCCTGCATGCTCTCCTCCGGGGACTTGCTGTTAAACCAGATGAACACAGTTACACAGGAAAAATTAACAACTCTTAATACCCT
The DNA here is from genome assembly GCF_017590135.1 of Pyrgilauda ruficollis. Classification (NCBI taxonomy): domain Eukaryota; kingdom Metazoa; phylum Chordata; class Aves; order Passeriformes; family Passeridae; genus Pyrgilauda; species Pyrgilauda ruficollis. The sequence continues at coordinate 385,037 of NW_024516764.1, read as the reverse complement.
AAGAGCAATTATGAACCAAACTGTCCTAAGTTACACCACAGTGCTCAAACAAGGAGCAGCAGCCCCACATTTGACAACAACCATTTAACAACAGCATCTCGTGAGCCCAGAAATCCAACACACTCTGAAAGCAGAGGACAACAGCTTAGAAAGCTGCTCAGCTTATAAAAGGTAAGTGTGATAAATAGTTGTAAAGTTGATGAAGTTCTCTCCTTGAGCAATGCTTTCCTTGGTTAAGGCTACTTGCCCCCCCTCGGCCCTTCTGTAAATGAGAATCCACAGCATTCACTCCACTAAGCTTGGACCACGACCATTTGCCTTTCACACCTTTTCAAATACTGCCAAATCTTAGATGCCATTTTCAAACTAGAAAACACTAGATAGCAAACAAATAGGCATTATTCAATTCTACTGTATCAAAATCATTGCCTTATGCTACACTGTTTCTTAGAACAGTTGTAGAAAAGCCATTTGGGTTTTTTTTTAAAAGATATTAGTGCAATAGTGACCTGGCAATATCCCATCTCTTGTCTTAAAAAAGTAAGCATTTCCTTTAACATAACACTGTGTTAAAGAAAACCAGGGGAGCCTTTCCATCTTCCAAAGACTTTATAAGACCAACAGTCTCTCCTGCTGGTGAGAGACTGTCCTTCCCTCTTCTGCTGGTGAGAGACTATCCTTGCACTATTTCCAATTCCATAGGTCTAACTTCAGCATAACCAAACTTAGACAAAATGTATAATCAAGATCCTTAAACTGTATCCTGTAATGCATTACCTGCTCTCCAGGAAGTCATTTCATGCTCCACTATTTGCTTTAAAATGCAACTACTGCCAATTCAACCATCCATACATAGCAAAAGACCTTAAATTAACCTTTGATTTTTAACTACACAAAATAGATAACCATAAGAATATTTTATAAATGACAACTTGCAATGAATTGCCTATTATCATTTTCCGAAAGAGGACCCAAAAATTAAAGGCTGGCCGCTCTTTACTGAACCTTGAGGCTAGTATGTCAAGACAAACTTTCAGAACAATTCAAAGCTGAAGTCTTGTTGCTCTCTTCCTTCCTCAAACTCCTCCAACCCTTCCCAGGACAAACATTATGTACTGTGCAACATAAAAATTAAAGGTCTCATTGCAGTCTCCCTGTGAGAATTTTTATCCATACATTTTCTCTTCAGAAGAGAAAAACTACAGAAAACCACGTCACAGTTGCTGAGAAGAAACAACATGCACACTTGCCTTTGAAAAAGACTGGTTTTCTAAACAACTCTAGTATTAAAGTAAAGCTCAAAAATACCCTAAAGAAACTAGACAGCAATAACTAAGAAAGAAAATCTATTACCATTTGGGTAAAAATACAATCTATTTCCAGCACAGACATCTACAAACCAAAATTTTTTAAAAACTGCTATAACCCACTTGTAGTTCTACAATGGGATGCATAAAACAGTACCATGAGCTTTCTCATTCTGTCTGCTGGCCCATACACTCACACACAGCATAAAGTCCTTGAGCTTAAGTAAGATGAGGAACTCATAGTACAAACTAAGAGAGCAGAAAATTCCCTCGTTTGGGAGAAACCTTTGAAAGATAAGAATGTTACAAAAGACAACATACAAAATGCCGAATGGAACATACACAACCTCAAAAATGTTATTCCCCAGTGCTGACATGCCATTTATTCCCTTGCTGACTCTACTCTTGTAGCATTTGCACAATCACTTTAATCTGACCCATCTATCGGCAACTGCTGCAAGGATAAATTACTCTCTCTTTCCCTATACCACACTCCTGTTGAAACAACTGAACAAAATGAGGGAATTGATTACTATGGACCATTTTACAGGAGACTGGGCAGGAAGGATGAAAAACCAAGCCATCTTTAACTACATGTTTTCCAACACCCTACTCAATGCAAGCCGAAGGCACTCAAGTTTGAGCATCCCTTCCAGCCAACTCTCATATTAGCATGAAGCAATCAGGAAACCATGGTCTAAGAAAGCCACACTGAGAGAAACTGCATACATGAGGCTGCTACAACCACACTACTGGTAAATTCCAAGCCTGATGCCTGTTTCCAACCAAACCTGACTGAGAAGCTTGATCCTCTTAGATACAGAAGCTCCTACAAGTTTTGTGAAATGTGGCCATGTAAAGAAAAGGAACTTCGTCCTCTGCCATTCAGTACAATGAACTATCTTGTGAGCTTCCAACTTGTTAGGTGCCTAGGAACAGGCAAAAGAGAAGGCAATGAAAGACAAAAGCCCTCATTTAGAACTTGCATCTTTTTCACTATCCAGTTCAACCAAACACCAGAGAGAAAGACTTCTTTTAATGTTTCTTGGTATCACAGTATAAGGCAGAAAGGAGAAGAGGAAAACTTAAAAAAAAATCACTCAAGTCAGAAAGATGCATACTGAAACTTACTATAAAAATAATGGGATGAATTCAGGCATAAAAAGGAATTAGACAAGACATATAGTAAGTTAGGACTGTTAAGTATTATTCAACAATCCTCAATGTTTGGCACTGAGGGGTTTTTAAGACTCAAACTTCATTAAATATTTGCCAGGATATTATGAAAACATCTGAAAAATCTACAGTTTTAGAGAACAAATCCCCACCTCTTTCCTGCTATCTTCCCTAAAATCAAAAAACGTCAAGTTTTGCTTCATTCGGATCCATATAGTTTAAACAAGGTTTTATTACAACACAAATATACTCTGTAGAAGAATGTGAATTTTCGCTATTAAAGGTATGTGGGGTAAGACACAAAGATACCCAGGTTAAATATACGGGTAATAAATATTTCAGAATACTCTTCTAATGTGAACCAAACAAGACCCTTGCAATAGTCTGTCCCATCAGTAGGGCAATCATTTTATATTAGAAATACTTATGTAAATATTTGCATAAAGCATTAATACTGACCCAAGCCAGAATCCTGCCATACCTGTAGCACCTTCAGAATGACTAACTCTGATGGGTAACTGGCACCAGTCATACACGGAGCAGTGCAGGATTTTTGGCATTTTATATGTTGCTCCTGCTACCCATCAAAATTACGCTTCATTAACATCAAAGGCCTTTCATTAACTGCTTCCTGTACTCCCTGTTATTTACAGTCCTAAAAGGTTAGACACCTTTCTCTCACAAGTTCCAGTCTGACATGTGGTGCAAGCCTACCTCTGTAAGAATAAGCAAAAGCTACCTACTGCCTGCATGCCTTAGGCTCTTCCCTCGGGAAAGCTTCCATCCCTGTCAGTGCTATAAAGTGGTTAATAACACTACAAAAAATTAAGTGCTGTAAATGTGCAAAATTACTTTCACGCAGCAAAAGATTCCATCTCATGCTTGATATGAAAAAAAAAAAAAAGTTAGAAATGTGTCTTCTTAATTGGTAGAGACTTCTGCTAAATGATGTCTTTATTTCCAGAAATATTAAGACCTGACAAAGAAGGAAATTCAGCCACTCATATTGTTTATCCTCAAATGAAAAGGTTTGATCAACTTATGTTCTCATGAAAAGGAAAAACATTTTGAATAGAAACAGTACTTCCACAGTGTTTTAGGGTCTGACAAATACTTGCAAGTATCTTCGGTTCAAAGAGAATTCAGTGCTAAATTGGTCAAGTTCATTTTTCTAAGGGCAGCATGGCACCTACCATTCTGGATAGTCTGGATTACAAAAGGGGCATCTTCTGCAAATGATGACTAAATTTCAGCTGTTATTTACTTTAATCACACCTGTGTTTTAATAATGCAAAATCTTAACATATATTGAAATATTGTTAGTGAAAGATTATTTCAATGCCACAAAATGGGAAGCCACAGGCAAGAGATTAAATGTTTGCTAAAAAAAAACTTTTAAGGGACCAAAGAAATGCAGTTACGTCTTCAACTGCTGAACAGCTCTACTACCCTTAGGTCATGCTTATTCTACCTCTTCACTTGAACTTTTCCCTTGCACTCACCCAGTAAATATCACTGCAACAAGCAACAGAGAAACCTGAATGAAAAGTCAGAATTCCAGAAGCGTAACGCCTAGCAATGGTCAATATCAACTACAATTTTTCAGTTGTGTAAGATACAAATATTCCAGAAGCCAAGAACAATGGTAATAAAGAATACCATTTATTTTCTCATTGTCTCAAAGCAAGGACGTACTAATTATAATCAAGTGACTCATGACTAGACAAATCCAGTAAGAACAATGTATAAAAACTGGTGCATTCCAGCCCATGAAGTTAACATTGAACAAAGCTAAAACTAAAATGCTGCTAAATCAGCAGCAGACCCAGACTACTTTAAATCAACCATATTTTTCACTTAGTGAAAATATTTTAGTTTGGTTTTCCTTCCAAGTGCTTAGCTAACACAATGAAAAAAAGCAGATAGTTATCTCCCCTTTTATTCAGTGCTAGCAACATGAATTTCATCATGCATATGACATTTTAAAATTTCAGTCTGTACTTTTAAGATCTTTTTTAGTCTGACCTAGCATTTACAGCACCTTTGTTCTACATCAGGTATTAAAGATTGCCCATACTGCACCAGATGCAATAGCAGAATGCTGATGGAGCACAAAAGGAAAGCCACCATCTTATCTCAGAAAAAGTTATCTCTATAGCAAGAAACACACAGCTTGCATGTCCTCAATAGCACATTACATGATTGACTGATATAAAAATGCATCACACTGGCTTTTTCTTGAACCTTTCAGAGCACCCCCATACACAGATGTCTTGCATATACTAGTGAATTTCAATCAAAAAAGTTCAGGCCTGGCTGCTCCAACCTAAAAATCAAGAGAACGGCAACCAAAGTAAATAGCTCGCTGTCATAAAACAGAAAAAGTAGATTGTTTAACTAGTTTCCTGCTGAGAAAGAATAAATCTGCTTAAAGTACAGGGTAGCAGGCTATTCACCCAACTTAACCTAGAAATCTGAGCGCTCCACTATAAGGCATTTAAGAATTCAGAAGTCAATGAACATTCAGCTTTATCAAGACAAACCCATTGCTAAACTATAGGAAAAAGAAGTCTTTTCTAGTCCCTTACTCTTCTGAAAGATAAAATCTTGGTTGTATTTGTGAAGTCTTATACTTTAAAACAGCGACAGAATTAAAAACATTTAGACCGCCAATATTATGTGTAAGGTACTTAATAATTTTAAAATGCCTTGCCGCACTGTTGGTTCCCATTAAAACTCCTTCTATGGAGCACAAAATGATCTGTTTGCTCCCCGAGTTTTGCATCAACCTAACTGCCAAACGAAGAAGACTACATTACGAGAAGAGGCAGTAGGCAGAAACTGATGCACAGGAAGTTCCACATGAACACGGGAAACAACACCTTTTTTGTGCTGGTGACTGTACACTAGAAAAGGTTCCCCAGACTGTGGAGCCTCCCTCACTGCAGACATCCCAGAACCATCTGGATGCAATCCCGTTCAACATGCCGTAGGGCGACCCTGCATGAGCAGCGAGGTTGGACCGGATGACCCACTGTGGTCCCTTTCAACCTGACTCATTCTGTGATTTCCAAGTAGTGGTTCCAGTAAGCGCAGCGTTTAGAGAACCCCGATGCAGCAGGAGGGACGCACCGCTGTCTGAGACAGAGCTCACAGCAATGGACTCAGCTCCGAAACACGGGAGCGGAGCACGATCCCCCGGCACCTTCCTCCTCCTCCTCCCCCTCGCACGGCAGGCTCCCTGCGCACGGCCCCGGAGGAAGGCCCTTTGTGAGCAGGGCCCGGCCCGGCCCCCTCGGAAGAAGCGCGAAAGCCGCGTCCCGCCAAGGCCGCGCGCGCCGCCTCGGCCCGCACTCACCCGGGCGCGATGACCTGGCCGGGCCGCGCGCAGAGCTCGCGCACCACGCCGGGCCGCTCCGGGGCCGGCGGGGCGCGGGCCGGGCGGCGGCGGCAGTGGGGCACAGAGCGCCAGCACCGACCCGATCTGCACCGCCGCCCCCACCGACACCTTCCACTCCAGCAGACGCAGCGGACGCGGGCCGGGAGCGCGGATCTCCGCCACCGACGCCGGGCCCTCCGCGCCAGGTCCTCCACCCCGCTCCGGCCGCTCCTCCATCGCCCCGGCCGGCGGCGGAGGGTGGGTCGGGGGTGCGCGGCAGAAGGCCGGACCTGGCGGTGTTCGGGGCGCCGTGGGGGGTTCGGGGCGCCCCGATAGTCAGCGGTGGCGCCGACAGCGGCTCCGCGCAGGCGCCGCGCCGTGCGTCCGGCCGCACTTAAAGGCACAGGCGCGGGCGGCCCGGCCCGCGGGGCGGTGCGGAGAGGAACTACTGCTCCCGGCAGCCCCCGCGACCCCGCCCGCCGGCTTTCAGTGGCGTCACAGAACCGGAATTGGGGTATATCCCGAGTTCGGACCCGCGGGGATTGTCGGGTCCGACTCGTGGCCCTCCACAGTATATCCCCAGAATTACATCGTGTGCCTGAGAGAGTTGTCCGAGTCCTCTTGAACTCTGTCAGGCTTGGTGCTGTGACGACTTCCCTGGGGAGCCTGTTCCAGTGCCCAACCACCCTCTGGGTGAAGAACCTTTTATTTTCCTATTATCCGACTGTCTTGGTTTAGCCTCAGTCAGCAGCCACACCCTAGACAGCCACTTTCTCACTGTTCTACCGGCAGAACTGGGGAGAGACTTGGAAGAGTAAAAGCTGAAAAACTCATGGGTTAAAATGAAGACAGTTTATTAGGAAAACCAAAAGCCATGTGCACAAACAAAGCAAAACAAGTGATTCAGTGCTTCACCTGGGCAGGCAGGTGTTCAGCCATCCCCAGGAGAGCAGGGCCCCATCACATGTAACAAGTTGGGAATACAAACACCATCACTCCAAATGTCCCCCCTTCCTCCTTCCTCCCTCCACTTTATTTACTGACCATGATGTTGTGTGGTCTGGAATATCTCTCTGGTCAGTTTGGGTCACTTCACCTTTCCTGGCTGTGTCTCCTCCCAAGCACCCCCACATTCACTGCCGGCATGGCAGTGTGGAAAGCAGAAGAGGTCTTGGCTCTGTGCAAGTCCTGCTCAGCAATAACAAAACCATCTCTAAATTATCAGCCCTGTGCTCAGCACAAATCTAAAACAGTCCCATTCAGCCACTGTGAATGAAGTTGACTCTACCCTAGCAAAATCCAGAGCACCAATCTAAACCTCCCCTGACACAGCTTCAGGCCATTCCCTTGGGTCCTGTCACTGGTCACCACAGAGAAGAGATTAATGCCTGCCCCTCCTTTTCATGTTGTGAGGAAACTAAGGACTGAGTCCCCCCTCAGTCTCCTCTAGGCTGAAGAGACCAAGTGACCTCAGCTTCTCCTCATACAGCTGCCCCTCAAGACCCTCCACCATCCTCGTGGACTTCCTTTGGACACTCCCAAAGAGCTTTATATATATTTTTATATTGTGGTGCCCAAAACTGCACAAAGCACACGAGGTGAGGCTGCACCTTTGCAGAACACACTTGGACAGTCACCTCACTCTGCTCTGTGCTGGTGCTGCCCAAGGCCTGGACCCTGAGGAGCCTGTGGAAGCTCTGCAGCACCCTCCAGGTCTCCCCTGGGTCAGAGGGCAGGTGGAAAAGGAAAGCGGCCTTGCCTGGTAGAGCAGCCACCTCCCTGTGGCACTGGCCGCACACCACAGTACACTGGCAGGGCACGGAGGAGGATTAGGGATGTCCAGCAGAGAGGAGCTTGGATGTGGACATATCCACAGAAGAGCTTGGACATGGACATGGTCCAGCAGAGACACAGCCTAACAAGGCCAGCAGGGCTGACTGGAGCAGAGGTCAGAGATGTCCCTAAGGGCATGTGTTCTCCACCAAAAGATGCCATGGACATGCTTCCCACTCATGTCAGCCACTCGGCAGGGTACTTTTATCTCTTCAGCCACATGCCAAGGATGCAGGCCTCGTGCCATGTGCCAAATTTTGTGCAGCCTGCTGTGGAGCAATGAGATGCTCTGAGCTTCCATGGGAATGCTCAACTACCTCAGCATCTCTAGTGCTTGTGTAGCAAGTGCACCGAACCTTTTTACCTCATTGGTGTTTCCTGAATGAATGTCTTAACCTAAGAGCTCAGAGCAGCAGATCCCAGGGGCTTCCACAAGAAGTCTTTTCCAGAGAGTGACAGGCTTGCTAGTGGATAGAATTTTGATAGGGATGTTGAAGAATACGTGTAGTGCCCATAGATCAGTATGCAGGTGCAGTGTGAGCTGCAGGTGGAGCACTGGAGGGTCAGGAACCTGAACCCGAGCCCAAGGCGAGAGGCCATGACCTGCCAACCCTTTGCATAACAAAGGGCAGGGGGACCTGTGGCTCACCCAGGGGACGTGGGCAACCCAGAGACGCAGGAGGAGCTGGTGACTCCAGACTTTTCCATACTTGAACTTTGAGGGTATAAAAGCCCAGGGTTTCATTTGTCGCCCCTTAGAGGCACCCACCTCAAGCTCAAGTTATTTTGATATTGCACCATGATTAAATCATTTTAAGGATCAGGATGTCTGAGATTCTGCTAAGGAAAACCTGGGGTTGAACCCATAAGGAAACCTGGTCTCACTGGGAGTATGGAGGATGTAGCTGCCAAAGTGGCCTTGGTCCCAGATTAAGTGATGCCGGAGTGGCTCCTGGATGGTCAGAAAGGGAAGTTTCCTTAACAAGGAGAAGCCTGTCAGCATACAGTCTACAGGCAGTCTCCAAACAGTAGATACTCCTGAGTTGTTCCCTCTTAACATTAGTTAATAGAGACCTTAAGACAAGGGAACTGGACCTTCAAGACATTGCTGTGATCAGTTGAGCTTGGGTTTTGAGGCAGCCACCATCACCAACAACCAGAAACTGGAAATTTTGGAGTGAAAGTTGCTGTGCCTCTATTATCAGCTCCTTGTACACAGGCACAATGGTATATTGTATTGTGTATTATTCTTAATGTCTTTTTCATGCTGTCCTGCACATGTGGTAAAGCTACTTCATAAAAGGTGAGTACTTTTTGCATAAGATTCCATCTCTCTACTACTTGTGTTGCTTTATTTGCTCTTTCATAATCTGAAATAAATCAAATCTGAAATGAAAATAAAAATAATCAGCACTGAAGCAATATGCCCTTGTCCTCTTGCACATGAAAACTGAACTTTGAATCCCCAGTGATCTCTGATGAGGCCAACTTCAAACTCTACCAGGAAGTGCTGACTTGCAGCATTTCTCCTCAACTCTCATCTCAGTGTTTTTAGCTCACACCCAGCCTTCTTTCTTTTGTAGAGTGGATTGATACTGTTTAGCTCAGAGACAGACTACCTTGAGAGTGCAAAGAAAAAAGATAGCCTCAAGGATCAGGAGAATTCATCAGGAATTCCACTATTAAAACATTTAGACTTCCAAATCTAGCAAAATCTGGTTCCATCAAGACTGGTACTCATAACAGTCAAGGAAAGGCTAAAGTAATAGCTGAGGTGGGAAGGGACCTTTGGAGATCATCTAGTCCTAGCTCCCCATCTCAAAGCAGGGGCAACTAGCAGGTTGCTCAGGGTCACGTACAGTTGGGTTTTGACTGTCTCCGAGGATGGAGACTCTAGAGCCTCTCTGAGCAACCTGTGCCACCGTACAAACAACCTTACAGTGAAAAAAACTTTTTCTTGTGTTTAAGTGGAATTTTGCATGCTTCGGTTCATGTCAGTTGCCTCTTGTCCTTTTACAGGGCACCATTGACAAGAGCCTGTCTTTGTCTTCTTTATCAACCCTCCCCCATCTCTATCAAATGTTTATACACATTGGTAAGATCCCTCTGGAGCCTTCTGTTCTCCAGGCTGAACCATCCCAGCTCTTTCAACCTCTTCTCACGTGACTGATGCTCCAAACATTTTAGTAGTGTTGTGCTCCTTTGTTCCTGTTGTTCCAGTATGTCCATGCCTCTCTTGCACTGGATCCAGCACACCAGTGTGGAGTCACCAGTGCTGAGTGTAGGAGAAGGATCACCTCCCTTAAACTTATTGGCAGTGCTCTTCCTAGTGCAGCATGTTGGAATGCTGTTGTCTTCTTTGCTGCAAAGTTTACCTTTGTTGGTTCAAGGGAAGTCCATCAGGGTCCTCAGGCCTTCACTGCAGAGCTGCTTTCCAGACACTTGGCCTCCAGCCTGTCCAGGTGCCTGGGGTTGTTCCTCCCCACAGGCAGGACATGGCATTTCCTTTTCTTGAATTTCATGAGGTTCCTCTCTGCCCATTTCTCCAGGGTGTCAAAGTCCCTCTGGATGGCAGCACAGCCATTTAGCGTGTCACCCACTCCTCCCAGCTTGGTATGACCTGCAGACTTGCTGAATGTGCACTCTGCACCATGGTCAAGGTCATTAATGAAGACGTTAAAGAGTATTGTTACTGGTGTTGTCCCCTGGGCAAAACACCAGTGAGTGGGAAACTAATGACAGGGCATTCCTAGCACAGCATGAAGCACCAGGGACAAGATTCATATTCATAGGCATCTTTGTTTTTTGTTTTCTATTTTTCCATTTCTGCCCTAGAGAATAACCTCTTTAAGAAAACCAGGAAAGACTCTCAATTTTATCCAGATTCCCTAAGTGTAATCTTGCCTTGTGTTTGAAGATTAGCTCAGGTAAACAAACTTTGTTGGTACTGAATGTCCCATTATTGTTACGTGGAGAAGATAATCTTGGCAGCAGAGCAGAACCATGGCACAAAAATGGTCTGGCTTTGTTTGCCCTACACATACCTCAAACTGATGGTTACTCTGTTTTCCTTTTGCCTGCTAATCCCCCTCACTCAAAGACACACATTTAAGGTCATGCAGCTTTAACACTTGTCATTTTCTTGAAAGCTGGCCTACCACACAGCTTCTATATATTCCAATGTCATATCTGTCTTACCAGACCTCCTTGGAGGAGTAAGGATAGACAATATTTGATCCCTCACTGGTGGGTTTGATGGAGTGACTGAATTCTGACAATTCAAGTAAGGGATGAAGTAAAAAGAGCTCACCTCCCCTAACCAATTCTGTTATGTTAACTCTTATCTCTGGAACAAACTAAAGATGTGTTGCAGCTTCTGCAGTACTGCTGACCTCAGGAAGCCTCTGCATCCCCTCCTTCACAGTAACTATTTTGTGATTTTCTGTGCACCTGTAATTGTGCAGATGAACAGCTCAGATGGGAGAATTAACAAAAAAATCTACATAATAATTATTATTGTTGTTTCTTGTTATTTTGATTGCCCTGAGACAAAAGGTTACAAAATAATTGCACCAATCAATCCTAGGTAGGTGCAAGGGAAAATCCCTGAGATGGCATGTGATGAGAGCATTAGGGGAAGAATCTGTAATTCTATTAAGCTAGTAGAATCCTAAGGAGTGCACCGTATTAGAATGCTTGACTTCATGTCTGGTTATACCAGATGGCTTCCATCAAAAGGCAGATGTTTTTCCCAGTCTTCCCCTCAAAAAGGACACCAGAATTTAACTATGCCTTTGTATTTGAATACATAAGTATGAACAAAAGCATATGGTGTAGATATCAGCTTCACAGAACTGTTGGGTGAACGCACTGGGGTGGTAGATACAGTCTGGTGGCAAAGCACTTCTTGAAAATTATTGATTTTTAAAAATACATACATTGTAAAAATACAGCTGACTTCTAAGAAGATAAACAAGATAATCTGCAGTGTAGTTACTTAAGGTTAAGCATGTTAAAAACATGCTTAGCTAAGACTTCTTTTAAAATAAAAGACACGTTATTCTGCTTTATGTGTTGTAGCTTTAATGAAAATTCAAAATGTATTATATAACGCCTCTTAAAGATGACTTGGCTGAGTGTTTTCCTATTCAGACTGATGACTGATGCTGTAAGCCTGTCACAGCATACCTAATCCTCATTAATACCTGTTCCATAGTAATTCTTGGGAGTGTGTAGAGTACAAGGTGGTCATCCTCCCAAAATCTCCAAGTGGCTTACAGAGCTCTGCAGTGGGGGAGAGGCATGAGGCTCTCGCTCCATACCTCAGCACTCCCGGAGAGCTGTGGGTGGTTTGCAGGCAGGCCATGACAGCAGCTCAGCAGCGGCCCTTGGACCCTGCTCCATCCTGAAGCGCAGGCATGCAGCTGCAGCGCAGGGTGCCTGGGCAAAGTCACTCTTGGCTTCTCCTGTGCTTGGGGATTTGAATAGACCAACTGCCCTGGTGCTAAACAGCCCCATTGCCAATTACATGATATAATGTTATTATGGGAGCTGTTGCTGAGCTATTCAGAAGTGGTGCAGAAGTTGTTTAGGAGTCACAGACTGGACAGTCCCTGTGGCAGGGAGTTTATAGCTGTTTATATATAATTCCTCAGTACAAGAAGTCTGCAAGGTGGTATCACTTTTAAATATTTTGATAAAATATGAACGCATTCAAAAGGCCTCACAGCTCTTCTGTGCCTAGACACCTTATTGTATCCCCTGTGATAACCAGTGACAGATTCCAGTTAGGGAAGCTACATAACCTCATCCTGTATTTTGAGCAATTCCAGTAGGAAGGGTAGCTTTACCCTCCTCAAAAGCTGGCACGGCTTACTACCAGAAACTAAGGCAGCTTGTGCTGGATGTGAGCACCCTGTGTGAAAGAGGTTTGGGTAGTTTCCATTGTGGCAATCCTTTTCTGACTCTAGATTCTTGAATTCTTAGCCAAGGACCTTCTGCCAGGGTTTCTCCTGGCTTTTACAGAAGCAACCCAGGGAATGACTTTAACACACAGAATACAATAAAATGCATATCTGAAGCTTGATCCTACTCCCACTGAACTATCAGAAATGTTGTCAATTGCCTTCAAATGGAGATAATGCAAATTCTTAGCATTGCAATAATCAATTAGCAGGCAGTTTAAATTACACTGTCACTGACAGCTTTTCCATCAGCTGTCTCAGTGTCTGAAAATGTGATCTTCATACTCTGTTAACAGAGCATTTTTTTTTTTCCAGAAAATATCTTTGGCAAAGCTCTGTGCTCCTCAGTGGAAATACAGCAGAGACTAATTTAGCTTCTCAATTTTTGTTTTTCTTGGGCAACCTGAAAGAAAAAGATATAAAAAATGAACCATTTGTGAATGTTAGTGTTACATTTTCCACACAGTTCTTTTTCTGTGAGTGGGGTTAGTATTGCATTGATGGATCTGTACAGGTGTATGTTCAGCAGTGCAAATACTTGTGCTTGGAAGTTTTTCTGTACAGCAGCATCAAGAGTGGCTCATGCCAGATCAGCTGTACAGGAGATTACTGCATGCACGTCATCAGGTATGTGGCTGTCTACCCATACACACCCCAGCACAGACATGTCCTTTTGGTCCTGCCCTTGAAAACCCTAGAGGTTGCTGTCTTTAGTCATAAAGTAAACCATTATTTACTTAGGTTAGGGCTACTCCCACAATGCCTTCACAGTCATGCTTCACATCTTGAAGCCCACATAATTTTGAAATGCATGACTCGGAAGCATGAATGAACACTTCTCCCTTTCCTTAGCTGGGATGCATACAGCTTAACGTCCCTTCCTCCTCTGCAGAAGAGAGACATGTCTAAACATTTTCATTTCAGAAGAGAAGGTGATGACAGAGTTTCCTGTGCCATCACAACAGAAGTTCATTCAAGTGCTAGACTGGGCCATCGACTAGACAGGATGGGGAATTTTTATAACCTAGGCTGTTTGTGACTGCAAAATGTTAGAGCAGTGATTTCCAGCCTGCACTGTGTAGGCTTTTGGGACTGGTGAGCCCATGGATGGTGATTAAGAAAGACACTTTGCTGTCTAGTAGTTTACAGCTGGGAAAATTTCTTTTCCCCTCACATCCCCTGGAAAATGTATAGAGATGAAAACCAGCCAAAAACCCTGCCATGATGAAACATCTGCTCTTCTTATCAGACTTGTGTGAAAGGTTTATTGAGTCCAAATTTTTCAACTTTCACCCTGCCCCTCTCTTTATGGCAGGCCAAAATTGGGGGAAAAAAAAAAAAAAAAAGAGAAAGAAAAAGGGAGGGAAAGGAGAAAGTGGGAAGAGGAAGGGAAGGAAAAAAAAAAGAAAAGAGAAAAAGAGGAGAAAAAAAAGAGTAAAGTTTTTATCAGATCTCAGTTTTTGCACTATCCCTGGCAGGTGGTGGGGCTGAAGTGCTCCCCCAGCCCAGAAGGACTTGCCTTTCTCCACCGTCTTTTTCTAGCAGAGTGCCATAGGATGGTTCTTAAGAAAAAACAAATATTGAAAATACCGAGTAAGATAACTCTTAAACAAGAAAAAAATGTTTATTTAGAGCAATGGAGAAAAAAGATCTATTAAAATGGGAAAAAAAGTCATACTGTTTCTTCTATACAGGCAAAATGGGACAGATAAATTCAAAGTTCAGAACAGGATTGAAGGTAATACTTCCCTGCTTATTGTGTATCAGGAAAAGTTCAGAAAACTAAGCAGTTATGTAGGGGGGGCAAGAACGAAGCTGACAATTGTGATTTTTAAGCAAAGAAAAAAGTCATAGCACTGCAAAGAAGATAAGCAGACTCAAAAGTGATCAATCAGGAAGCTGCTGATTGAAGGGACAACAAAAAAGTAATTTGGTCTGATGGCTTGCTGAAGTAGGACATTCTGGATACAGAAGTCATTACCAGGTGAGGAGAGTGAGGTAAGCACCATTTTCTTTTATTCAAAGCAGGGATGAAAAGAAGAACATCTGAAGAAGAAGGGGGAAGACAGGACAATAAATGATCAAAGAAGACATAGCATATACTATGTAAGAGACAAGCATGGAAGCTTCATAAGCTGATCTTAAAAACCAGAAATTATGGCAGTAGCATTGGTTGTGAGCCTCTGAACTGGGAAAAGTGGGGTCTGTACACATTACTAATAAACCCATAATCATATAATGAAACATGTAGAAGCCATGTGGGTGTCTGCACAAGCTGAGAGGTAAATCTTTTTCCCCTCTCTTACTTCATCTGAAAATTTGGATGGTATGTATGGTACTGAGGGTTTTTTTTTTCCTCATTCAGAGATATTTTGCAGGAGACATTTTTACAATCTGTTCCCAGGAAGGCAAAGTTTGGACTCCCCCTGATCTTGCCCCTGATGGGCACTTTTAAAACACAGGAGAGAAACCTTTATCAATGATCTTCAGTCAGGATCTTCTCTGCTCCAGGTGCCAGCGTTTTATGGCTTTTGATGCATCACACAGGTGGAGAGGCCAGCTCTTGTTGTGTACAGTCCTAGACTATGAAAATGTTTATGATCTCCCTGATGGAGATATACATGAAGCCACAGTGTACTGATGAACCACTCAGTCAATGGTTCTTGGAGAAATGTATGTGTTCTATTCTTCTTGGTTTGACAAAAATGCTCCTGTCTTAGAAAAGCAAGCGAATGCATCTGGGGCAATGTTCAGTATACTAAATGCACATTTTTATAGGTGCAAAATCATAGTCTAGTAGAAAAGCTAGCATCAGGTGCAATAGCACAAATCAGTACTATCCTCACACAGAATTCAATTGTGGTCGAGATCTGGTAAACATTTTACTTTTCAACTGCATACTTTGCACGCTATTTGTATGACATCTCCTTTTCTCTCTTTCCCTTGTTGGCTGACTTTGTGCCCTTTTGGCTTGTCGTACCACCCCCCCCCCCCCCCCCCCCTTTTTTTTTTTCTGCTTAAGCTTAGTGGTGATTCACTGGAAAAAAATTCATTTAGCCAGTGAGTAGGAATTTCTGACCTATTTACAAGTGAACTTCACTATACTTTTCTTAGGTCAAAGTCAAGCCCAAAGTACTCCCAGACTGCCAGTTAAAGCCCTGTCAAGTTCTCAGGGACATCTGATGTTTCCTCTCCAGCCCATCTGTGTTTACTTCACCTGGCCTGCTGTGTCACAGGTGCTGTTCACTGCTAATCCAGAATGCTTTCCTTTAAAAGTACCTGTATTCTTGGGGATGGGTTGTGTGTCTTCCAAAAGGTCTCTAGAAGATACTGCATCGCTGGAGGAATAATGAGAAATAATGGCATTGGAGATTCTACTCTGCTTTCGGGGGTAACACGGAGCTAACTCGGTGCTTGAGCTGTTGCTGGCTCTGCTGTGCAGCCTCCGCATTTCCGAGAGGATCATCCGCGTTTCTATAGGCAGAGCAACCTCCTGTTTTACTGGCATTCACCACAGGATGGCAGTGCAAGATTTTCATTGTCAGTCTGTTTCACTAGTATGTGGATGTGCCTTGTGCGTGTGACAGCATAGTTAGACAGAAAATTAAAACCAGTACTGCTTTTTTCCGTTTTCAAAACAAAGATATAATGGTTTCCTTTGAAATAGAGTGGATTGTGAAAACACAGAACCAATAAGGAAACAATGCTGCTGCTGCACGTGAGGTGCTGCCACATTTCAGAAATGTACCTTGGCTTTCTTTGTATGCTGACTTTGCATTTAATTAATTCACACCTCCTCCCTCAGAGTAAAACCTGTATTGCAAAGGTATATGATGTACTCTAAGTGGCTTTTGAATTTACGAAGCTTTTGTCCTGACATTGCATCTTTGGCCTGCGTGATAAGGCACACTCCCTGCCAGTGTGGTCCCAGAGCACATCCTGCCAACAGAGCTGCAAATGATGTTCAGAAGGTCAGTTCAGCCTTCCTTCTCTCTCTCCAGTTTCACCTTCCCATTTTCTTTTTGCATGTCGAATCAGGAAAAGTTTCATCTGAAAATGTACCTGACAAAACCAAACAGTTGTTACTTAGGTCCTGTCTGGCTTGCAGCTTGGATGCCAGCACAGGCAAGAGGAGGCAGCAGGGAGCCTGGGATCATCATTCTGGCTGCACCTCATGCCCAAGATGTTTCAGGTGGTGGCAGAGTTGAAGAAAGCTCTCAGGCCTAGGCTCTGCTGGTTGTTGATTCAACTGGCTTGCCATCACTGGTGCTATTTTCTGGTTTGGTCTTCACAGTGAGATGCTGATGGTGTTTCTTGCTCCATGGCATTTTTGTCAGGATGCAATACAGTAAAGTCTTATCAGGTCTATATCATTGCCATATGCAATTCAAGTTTTTCAAGTTCCTGCTTTGAACTGCTGCTCACACACACACACAAACACACACACTCACTGATAATTTCCGTGCTAGGGCATTACTGCATGGCTAAATCTGTACAAAGAGTGTAGCTCTTGCTGGAGACAGTTTGATAAACAAAAGCTAAAGGATTCTTTAAGCAGTACCTATCAGTTAGTGATGCCACTTTTTAAAAGCTTATGTACATGGGTTTAGTAGTCCCAGTAGTCCACTGACAGATAAACAAAGAGTAGAGTTCAACAGTGCTGCTGGAGGTGTGATAAAGTCTGCAGAGCAGCAGTTCTGTTTTCTCCCCTTCCCAATAAAGGGCAGTTTTATGTTTCAGGAGGTTTCTGGAATGACTAATATGATTTGATGCAGAATCAGCCTGCACTAGAAGACTTAATGGAGGAAAAATGCATTTCTATAGTTAGCACCCAGCACTCTTAGCTGTATCTGAGAGAAGTAGCCTCTTACACTGAGTATTAGACTTCAACCTATATCTGCAACCTGGTATTTTTCTTTGTGGTGTAATATCAGGAAAATATCCATTTTATCTGAAGAGAAGATTATTTTAATTCTTACAGAACATACCTCTCTCTGTCAGTTCTAGTGATATAGTGGTAACTGAAAAGTGGACAGAAACACCTATTTAGTAGGAGATGTAGCTACATTTTCTAAATCAAACTGAGAAAAAACATCTACCTCTTCACTCAGAACTATACAAAAGTTCTTTAATCTTTTCCAGACGTATAATCTGGGTTTTCTTCTTGCACAGATAGAAACAGTAATATATATTAAATGTGTCTGTCTAACTGCAGTAACAAACTGCAGAACAAGAACAAACCCCTTCAAGAACAAACCTTGCAGCTAATATTCAGGTAATATTCTCATATGTTTCCAGATGTAATCAGAGGTACTGCAAGTTCACAACTGCATAGACTCTGAGCATGTCACAAACGCACATTCCTCATTAAGGAATTAAACTTTGCCAAACCCCTGTGGCACAGGGATAGTGATAATCTCTATTTCCATGGCAGGAAGTGGTTGGGTCCAACTGCAGCCTTGGTATGAGCTGTGGGCTGGTGTGACGTGCTGTGTGGCAGGGGAATTAGGGACAGAAGGGGAAGGGGACAGCATCCCTGTAGGCTTGTTGTCCTACAAGGCATGTAAGAGCAGTCATTTTTTCCTCATGAGAGTTTGCAATATGACGAGATCTGACCAGTAGCACAGCTGCAGCACAGTTATCAGAGCACAGATCCTGTACTGGTGTGTTCATCCATATGCATGCACTTCACAGTGCCACACTCTGAATGCATTCCTGTGGCAGGGGCATTTTTGGGGATGGAGAGGGGAAGGGAAGAGATGGTCAAAACCAGAACGGAAAATGTGCTAAGGGAAGAGGAGTATGGGAAGGAGGAAGAAAAAGGGAGGAGGGCAGGAAACACAGAGGGCATTGAGAGACTTAAGGTAGCAGCTGAGAACCTACAATGGTGGGAGAGATTATCAAGAGCAACAGTAATAAGAGAGCAACAGACGAAGTGGTATTGTTTGTATACAAACACATGCTTACACATATGTCAGAATTGACATAAAATTTGTGTTAGGAGGAGAGGAACTGCCTCACACAGAAAAAGGCAGGGTTTAGATATCTGTGGCTGTCCTGGTTACAAGGAGTCCCCAGACGCCTCCTGCTCTACATGCAGCGGAGCTGCTGTGGAAACCCTGAGGCTGTGGAGGTGCCCACAGCTGCTCTCCCAGGGCATGTCTCTGAGGGCAGCCTTCAGCCCAGCAGCAGGGCAGGTGTCTAGACGGCAGCAGGGCTCTTCCTGTGTGCTGGCAAGCAGATGGGTCAAGCTGTGCATCTGCAGGAGCTGGGCAGAGCTGAGAATAAACCCCAGATTTCCTGCGCCTCGGCTCCATCCATGAGGCCGCTGCTTCCCCACGCACTAATCTGACATTACAGAACGTATGGCAATGCAAAGCCACAAAGAAACTAAATTAGGAGAGTAGTAGGCGTATGACTTGCATGCAATGTTTCCCTTTCACTGCAAATTTCTCGTTTACTGTTATTTTTGCATCGGCCCGTGTGACTGAATTCCCATAAAGTGGTCTCCCACTCCTCAGGCAGTTGATAGAGCAGGTGGCAGTCACTGGGCTGATCTGTGCCTGAAAATTAGAGAGACACAGACCAGGCATCTGAGAAAGAGATGCTGGTGTGGGAAGGGATGTACGAACCGCTCTGGCACAATTCATTTATTAGGCAAATGATTAAAGCTAAAATGGAGGAAAAATTAACTGCTTTCCTGGTTGTATATATAAGCTGGACATTTGTGGGGAGTGAGCAAGTGGAGTGGTTATCAACAATAAAAGAGTAATAAAAAGATAAGATCTTTGCATTCCAATTAAAAGAAAAATCATTGCAACAGGATCAGATGTTTTCCCTGGCAAAGAGGCAAAGAATTTCTCTCCAGGCAGGAGACAAATACCTACCTCTTTCCTTTTATCAAGTATTAACCCATAGGCCTCTGACAGGAAAAGGCAGAGAACTAGTACAGGGATTTCTATTGGAAATGGGAAAATACTTTTTTTTTTTTTCTTTCTCTTTGTTGAAATTTGAAGAAAGATTGGACCAATGAATCAATGGGGTGGAGGAAAACCAAGCTATTAGGAGATTAAAATCAGGGAAACCTTTGAGCAAGATGGCTTCTCTGATGGAACTGGGTAAGAAATGAAAGAAACAAATATCAGCTTCGCTTCCCTTTCCTGTCGCCTGCACATTAGCCACACGTTTGCAAAACACACCATGCAGCATATGCTGATCCAATGGCAAGGCTCTCTTCTGCAAGAAAGCTTTTTCTTACTGAGACTTTCAGCTCCAACCAATGAAAAACAAGTATCAGATGAAGTGATCTAATGACAAATTCACAATATTCAGTGCTGAGGTAGCATATGTGCAAATGCTTGAGTCAATGGAACAAGTAGGTTTGCCTTTTCTGTACTGTTTTTTCAAGATTGTTCCAAAGTGGCTGGAGTGATGCCTAAGGGTTAAGTACATGATTTACTGAAGGCATTCAGAGGCCACATTCTGGCTTGTCTTCTTTCTGTCAATGCCAGGCAGGTAGATAGATAATCAAGGAGAAAGCTGGTTTCACTGATTAACCTTAAAGATCCATGGTGGAGATTGCAGTTTTTTATAAAGTCAAGAAATGTCATTGAGTCAACTGCCCAAGAAGCCTGCTACCTCCGTAAACAAAATTTTAGAAATTATTTCAAAAATTGAAGTGCTTAATTATTTACTACTGAGTATAGTTTTTAAATCTGGTTCTTGTTTTATTTTAAAAAATCTGTTTGCAGTGGAAGACAGAGTTTTTTTTTGTTTTGTGCATGTGCAGTGTAGACCTGAGAAGAAAATCTGTTTATTACTATGGAAAATGCTGACTGTAAAGAATGCCTGAAAAAATAAGAAAATATATCTGAAAACATAAGGGAATACAATATTTCAGCCAGTATATTCCAGGCAAAATCATTTGAAATGCGGCACAGTGGTATCTCTTAGAAA
Source organism: Pyrgilauda ruficollis (assembly GCF_017590135.1). Taxonomy (NCBI): domain Eukaryota; kingdom Metazoa; phylum Chordata; class Aves; order Passeriformes; family Passeridae; genus Pyrgilauda; species Pyrgilauda ruficollis. Next base: position 364,422 of record NW_024516764.1, on the reverse strand, counting down.
ATGTAATGCAGTGACTTGGTTTCCCTGTTCTATGAGCAAGTTTCTCATCCTGGCTTCAGCTCCCACAGTGCTGGAGGAGTCCTGTTCATGTGAGGGGCAGCTGTACTGTGCCATAGGAGGTGGAGGGTGATGGGGAGACTTCCTCAGGGAGATGGGACTTCTGGCCCAAAACGAGATACTGAAGTCATATTTATAGATCACAGTTTTGAAGCTATTGCTCTTCTGTTGAAAGATGCCACTTTTCCAGTGGGAAATCTATCCTCCAGATTTTCTGACCAGAACTTATGTTTATCAGTCTCCTAATTCCAAAACCTCTTCTCCAGCACTTCCTTTTCTTTGACAATCCACTAACAGCTTCATTCCCTTCCCTATCATTGGCTCATCTTTCTTCTTATGTGGAAGTGTAGATCAGTTGAACATGTATATTTCTTGTCTCCTTCCAATAGCAATTTGATTCTTCACATTAACCTTAAATTTCAAACACATTGAGGAGAAAGATAGGAGACTTCTGTACCTGTCATTTGTTTCATTATTGGGATCTAAAAATAACTTCATTACATCCCCCACTTTTGTGCTTTACATACATTATAGAAAATGTTTTAACAGCATTTGGCAGGACACAATTAACCAGTGAGCAGACCTTCCTGATAAATATTCACAGGTTCAAATCTGCATGTTGTAGGCTGAATTAATATCTACACCTACTGCATATGCTAAGTATGATGTCATGGAAGGACTTCAGTGAGTTTCTAATTCTTAGTGGATGTATATATCTATATAGATATATATATCTATATAGATGCATGTATCTATCTCAAGCTGCAGTTCCAGATAAAGATTCCTCATATGGGTACCCGAGTGGTATCTGTGGTCAGTGAGTACGATGGATACATCCTTAGTGGCAAGATACAGTTACTTCCTCATGCCAGGGGAATACCCAGAACAGCATTAATAGGTGTCAGCTGCAGGAAAATTGTCTGACCCATTGAACTTTTATTTTTTGCAGAGTAGAGAATTTCTATTTATTTAAGCATTTTTAATGTTGCATATATTTAATGAAATATATGTTTTAAAAAGTGGGTTTCTAGAACTGCACAATTTGTTTAAGTAACATTTTCCTAGTTAACAATTGTTTAGGAAAACACTAAGATCTATCTTAATATAAGCCAACAGATGAACTTCTTAAGGGTACCTTCTAACCTAGGTTTTTCTAATTTAGCCATAACTCAGGACTTATACTTAGTCTCTTGTATTCTAGGTGACTGCCTGAGTGACCAGTCTACTGGCTAATATAGGAAGAATCTCTCATTCTCTCTTCTGAGGGCTTAATATCAGAAATTAAATACTTATTTGAGAAGGTCTTTGGACTCTGAACTTTGCTGTGTTTCCTGATTAGTGGGCTAGAGATTCAAAGTCTTTTCTCTCCCTGCTATCTTCCCTTTACTTTGATTTCCAGACCAGTAGTAGCTAATAATTTATAAGAAACTGAACATTTCCAAAAGTAAAGATGGAAAGAAACCAACCCCTTGGTAGCTATATCATCCCCAAGTTATGCCACTAAGGAGTGATTTGGGAGAAAGTGTTTGGATGAAAGAACTATCTTTAGACAGACAAGAGTTTGGATCAAACACAATTTTTTTGATTGAATTGAACTTAATACATTTTGGGTTTAATCTTTATCTGTCAGCACCCTTATACTGCCCTGACTCTTCCCCATATGCTGAATTTGGGAGAAAATGAGAAAGACTGAGCCATAAGAAAAACTATTAAAAATATTTTTAAAAAATGCAATACTGAGATACATACTGCAACTCCATTGACTTTACAGTGTCTTTGAAAGATATTACTAAATCCACTTTCTTTAGTTAATTTTAAATGTTATATTCCCCTGGTTATTTCTGTTAGCTGTGTTTCCCTAGTTTTGCTTTTAAAATACAGAATTAAATATTAAAAGGTTAAGGTTTCTTTTTTATGCTTTCCTCCCCCCACCTCTTCTGGTCTAGCCTAAATGCCAGGAGGAGAAAATGCATTCTCAGACTTAACTCAGCTGCTAGCTTTAAATATTCTGTACTAAATTAGGTACAGAAACATGGTAAGATATATGGTACTCTGGAAATATGGCTTTGAGCAACAGAATTGTGATAGCTCAGGAAACTGCACTGACAATCAGCAAGAGCTCTATCCTGATGAGTAATGGGGGAGATTTGTCATTGTCTTCTCACACCACATATTTACATATGAACTCTAATTTCAGAACCAATTAGGTGTCATATACTTTTGCACATGGGCACATTTTCCTGAACAATATGGGAAGAACAAACTTTGAATTTAAAAAAAAAAAAAAAGAGAGAAGTTCAGATCAATCATACTCTTATTTTAATCTTGCTTTAAAGTGCTGTTTCCTTTTTTTCCCTAAATAGTTTTTTATGTGGTTGCTGAAACATCTTTGTAAGAAAAGCTACAATACTCATACAAGGAAAGTCCCTGGTGGTTTTTCAACACCATTTTTATTAAGATTTTTTAATTTTAAAAGGGAGGATCTAATAAGCACACCAGCCATAGAAACCCCTTATCATCATGGCTACTGTTTAAGTTTTATGAAGAGTAACAAAAATGACATCTATGCCATGGGTTGTCTATGGAGGTATTTAAAGTGGTTTGGGAAGGTACATTCTGAAGGAAACGTTTTTATATGCAGAAAAATTAGGTCTGAAAGTGTATTGATTGAGCAAGGAGATCAGCCATACAGATGAGCATTTAGGTGTGTTTGAATTGTTTAATGTCCACAGTTATCACAGGAAATGAAGATACACACATTCAAACAACACCAGCAAATAAATTGATTAGCTGCAAGAAACATAGGCCTTTCTTTCAAATGTTTTCTCCTTGCGCATCAGTTTTCTATAAATAATCTTCTAATGATTAAAGCTGATGGCTCTGAAGACTTAGATTTAGTCCATGCCCAGTATACCTATACAAGGTACAACACTGACTACAAGATTTGATGATCTTTCTATACCACCATGTATTATTCTCAAGAATTTTTGGCAGATCCTTGAAAAGAACTTTGGAAGAACCAGAAAAACTATTTTTTCTGACCAAATGCAGTCACAGTACTGTACCAAACCCTCCATAATATTGGGAAGGACCTCAAGATGTTGGTCATAGTAGAAAAAGGCTCTGACAGAGCAGACACACTCATTAAAGATCATGTTACACATCTTTACAAAATCTCTGATGTTCATTTTGCAAATTTAAATGCATCTTCCAGTGGGTCAATTCCGTCAAGCCATGTTTCCTCCAGATAAGACAGGAGGTCAGATTATCCAAACTGTGACACTGTTTACTGTACAAATCACGACCAGGTTCACAGGTGCTAACTCTGGATTGCTTTTTCAATCAGGAAGCAGAAGGCATATATGGTATTGGAGCAAGTCCAGGGAAGAACAATGGAGATAGGGAAGGGCCTGGAGCACAAGTCTGATAAGGAGTGACAGAGGGAGCTGGGGTTATTTAGCCTGGAGAAAAGGAGGCTCAGGAGGGACCTTATTGCTCTCTACAATTACCTGAAAGGAGGTTGTAGCCAGGTGTGGGTTGGTGTCTTCTCCAATTAACAAGCAATAAGACAAAAGGAAATTACCTCAAATTGTGGCAGTGGAGGTTTAGACTGGGTATGAGGAAAAATTTATTCACAGAAAAGGTTGTCAAGCATTGGAACAGGCTTCCCAGGCAAGTGGTGGAATCACTGTCCCTGAAACTGTTCAAAAAATGTGTGGGTGTGATGCTTAGGGACATGGTTTAGTGGGGTACCTGGCAGTGCTGAGTTAGTATTTGGACTCAGTGGTCTTAAACGTCTTTTCAAGCCTAAACCATTCCATCATTCAATGAATTCCCATAGGTGTATGAACAAAAGAGAGTGTGTCTTGTGGGCTTCTTTGTTACCAGATTAGAGTCTAGCAGAGAAAAACTAATGACTTTGAGACCCAATATGTGTTACATACCTTTTGATGGCTATGAGATATAGATGACCTGACTGCATTAATTAGCCAGGCTGTGCAGGATCAGTTCCTCTCTGTAGTGTCCTGCCACTTGCTTGGCATCCAGCAGTGGGCATCAGGCAGCTGAAGTCAATCAGAAGAATCTGAGGAATATAGCTAAAACATTTCTAAAGGCTGTCACCTGTACAATGGCATCCATCCTGTTGCAACTGGTTTTAGGCAAGGGGGTTTCCGGGATTTGAAAAAGTTGTCTTTGTCTTCCTTCCCCTATCAATCAATAGAATTTGGGAACAAATTTAATGTATGGTCAGAAATTACTTATTTCATCTTGAAAATGTTGGAAGATATAGCCTTCACATTTCATTACAGGTGTTCACATCTAGCATTTCTGTAAATCATAGAATCATGGAATCATAGAATGCTTTGGGTTGGAGGGGTCCTTAAACCTCATTTTCTTCCAACCCCCTGCCACAATCAGGGATGTCACCCACTAGATGAGGTTGCTCAGGGCCCCATCCAACCTGGCTTGAACACTTCCAAGGATGGGGCATCCACAACTTCTCCAGGCAACCAGTAGACTGCTGTTGTGCCCCGCACGTGGGGCTGCCATGAGGAGTGCGGGTTGTGCCTAGCATGGCAAGAGGACAGCATGCAGCACTCTGGCTGTGAATCAGCAGTGCTACACTGCTTGGAAAGCTGTGCTCACTACTTACCTCTGATGGGGCTGACACAGAACCATTGTAGCATGCAAAGCCCAAAAGGCATCAGGCAAATCTGTGGTGTTGCCTGTTGACCTACCTGTTATTGTGGTGACTAAGATCAGATGAGTTGAAAGAAGATTCAACACTGGCCTGGTGTCACCCAGAAAAGATGGGTGTTGACTTCCAGTAATTTTTAACTGTTTCCACATACGTGTGAAATTTTTCCACATACATGTGCAAGCAGCCCAGACTCCTTTCTCCTGATGTATGAACTGCTTGGAGCTAGTGGCCAAACATATTTAAGTGTGTGCTGGGTTGCTAGGTGCTTACTTTAAGTACATTCAGATACTCTGGAAAGGTTCTATCTTCCCAGACAGGATAAATTTATGATTATTCTGCTTACTGGACAAGGATGTTTTTTTTTTTTTTTCCTTTAAACTCTTGTTTTTATTTATATTTGAGCTAAGCACTCAGAGGCCTTAAGGCAGGAATCCCTTCTTTACTAACTTGTTATTAGCCTTGATTGTTCCTTTTCATGTCTATAATGAGAAGGAAGCAAAGAAACTCAGAACATGTATTGCTATGTGATGACTATTCAACATCTTTCCAGTGCTGGGGAAAATGCAGTCTTCTTATGGGACAGCTCTTTCAAATGTACAGTGTTATGCCACCAGAGGAAGTACTCTTACTTATTATTAAAAGGCAGCTATGAGTCTGTCTAGGTATTAATTTCATATTCCCCATAATTACCAAGTGTTCACCTCTGCTTGTGGAAAAGGTAGTGAGTCACCTTCCAAACTTTCCTCTTCCTGTCACTTAGGCCCTGTGCTACATCACCCTCAGTTCAACAAGAGAAAAAAATCACCAGGCAAAGCTGGCTTTCAGCAGTGACTTTTTAGGCTTCATTTACAATGAAGCTGTGAAATGAAATCATAGTGTTTTTTTCTTGAGGTTTCCTCAGTCCATTCTCAGTGGCCTCCTTCGGTGTGCAAATTAAGCATGGCTCTTGTGGTTTAGCCTCTTTCCAGCACGGCTGTAGTTAGCAGTTGACTGAACACCCAGCACTGTCACTTTGTTTTGTGGCTTTGCCATCAGAAAATGACAATTATAAACCACCTTTTTCAGCTTGTTCTTCAGGTGCTTGCCCAAGACTGGAAAACTAGTATTTGAATAAGTAAGATTTTTTTTTCTAAATTAGCATCCCTAAAAAACCCCAAGCTCCAAAACCGCGGCCACAGAACACAGAGTTTCTGAGCCTGGCTGTCCCACCTCATGTGCTCCATTAGGACAGAGGCATGAGCTGAGCTATCAAGATATGGCAGCAAAAAGAGGTGCAGGTTACTTCACATGCCTTAGGCAGAGTCTTCACAACAAGTCAGTCTCCTAAATCATTTCTAGGGTCACAAACATTTCACAGTTAATACATTTTTGAAGGGTAAATGGAACAAGTATCTTCATCTCATGTGGCCTCTAAGCCACAGTTTTCACTTTTTTCAGTTTTTCTGTGTTGGACCTTGCCACTGAAGCTGTACTTGAGTGTTTGTTCAAACTGCTGGGACTTTGTCTGTAGCACTTCAAGACTACAGGTATCTGCAGAGGGGGCAGGAGTACTCAGCTGCTGCCTCTGTGCCATCACCACCTTAAACATTAAAGTCCCAGACTGAAACTTCTCTCATGTATAAGTAGCCCTTGGACTGGGAGATCGATTTCAGTGGGGTGTATGCTAACCATGTGCTAAGCATGTGCTAAGCTAGCTTCATGTGGCAAGGACCCCTCCTCCATGCAGTGGAACTGGGTGTGCATCACGAACAAAGCTGGTGCAGTTTAAGTTGATCTCTCAGCTTAACTGGTTTGTTACTGCTCCTTATCTGAGTATTGTCACTGACAATATGAGGACTCTGTGTCTGCTTCAGTGCAAAAGAGAAAACCACCAAGGCTGAACAGGATCATAATACCAATAATAATTTCCAGACAGTGCCTTCCAGTGACATAACTCACCCTCTGGTGAGTTATCATCAAAGGAACCTGAAGAGGTTAGATTAAAAGAATAAAATGAAAACATAAGAAGGGTAGTATCAGCATTAGGGGGATTTGTTAGATTGTGATTGTGGAATTAATGAAATAATTAATTTCCTGAACTGATGAATGAAGGGACACACTACAACAACAACGGAAAAAAAAGCCTGACTCTTCTACTCTACGTAATCTCTGCACAAAGTACTCTTCCTCTGAGGTATCTGTGGAGTCTGGGAAGGGGAAATGTTCAACTTGCTCTTCCTTTAAGTCGTAGTACAGCTAGATAAGAGATTTTGTAAAGAAAAAAAAAGAAGGCAAAGCCCACAGCACATTTAAGCACTCCGTTTAAGCACTCCAACAATGCTAGGAAATGTAGATGCCTGTTTAGAATGTTAACATCTCATATTTCCTCCCTGCAGCTTCTACACGCAGAATGGGCACAGACCACGCTCCTGTTGGTGCTCCTCCTGCCTTCTTTTTCCTGGAGAAGACCTGTCCTCTGACACAGGGCAACACCAGGGCTTTTCTCCTGGGCCTGTCTGTACAGATTGACCTGCTCCCTCTCTCCTATTTTTCTCAACATCAGCAAACAAATTGCTCTGTCCTCATCTTCGTCTTCCTGGTGTTTTTCCAATATACTCGATTTCGCTGTTCCAGACAGTACTTAATATAGTGAAATTTCAGAGTGGATGAGGATAGCAGTTCTTTAATATGTCTTTCTGAGTGTCCTTGCACTGAAAAAGTGAATCTCATTTGCGAGTGTTGGTGTAAGAAACATGAATGCAATTTCCTGCAGTTTTGCATGAGACGTGTGGGAGCAACAACACACCTTTCATATCCTGCCAACTTGATTTCATTAGGTCTTGGAGAATGTTGACCCTAGGGACAGTTGATAGCCAACTTGTTATTTTGTATAGCTCATAGTTTTTATGAGACCTTTACATAAGCAGGTCTTACTGTATATACAACAGCATATGTGTGTTGTATATATATATGTATATTTTACATGTGTGTGCCTCTCCCTCTGCCCATGGTCTATGTACTGAATCCTTCATAAAGGCAAATGGTACACCATGTCCATCCTTTAAAGACAGTCAATTCTGCAGCACTGTCCAGCAGAATAAAAAGACTAATTCTTAAATTAATTACTTCTCACTTAGACAACATAATAAGTTTAACCAGGACGCTTCCCCTTCACTCCATATCAGAAAACATAAATTACTGGATACTAGATAGGAAAAGCAGCTGCTAGCATGCTTAGAAGGAATGAAAAAGTTAGATTAAAATCATAAGTGCTATTTATTGTGTGTCCCCTCATCTTTTCCTCAAATCCTCAGTGCTTTACCATTTATAGAACATAATTTTTTACAGCATCCTTGTTAGGCAGCGGGGGAGACAAACATTATTATCCTTGTATTACAGAATGAATGAAGTGAGGCAGAGAGGTCTCAGAGGACATGTCTATACTAATCATCCTATTATGACAGACAGAATAATTAGTATACAATAACTCTATATTAATATAAAATGATAATAAAATGGGCTATTTCAAATTCCCTGACACCAACATGATTGATGCAACACATTTCGTGTCCATATGATGGTGAAATACTTCAGTCAAATCAGTCTGGCTACTTTCAAATTGCCTACCAGGAATGATTCCTAGTCTGTGTTTAGGGCTGAAAAACATACCTGCAAGTCTAAAAGAGACTTGCTCAGGTCAAAATATGCTACAGATAATTTCCCAGTGTGCTCTGGCCCATGGTTTGTGAGTACAGACCTAACCAAAGGATTTTACCTAGTGCCATGCAATAGCTATATTGTTGTACTTAATTTTGGCATCATCTTCTGCCTCTGTGAAATCTGACTTTTGCCTCTGCCTCCGTTGCTCTCCTCCTCTTCCAGCCTGGCTAGGGTGTGTTGCCACTGGGGGGCAGGTCTCCAGAGCAAACAAGCATGCTTCTTGCTTACAGGCTTACCTCTAACAAGGCAGAGAGCCTTAGCAACAGTTTGGCATTTTGCAGATGTTTCTACCAATATTTAAGTTATTGGTATGGAGTCCTATGTAAGGACTGGATTCTGTCATCTGTACAGTCTTGAAGCAGCACCTTTGTGGAATCATCTGTTGAAAGCAATAAGGAAAAATACTGCTCATTGTTAGGAAGGATAGGATGCAGCCATAATGTGTTATGTTATAGAGGAAAATAAAACCACAGGCAAAATTCAATACAAAGCAAAAGTGACACACCAACTCTGCTACTGTCTCTGTCAAAGTCTGTTTTGGGTAAATGGAAACTGGTGCAACTACTATTGAATGTGTAGGAATCCTATAACACTGCATTATAAGGGAGCTTAATATCCTTTGTTGCACAAAGTATGTGCAATGTGGACCAAATTAATCTCTGGCTCAGCTCTATCCAATGCATTAAAATCCCTTGGTTTATTAATTAGTCCCAGACCTACATATTTTTTCCACCATTCTGTCTACTACTATTGGAGCAGCAAGATTTTCATTAATTTTCATGCAACACAGCAAATTACTTCCTAGGATTTAAATCCTCATTTATCTTGCAACAATCAGGGACTTTGATGAATATGTGAATTGAGCCAGCATTAGTGGGACATTATATTTCAAAAAACTTCATGTCACCTAAGGTGCCCCTTTCTATGTACAACTTATCTACTGCTGTGGCCAACATATATGTCTGTTAGCATAAAATATCATTTTCTGAGTGTCTGTTCTAACTGGCGGGAACAATAGCAGCAATCTGCAATCAAGACCAAACCAAATCTCTCTGCATCCATCTTGCAAACAGTAGAGATGAAACAGAACATTGACTACCAGTCCAGGGCAGAAATCAGAATCCATTGGACAGTGTGAAGGTACATAAGGGCAGTCAGAGCAAACTCCTAGTAGTTGCAGAAAAATGAAATGCTACTCATTCCATCCCCAGAATACCTAACATCAAATCACTTCAATGTGCTTAGCAGCCGTAGCTCACCATATGCTGCAGTTCAGAATAAGCATTTTAATTTCCATTCCACAATTTTTGATCTACCTGGAATAACAAAAAATTCCTCTAAATGGAGCTTGCTATGCTTGTTCACAGTCTTTTCACCTCAAGATTAGCCTCCTGTAATATGCTTTCCTTTTGGCTATTGCTTGAGATTCTTCAGAGCCTGAAGGAAGTCAGGAATGCAGCAGTCACATATTAATCAGATCCTAAATTTGCAGCATGTCACACCAGCGCTCTCTGAGCTGCCTTGGCTGCCAGCAGGATTCAAAGTATTGGTGCTGACCTTTAAAACTCTGGATGCAGGCTCTCTCCTCAAAGCACACAACTAGACAACCATCAGTGGAGGCATTTGGGAGGCAGCTCTGCTTGACAGCAAGGACTGCCAGCAAGGCAATATTTGCCAAAGCCACCTTGGGTCTTCAACTGCACTAAACAGCCACACATGCTGCTTTAGTTCTTTCTTTTTTTTTTTTTTTTTCTTAAATTTTAAGAATTTAGAAAAAGATAATCTAAGGGATGGACTGTCTTTTCTCTCTTATGAGATAATTCCAAAGGGTAGTATGGGTGTTCATTATAAATAACCCTTAAACAGATTAAAATGCACTTGCAGTTAGCACCTGAGCTGCAGGCCTACTGTACTTGCAGGCTTGACATACCCATCTAACAGGAACCTCTGTTTTACCTTACAAAATACTAAAGAGCAAATCTAATTGCTGTGCTTCGATGAGAAATGTCTGTATCACATCAATGGGACACAAGAGACAGATGTTGAGTGCTGGTTCCAAACCTGGCCTGTGGAAAAACAGCACCTAAGCTAGTTAATGTAAAGTCCAGTTATAGCACCATGTTTTCTCTTGGGTGCTAGAAACAGCTGAACATTCAAGCATCTCTATGTTGGCAGTAAATGGATTGTGTAAGTGACCCTGGCTACAACACCAGATTTTACCATCTACAGTGCTAATAGAAAATGCACTGATGCATATTTCTGAAGGAGAGTCCTGAATATGAAGCAGCAATAGAGTTAGAACCAATCCTCAGGCCATTCTACAAAGCAGGAACTGATAGCAATAATGGAGGCTTCTGCTCTCTGGAAGGGCCTTCTTTTAAGTGACAAGTGAAGTGCAGTGGCAGTAGTGTGCCAAAGCACGCACAGGGACTGATTACGATGATGCAGCTGTAACAAAATCCCATTTGTAATGAAGCAGAACTGAACTGTGAAATTATTTCATAAGCTCTTTGGATGGTTTGGAGGAGATGGTTCCCATCATCTCAGGCTGCCTTTTGTGAGGGCTCAGGAAGTATGCAGGTCTACCCTAAGCGACCATCACGGCTGTGAGAAAGTAATTGTGGGTTCTCTCTACAGGGGGCTCACTGATGTTCTTTGTAGTGCTCTGGGGCTTCATGAAGGCGCAATTATTTGATAGCTTCTGTGCCTTTTACCCATTCATAGAAGGACACATTGCTATGTTTAAGACAAAATTTAAAACACTGGAATGTAGTAATAATTTTTAAAATTATTGCTCTATAAGTAGTTATGTATTCCCACATAAGTGTTCATTCATGAAACTGTATTTTTTAGAGAGAAGTATGGGTATGGGTAAGTATGATATTTGAAAACATTTGAAAATAAAGCCACACAGAGGTAATTTTTTCAATCTACTATTAGAAGTTTTGTCATTTTAAACAAATTGGTGGCAGTGACGCTGGTGTCTGGCAGATCTCCTTCTACTTTGCTATATTGATCTACTTAATATTTTTCCACATTATACATACCCAGACTTGAGGATTGTGTGTAAATAGCCTCTCCATTGCAGAAAATAATAAGCAGGAATCTGTGACTGCATCCCCTGGTCCTTAGTGCTTGTCCAAATGGCTTTCTTATTCATAGTTATCACTATGTCAAAAGTAAAAGAAACATTACCACAGCTTTTACTGCCTTATCTGGTTGCCCTATGGGATTATTCAAGTAGGTAAGGAATGCAGCAGCAAGTCCATAACCTAGCTCTTTCTGATACAAAAGAACAAAAAATGTTTAAAAAAAGTGTTCTGTGTGACTGCTGGGAACTGAGAGCTCTCTGCCCCTTGCAGGATTAGGTCCTGTGATGGAGAGTGCTTCTGCAGTAAGAGGAACGTGTGTGAGAACCCCCCACCTACACATCTCAAACCTGATCAAGAGGAAAACACATCTGTCAAACTGCAGTGTTTTACTGCAAACAGAACAAGGTTCTCTATTTGCAGATGGAATTACTATGCCACTATGGACAAAATTGTGAAATTTCTCAGTTCTAGACTGCAGCCTAATTTTTTACAGAGATGTTTCCCTATTTTTGTAGCTATGGAAACAAGCTTTTGTTTCTTTAGAAATAAGCCAAGAATTAGGGGCCAGGCCACAAAATATTCTGTTTTATTACAAAACCACCAAAACGTGATTTCTCACCAATTTAACTGGCAGCAAGAATATTTCACACAGCAGTACCATATACTGATGCTCTCCTGGGGAAGCTCAGCAGCAGTAACTTTGGCTGAGAGTTAGGACTATTTTTGGAAGCTTCAAATGTATCCAGGGAAAGTACTTTTCACTTTTATTCATATAAACAGTATCTCTATTTATTAAAAAAGTGAGAAATGGCTTCTCCTCAACTTCAAATGGCTTTGACAATAAAATTCTGCTTATATCAAGGTCTTGGGAGACACATGAAGCTTTGTGACAAATGGGGTGTTTGGATGATGAAGAGATGACTTGAAGACTGAGGAAGAGACACTTCAGACTTCTGCCCCTGGAGCACAGTGAAATAAAGGTGAGTGTACTTAGATGCCAGCTCTGTGTCGCCTACCCATTTAATGTCGTGTGCTTGCATGGGGATGGACTATGATGAACTAATACAGTCTTTTCCATCTTAAAAGGCTAAGTAAGTCATTCCTGCTGTGAAAAGAAGGAAAAAAACCCCTATGTAAATGTTTAGGTTCCTAAGTACAGGCTTAAATCTTATTGAAGTCCATAGAATTTAAAGTGCTTAAGTGTTCTGCTGAATAGGGGTACATTGCTGAATCACGGCCAAGACTTTTTAAGTTGATGTACTGTTACCTGTGAAATTACTAATATGCTCAATATGAACCCTGTACTTAAATGCATTGTTAAAGGAATAGACTTTTTCAGGGCTTCTTGTTCATCCTCTGAAAGGACCTCTGGCAGAATCAGGGATTCAGAATAAAGTCAATGAGTAAAAATGTAGGGAGAAAATGTAAAGCCTAACCAGAGCAGGAAATTGTGGAATGAGCCAGGGCAAGAATTTTCTAGGCAACTACACTGCTATTGACAATTTCAAATTCAGTACTCTCTGCTGTGGTGTTACCACTCATTCTGAAATATGTTTTCCATTGAACAGAAAGCAACACTGGGAATTTTATTGGTAGTATATCATCTTCATTGGTACAGACTGTCTGATTTTCATCCCTTTGTGTCCATCACCTAAAGATGTTTCCATTACAGGCAAGCTAAATCTCACGGTATGAACAGGAAATAAAGTAGATTAACACTGTCTGTTGCTGCATATTAATTTCCAGTACCCTTTTCTAACTTTCTTTTTCTGTCTTCCACCACTTCTGCAATAAACTCTTTGATCTACCACCATATTAAACCTGCAATACAATCAGATGCTCTTTCTGCAAGATGTGGGTTGGTGTATTAATTTGCACTTAGGCACACATACAATGAGAGTATTTACTGGTTACGGCTGGGGTGATCAGCAATGATGAGATTAAATCAAAATTTTTGAACACATCATTGATGAATATATCAATGAGGCTTTAGATGTCAAAGATGGTCTTGAGCACATTGCCTCTAAATGTCAGAAAAGACCAGGCTTGAGGTCAAACATTGTAACCTAGGGCTGTTCAAAAGAAAACCTTCATTGAGGTGTTGCATCTGTCACTCCTTATCAGAAGAACCAGTTTCAGCTGTGTGGCAGTACATTTTCCCATTCTGTCAGGTGATGCACTACTCTTTGCCCTCAATTTCTCTCCTTTTTGGCGCTGATGACCTTCTGGAGGTGAGACTTCACAAAAAATTGTTGCGAGTTGATTTCTGAATCTAGATCGTTCAGAGAGCAAGCCCACATGTTAAAGCATTAAGAAAACAACATGCATTTGGTGTGCTGGTGGGGATGTTGCTGCCACCAGCCACTCGCTCCCACCAAGTGTCATTGCTACCAGGGTCCCCACTCACGCCCCAGCCTGGAGTGGCCACTGCACCCACGCCTAGCTCCTTGCCAAGATGTGCTTTTGAAAAAGAGCTATGGGAAAAAATGCCCCACTTCAAATGACTGCAAGCCATTGTCCGTGGAGTGGAAACAAGAGGCTCCATCCAATCTCTCTTTTCACTGCATGCTTCTCTGCTCTGAAGCACTTTTTGTTGCTCTTTCAGTAGCTTTCCTTTGCCAACAAATTACAGGCATTAAGGATAGAAAAACAATAAAATTACATGAGGAGAGAGCAACAATCAGTACACAAAGATAAACATCAGCAATAAACACTTGCAGCTGCCAGCTCTACAGCATATATAAATGGCACAGGGGCGCATGTGAGGGAAAGGAACAGAAGTGGCATGTGCAGATCCAGGAAGGGATGGTGCAAAGGCTCCTGGCAGAAGCTTGGGAAAGCCCATGTGGTTCAAGAATGCTGGAACCACAAATAGCCTGTGCACAAGAGCTGACTGTGCCTGAATGCCACATCACTGTGAGTCCCTTTGGCTTCTTGGAGTTGAAAATTGAGCTTCAGGATTAATGGTGTGTGTCAAACATCTAAGAAGGAAATGTGGCACAAATGCCATTAAACTGACTCTCTGAAGGCAAAAGAGGGAAAAAAGATTTTTTTTTCTCCTCTCTATGATATTGTAGTCTACAAATAGAATGAAATGATTCATGTTTATGGGGAAGGAGGAGCTTTGCCTTGTACTTGCTAGAGATATTTTTCATTGTTTAGTATCCACTTCTAGATGGCAGGTCTTAGCTTTGCCATTCTTCTCCCAGTGTCAATAATGTCCCGCCCAAATCTCAAGTTGCTATTATTTTGAAAAGGAAGATTTTGAATCTGGTAAAAGAACAACACTTCTTGCAACAGAATGATTGGAGGAAAAAAGAGCTTGCTGTTTGCTGCTGTTTTGAAGTCTGGATGGTTCAGCAGAAGAGGAATGTGATGGGCTTAATGCGTGTGACGTGGTGAGGAGCACATGCTGAATTCAGTGTGCCCAGAGCTGGCAGCTCATATGGCCCCTACAGCCAGAACCAGAATTTCTGGGCCAGCCGTTTTTCATTTCTTTGGTGTTTGACATTTGTTTCTTTTCATCTTGTTTTACCTGTTGACGCTAACACACAGTTTCACAGCTGTGGACAGTTTCAGCTTAACTTTCTACATGTGGGAAGTGGTGACTGGCAACAGATATTCTCTGGGGTACAAAACCCCTACAACAACTGCCCTCTGAAGAAAAAGTCTGGTGTTTTAATTGCTTCCCTGCTGTTAAAACTGCTGGACACTCAGCTTAACAGAACTCTCCATCACTTTGCTCCAGAGTTACAGCCCAGACACTACCATTTTGTAAGTGACAAAGATAATTTTGGAATTAGTAACGTATTAACGGGATTAAGGGAAGTACCTATTACATTGAGGAGTGGTTTGACTTGGTGTCCAAAGATCTTCTTTCCAGACAGATACAGGCCCACTGTCAGTGGAGTGATACTATTGCTGAACAGATCAGGTGTGCTCAGCTGTGAGGACCACTGCAGATGGTAGGGCAGACATGGAGATCCTGTTGCCCTCAAATACTCCAAATAGATAAATCCTATTTCCCCAGCATCTGGAAACTCAGAGGGAGAACGGAACCATCATGCATATGACAGGAGATTTGTCATGCACAGACTTAAGGTACAACTTTCATGGAACAACAGGGAGATTTCATTTGATTCAAGGCATCACATGCTATGGAAAAGCATTATAGCTTGTCCAAGACTGAACAGTCCATCTTTAGCTTTGCTCAAACAATTTGAACAAACCCTGCCATCTACTTTAAGGGAATGGTAATATGAAATAGAAGAACTATCTCCTGATGAAATTCAAGGATTGTAATAACGAGGAGATATTTTCACCTTTGATCAAATAGAAATGGTACTTTTCAGTGCTTGAGACAGACACAACCAAGCTTGCACAGCAGAAAACTGGACAGCAGTTTTAAAACACTTCAAGCACATTATCATTGTTTGCTATAGAGTTCCTTTAAATGTGTTTCCTTATCTCTGAAATGAGGCTTTATCAATTTTTTCAAGCTGGTAGCTCAGAGATGTGACTCTTTTAAGGTCACACAACAGATTAGTGGCAAAGATAGACAGTAGAAACAGCATCCCAGTTCACTTAGGTATCCTAAACCACTTTTCCTGTTCAATTTTTGTGATCTTACAGCCCCCTAGTTAGTGCATTTTGCTCATTTTCTCCAACATTATACTAAGCATTGAGAGACAAAACCAGAAGTTACTTCACATGCTGATTTGTCTCTTTAAGCTGGAAGTTGTTTTAGTCAACTCTTCAGAGTGGCTATTGTTTGTGTCTTTTTTTGCCTATTGGCAGGGTTTTTCAACTAACCCAGTGTCCCAGTTTTAGCAGAAACCAGTGGCAAAAGCAATACCGATGTTAAATGGAGTGTTATAGACTACAGGGTGCAGTTCCAGTCCTGCATGAAAAACTGCCAGTCACTTTATCTCTCTGTGAGTGTCTGGTGTAGCACAGCAACACCTGAACTAGCTTTAAATTAGCTGAGTGTGACAGCATTAGCACATGCACTGCAGCAGCACAGGGCTCAGCACTGGCTGGGAAGCTTTTGTTTGGTAAGGAGTAGAGCTGTCAATACATGTAGTGAAAGGAACATGCAGTTAATATCTTTGTTTTATAAAACACTGTTCTTAAGATCTCATTATACTTAGTAGGCTAGATAAAACTGGATGCATATCATGTGCACTTCCTTTTTGAGTCTGGAAATGGAGAATTTAGTACAGTGAAAAACTGGCCAAGGAAGTGATGGTCTGATGCTTCAGAAAGCCAGCAAACACCACCTAACCCTTCCTTTCAGGTCATGATTAGTACAAAACTCCAGGACAAGCCATTGCTGGGCAATGTGCACGTGAGGAAGTTGAAAATATTCATCTCTGACTCATCATTTGCTGTGCACCCGAGTTAAGTGTCACTCAGCTTGACCACGAATAGCCTAGCCTGGAGCACGTTATTGCCAGGCATCAGGAATGGCCCACGCACAAGGAATATGATTAAACTTTTCAAACATCAGATTAACATGCATTTTTACACTTCTTGGCTGCATTTTGCAGTTTGTTTTCTTCTTTAGAAAGAGGCAAAATGCTCATAAGTGAGCACAGTTCACCTTCAAGAATCATGAGAAACCAACACCAAGTTTATCAACCACCTCAAGAAGAAAGACCAAGAGTAGCCAATGTTTGATAGTCTCCTTGCACACTCTAGTGTGTCATTTATGGCATATTAGGATGAGTAATGAAATTTAAACCTGATCAGTTTTCAATGGACCATCTGTAAACAAGTTACTATAGTTCCAATTTTCCCAAGTGAACTCTTTAATAAATGTTTCCTCCTCCCAGTGAAAAAGTAAATAAACAAACTGAGGTTACAATAGATGTTTTTTAGAAGCACAGACAGTAAAAGAGAATTACATTTTGTCAGATACACTTTTTGCCGCAGGGACAAAAGGCAGAATCTCTGTCTTTCACTCACTCTCTGACAAAATGTCCTGTTTAAATGCTGTTGAGATACACAATACAAAAAAGTTGTTTTATCCCCATCAGGGAAAATTCTTATCTGTTCTGGAGGTCATAGCCACTCCTTGAAAGAAAAATAGGTACTATGTTTCCAAGCTGCGAGAAAACACACCTAGTAATTTTTTAGTAGCTCATCAGGATAGTTAAATATTGAAGTGATAATGAAATGATCTCATAACTCTGTGCTCTTGGGTTATGACAGGCCAGTCAACAAAGTTAAATAGTTCTACTATCACATGGGAAACAATTCCTGCTTTATACTAAATGGAAAGAAGCACTATTATTAACTGTTCACAAAGCTGCAGTTCTACAGCAAGGAGCGTATCTCCAGCAGTAATGCTTTCCAGCAGAAGACAGCTGTGCTGAGTCTCTCTCTCTGGCCTTCTAGGTGGTCTTTCCCTCAGATCTAATGATAGGCCTGTCAGAGTGATTTATGGCACTTATCCATGCCTCTGTGTTTTCCTCCTTGGCTTGGGGTCAGCTCCGGTCTCCAGCACTCTGTGGTTGTTCTTAACACGTATTCAGTAATCGCACAGACCGAGACTTTGTTTTTCTACATTTGTGTTTTCTTTCATTCTGCTTGTCTTAGAGTTTTCAATAACACTCATCACCACGGGACACTACTTCCATATTTCATCCGTCGGTAATGCTTGCGTTAATCTTGTGCCACTTGCAGCCCTCTCTGCTGGCTCATGTTTACCCGCGTGCACTCAATCAAAGGAAAAATGTATCATTGCCTTACTGTTGGTTCCCCATCCTGGTGGCTCTGTGCTTGATCCACATCCCAGTAAAGCCAGTCAGAAATTTACCATAACTGTTAACAGGAATTTTAATAAGCCCTCTTTAGCTTATATATAGGATATATATAATGAGATGGACTGAGTGCTGCTGTATGGTGCACAGATGGAAATAAGCTGAGGCCACTTCCATGCTTCTCGTGGCATGCACTTGCACAACATGGAGGGCTGGTTACCCCTTTCTGAGAGAAAAACAGCCTGAGCAGGGCTGTGGCAGGAAGAAATTCTCTGCTCCACATTACTGGGGCACTCTGGTCACTTCATCATAGCGTAAGCAAAATTCCTCCAGGACTTGGATTGCACATCCCTCCAGAATGTGGGAGCAGCAGCAAATAAAACTCATGACAGAGCCCGTAGCCTGGGACTCCTTCATATGATAATCTTCTCTTATACTTGGCTCACTAACAATAAATCACACATCACTTGCTGCATAGATGCCAAACAGGGTACCACCCATTCTTTTTTATTTAGCAACAGTTTCTGAACAATGCTGCTTTATCTGATCATAGTTCTAAAAATGAAAACATCTCTGAGATAGATATTTTTTTATAGGAATGGTAAAATATTAGAGGTCTGTGTAGGGTAGTCTAAAGCATTTCCATTGAAAAATGTGTAAAATTCTGGATTCAAGTGAAGGAACAGGCAGATAAAAGGAATTCAGACCACTGTTTTAGCTTTAATTAAATGGGAAGAAGAAAGGCCTGCCATATGTGTTTTACAGACAAACTAAAACCCTACAGCTTCTTTGAAGGTAAAAAATTCATCTCAGGTCAATGTGAGTTTTGCCCTAATTGAAGAATCATGCTGGTATTTACATTTCTTTGCACATCTGAGACTGTATTTCATAATTAAATAAAATTTCACTGAATGGGAGCTCTGTCCAAATAAGAAGCTTCCTGTTCTCAGTGGTTACCCAAAGTGTCATTTCTCCCCATAATTTTAGAAGAATATTCATTTTGGAAAGCAGCAGCCATGAAAAGAAGCAAACAAACAAACAGTTAAAATAGATGAGAATAAACTGTCATGGTGCTTTATTCAAGATGTTTCACCACCACATGAGAGCCATGGTCTGCAAGAAATAACATTGAAGTAGCCAGTGGAGAGCAAAGTGCAACTCAGAACAAATGATGAGCTAGGAATTTCCAGGAAGTGTCTAAGATTTGTTTCATATTTTAACTTGGGTTGCAGGAGAGGTAACAGGAAGTTTAACTAATTTGCAACAAGAGAAAAGTAAAGAACATAGAAGATACCGTATTTCTGAAAATTCTGAAATGTCATAAGAGATAAGGAACAAACAAAGGGTAGACACCCCATGCCGTGGTGATAGGGGTCATTGTAGCTGACTGAGGCAGCTCAATGTTGATTTGTGAGCACACAGATGACAGGGTTTTTATCTTAGTCTGCACTGAGTGACAACAGAGAAGAAACCCTTTTACTGTGCAATCCTACTTCAGTTTGGGCCTTTTCGTTATTTAGTTCTATTCTTGTCCTAAAGATCAGAACTGTAAATCTTTCCCTTCTATGAGATCAGCTGTCTCACTCTTCATGTAGATGTGAAACAAGAGAATCCTCTAATAAATATCTCCTAATAAATATCTTCTGGCTGGACCCAGGAAGGAAGAAAATCATGGAAGTAGGAGGTTCCTCTGATTAGGACTAGCCAAGTGTGTGTCTGTGTGCTAACAGCTGGGGAAACATTTTAAGAGGCACTAAGTTTTTTTGGTAGACTTTCACAGGTGGCATACTAAGCCCTGAGGCGTAACTCCAGTTTTCTTCCATCAAGGGTAGGTAAGAGAGAGCAGTTGCTCTCAGGCAGGGGTAGCAGACTGAAAAATCAAAGACATTTATCTCAGAATTTCTGTAAGGTTTTCTCTTCAGGAGATGCAACAGGTTTGGAGGTTCCAAAGGTGTGACCTTGCTGAAATAATGTGTTTAGCATTGTGGTGAACCTCTGTTTACTAACCTTTGCTAGTGTTTTGTAGCTGAGACAGTGTCTTGGCACTGGTAGGGTTAAAGGCTTCTGTAGGATGGCAGGAAGCAGCAAAACACATTCTCTCCTCAGCATCTTCTTGGTTTACAGAAGTATTCTTGTAGCTGATGATGCCAAGTTATCCAGCTCAGATGTTGACCTTGAACGTCAGGAATGACAGATTGCTGCCCTGATCCTATGATCAGGGCTTTGGCTCAGCCCTTCTGAAAAAAACCACAGGGAAACCCAAACAGAATAACCCTACTGGACTAAGTAGTACTTAGTGTACTACCAAGAAGCCATAATGTCTAAACTGTGATGGACTCAAAGTAGCGTTACTTCACTTCAGACTTTCTGTCCCTGCCTTTTTGAAATCTACTCCAGTTAAATAATAATTCTTTGGTTGGGAGAGCTCATGTGATTTAAAGAACAATCAAAATACAAGTGACATCCAGCTGTTTCAGATAGGGACAGACTACAGCGGCAGAATACAGGATTTCCAATGTTAAAGTGGCTGAAACACTTGAGTGACATCTATTCTGCTGCCAATGAACCAGTGTGGAAAGTATTTGGTGGTTCCACACTTCAGCAATGCATGTTGCCAAGCCTGCCAGCTGGGAGGGACTAAAATGGGCATCAGTAAACAGAGGTCAAGAAAGCTGTGCTGGTCCCTTCCAGCAGTCATCACAGTGGTAACAACTGGCTCCAAGCAGGCTCAGGGAAGGTAAAAAAAGGCAGGCAACAACAGGAATGAATAGCCACGTACAAGAAAGGCCAAGAGGTTTGGAGGTGGTTTTGGAGAAGATAGTCTGCAACTGTAAATGGATGGTCCAGCTGTATTTGTCCACAGTGAGGTATTCAATCACACATCCCCAGTGACATTACTAAAACCACGGGCCCTTTTCAGCACACCTCGTTTTCAGACACAGCGGCCCAGACAGGCACGTGATGCTGCTTAAATCCTTTTAGCTGGCTGCTGATTTGGGGAGCTATGCCACATGAGAGAGACCCACACTACTAGGCTGGGTGCTCTGGGCCTTGCTGGAGTTCACAAGTGTGAAAATAAACTCAGACCAAGCATTTTTCAGGTGACAGACCACTACCAAACCCTGATAATGTTGCTGAGTAGAGTAAAAGCAGAATGTGATTTGCAAATATGGGACCTGCTCACTTTCCTTGTACATCACTGTCAAAACTGCCCTAAACTTTCCTATTTGTAGTATCTGAACCTCTACAATCTGCTGAACTTTGAGTAATCGGTTCATGGCAATGAAAGTCTTACTCAGCACATCTGGAAAACACTTCACTGGAATAGTTTGGTAGCACTCCATAATTTCATTGAGCCCTATTGCCTGCATTTGCACAACTGTGGTCAGTTGGACAACCTCAAATGTAGGGAAAAAGGTAGTTTTTCCTTTTCGTCTGTCTAATACACCATTGCATTAAACTTATCACCTTATTTTAAGGGGAACTGTGCTCCAGATGAAAATGGCTCTTGGGACTTGCAGTCTCTACATAGTGGCTGAGGAGGCTCTTATAACTCCCCTGGAGGCTAAATTGTCAGAGAAGCAGGTGCTTCTATGCACAAGAGGTAGAGGTTACTGAGAGGACAACTAAGAATAATGGAGCTACTTGTGGACTGCATCTGGCACAGGTAACTACACATGTGAGGTTTTTCTCCTATGCCTTTCTGATTTTCAGGCAGCACTAAAGTTTTCTCCTCTCCAAGCAAATAGTAGTTAAAAAGAACAAAAAATTAGAAGTTTTCAGTACAACAGAGATCTCAGTTTTCTGTTTTTACAATAGACAGAGCTCTGGATATGTGAAGTATAGCAGGTCAGGAGTAAACAAGCTGCATGTGCACAAAAGAGCTGTCTATCATGGCCTGAGAGAAAACTGCCAAGTACTTATCTTTCTTCAAGTGACTCTTCTTTCCAAAAAAAGACTAATAAGCATACAACACTTTGAGTGGAATGAGGAAAGGAAATGCATTGCTGTGAAACAAGTTCAAATGAAAAGGAGCTTCCATAGCTTGTAAGGAATTATCAGATTTTCATTGAACTTACAGGCTCTGAATAAATGTTTGAGGATGTACAGAGCTATGGCTTCAGAAGAATTTTAATTCATCTGGAACACCAAAATCTCATTAGGAACTAGAAGACCCAGCAAGTTCCTTGTTGTGGTGTCTGCTGGGTTGGGTAGCAGAGGATAATTTACAGTCCGTTCCAAAACTGCTGAGTCTAGACCATGACTTAAGGAGACTGTGTGGAAACACAAGTCACCCCTGGCTGTGTTCCTAGGATGGAAGAAAGGAAAGCTGCACAAGCCCAAGAGATTGAATAAAGGCTTCCCTCCAGTGTGCATTTTTGCAGCGTGCCAGGGGTTTAAGTGACTCATACCATTTAGCATTTGCCATGCCACTAGATAAGCTGGGCTGTTCTCATCACGACCTTAAACATGAACTGCAGGGATCCTAAAGGTCTCTGTGTGTCTTGCATGAGCACTTCCATGGGTCAGAAAACACCAAACTTAGCCTGATCTCATTGAATACTGAATTGGTGCAACAGTACATGTGAGCAAATCTATCCATCCACTGAAGTTTCCTGGAATAAGTGCTGGTTGAGAATACAACTGCCTTTCTAGAATTACTTTAGCAATAAATCTTCTTTGTTATGCATCGCTGTTTATGTTGAGTTAATGGTCAGATGAACAATTAAATAAGACTAAAAAAAAGTAAGGTCAAGCGAGGATGTGAAAAGGAGGTTCCAACCGAGGAGGGGGGAACTATTGATTTTTGTGACTTGTCACAACGTGAGGATGGCTCACAGTCACCTCATCTATGGACAGTTATGAGTGTAATAGGAAAACAACCCTGGGAGAATACCCCATGAGATAGTAAGAAAAAAAGAGAAGACATTAAAATCAAAGGCAGGCATGATAGCAAAATGGAGATGGAGGAATGTGGAAACATTAGAAATAAGGAAGAAAGGGGGAAAATTAAATGGAAGCACTGCAGAAGCAGTAAACTAAGGATTTTCAAAAGTGCCTCACTGTCCTAAAAAGTTGCAATTACTTTCCCACTGATGCTTGCAAGAAAAAGGAATAGTGGTGGCAATGTCAGGTTAGCAATGAGCACTTTAAAAAAACCTCAGCTTAGAATTTTATTGCCTTCTTACAACGTCTGCCTGCAACAATGGCATCAAGCAATACTCATGGCTACTAAATTACAGCTAATGTCCTCTTAGATAGTCTGGGAAATTTCAGATGTCTGTGGCATTAAGACACCCAGCAGCAATTAACACACAAGAACTTCTTAAGGCCCTCAGAGGCTGGTTGGAAAACTCACTTTAAATAATGTAAAAATATTCATTATTGTGGAGCACAGAAAAATCTGTTTCTCAGGATAATTAAAATGAAACCCCTGAAAGTCAAATTGCATTTACAAACAGCTTAAGCTTCCATGCGCCCTTTCATTATTGGTGTTTCTGAAGTGTAGCACTCAGGAAAAGTGCCAAGTTGATGTCTCTGTGGACTGGGCTTCTCCCTGTTTATCAGGGGTTGATCAGAGAGGAGGGAGCGGCGCTGTGCGCTTCCCGGCACTGCCCTGCCAGCAAGCCCCAGCCCTGACCTGCAGGGACCATCACTGGGCGTGAGAAGGCAGCTCAGGCTCCACACCTTTGAAACCTTTGGCATCTGTGCTCAGCCTCATGAGAAAGCAGACAGTCCTGCCGGTGATGTCTGTGGTGTGTCCTTGTATCCCCAGGAGATTGTTGCAGTCCATTTCTTCTCACGTTTTCCTTTGGTGGTTGAGTAACTTGCTAATAGTGACTGTTTTGGTCACTACTACCTTGAACTTGGTTCATCCCCCTGCTTTAGTATCTCAGTTTTAATCTCTGGACTCAAATGAGCACCAAAGAATTTAGGGTCCTGAGACATAACTCTTTTGCATTTCCACAGGGGTCAAACTTTTAAGTCTAACAAATGACATGTTGTACCACTAGGACATCTTGGAAAGCTCAGATCCTTATGTTTATTAGTTCAGAGTGCAATAATTATTAGCTAGAGAGAAGCACAACTGCAATCAAAAGAAAGCCAAATAAAACCCACCTACACAGATTTCTCACACTGGGCCCTGGGCATGACTCACTGGTTATGTATTAGGCGTTGTGGGTGGGTACTCTAATTTGTATTTGTTCCATTGTTTAGATGTGTTTTGCACACGCTAATTCTGACTTTCTGTTTTGGCAAAATCTTACAAAAAACCCAAACTCACCACCACCCTCTTGGATCACAGTCATGAAAGGCAGCTGCATTACCTCACCCACCTATCTTGGGATCAGGGTGGGCTTTGAAGAGTAAAGGGATCAGTGCTTGCTCGAGATGCTGGGAGGAAGCACGTCATGTGTAGGCACAGATGCTGGCTGGCTGTGGAGGAGTTTTAGCAGCATCTTACCCACTGTGTGGAGAGTCACTTTGCATTCTCTTCAGGACACATTTCCAAGACCAGAAAATTATTTTGGTGCTTTAAAACATTCACAGGAGAAATAACTTGGACCTGTAGTTTGCAATGCATTTTTGTGCTGTAACATGCCAGCAGACAAGAATATATTAAATGTTAAGTGGAGAGGACTTTTAACACTGAAGGAAAAGTGCATCCTTTTAAAATATTGTAATGCTTGTGTGTGTCTAAGCATAAGAAACATTATCAAAAAAAGTCATGAGAAAATTATTTGAACTGAAAGTATTTTCTTGGCATTAGATCATCAATAACCACCTTCATTTGTGGAGCATGAACTAGAAAAAGGAATCCAAATGGTAATTCAAATTATTTAAATCATACAACATATGAATCATAAAGGTATATAAATATAATACATTACGTCTATTAGTAATAGGATTGTTTATGTGGCACTTGTCACCATGAAGTGAGAGAAGCAAATAGGAAAGCTTGAAGAATGAAGTCTGATGACTAGAAAAACATGATGATACATCTGGGAAGCTGAATAGAGCTGCTAACCATTTTGATCACCCAGGAAAACTGTAAGGCTCTCTACCGCTTTCTCCTTACCACGTGTCTCTGTGACAGCCCAATGCATGTCTCCAAATGCATTCTCAGGAAAACTCTCATGGCTATGCTGTGAAGTTTGGCAGGAGCCATGAGCTGTGTAAACTACTGTGACTGTCACTGTTGAGGAGTAACCCTGCAGTGAGCACAGCAGACGCTGTGACACTGTGGTGGCCATCACACCACCCGTCGCTGGGTGACAGCCACGGAGGGGTCTGCCTTCTGAGCGTTCATGCACTTTCTGCTGATGGATGCCCTATTGAAGGGATGCAGGGAGACCAGAGGAGCCAAAAATCTCCCGCAGAACAGAGGGAGATGGCAAAGCCCCACAAATACAAATCTGTGCCC
The DNA here is from genome assembly GCF_017590135.1 of Pyrgilauda ruficollis. Classification (NCBI taxonomy): domain Eukaryota; kingdom Metazoa; phylum Chordata; class Aves; order Passeriformes; family Passeridae; genus Pyrgilauda; species Pyrgilauda ruficollis. Next base: position 338,682 of record NW_024516764.1, on the reverse strand, counting down.
TCACAGAACATTAAAAGACCCAAGTGCTCTGACCCATGTGCACTTTGACTTCTCTTGGCTTCCCACACCTCTGCATCCTGGCATCACCCTGGATGCCTCAAACTTTCAGGAGACCCCAGAGCTGCCTCTGACCTCACTGTCATCCCTGACAATACTGATGTCAAACTTTGCAGGAGACAGAGGCTAGATCAAAATCATAAGTCTCGATAGTCCACAGCTACTAAAAGGAGGTGCTCAACGCATCAACATTTGCTGCCCTTGTTTACTTCACTCACAAAATATGCAACTTTCTTGACCTTAAGTACACTCCTTAGGAGTGTTCAGGCTGAAAGGGGCTCCACATCTGCCAAAAATAAGCATGGATGACCTTAATAACTACTTTCCTTCAATCATAAGGGAAGCACCAATGCTACACCGTGTGCATCACTTTTCCTTTAACGCCTACGTGTGCAGTGAAAGAACTGCACAAGTTAACCCTTTCACCGCTGCTGCCAATGCAAAAGCTTACAGGTGTGAGCAGGGTCCTTAGCAGCCTCTCAGGTTTGTTTTCAAGGGGTTAATTGTGGGATAATGCAAGTTATTCAAATTTTCCACTACATCACAAAATGACACTCATGCCTGTTCCCACTATTTGTTTAAATATAAACCAGCACTCAACTTTCCAGCAGCAGCTTCCTGTTTAACAAGTATTTAAATGAATGGCTGAGTAGGTTTTACCAAGCACACTTGGCAGACCTAGAGGTGCACTGTCTAAACAGCAAACAGGGCTTGCAGGTGCTGTTGAGGCAAACAGCAGTTAGATGGGGCAGAGTGACAATGCTGTCCCATGCGTCCTGCAGGCAGGGCTGGCTGGCAGGTTGTTTGCAAAGAAACAAGGGAAATCACAGAAGTAGAAGGCCAGGGAGGCTAAATGGCCCAAAATTAATCTAGAAGAGGAACAGCGGACTTTCTCACAGAACCACAGAATATTCTGAGTTGGAAGGGACCCACATGGGTCATCTAGTCCAATTTTTTAGTGAATATTCCATACAGGCATTGAACCCATGACCTTGCCATGCTCTGACCAACTGAACTGATCTCCTCAGCTGATTTGAAACACACAGCCAAAGAAAGAAGGTGCCTCATTGCTCAGACACCCCAAAGTAGCTGAGTGGGAATAAAATGTGGCCCTTTATCTTGCTGCTCCTTATTAACAGGAGGCATTGGCTTCTGAACCAGGTTCTGAACAGAGCTAAATAGGCAGGGGAACGAGGACATTTGGCCAAAAAGGGACAGTACATTTTGGCTTGACAGGGTGTGAGTTTTCTGTATTTCTCACTTTTATATCCAATGTGATTTCTGTGAAGTGTATGAAATTATACCAGAATTAAAGAGATGCAATGCATAGCAGAATTTCATCTTTACGATTTAATACTGATTCTTCTTAATTAATTCATTATGCCACGACCAGAAGCATGCTAGGTGCCTGTAACATTCTCATTTACCTCTCTATTTCTTATAATTTTATTTCATACTGTAAAAACATTTCCTGTAATTGGACCTCCGGATACCTATTGACTTTCCATAAAACTGGCTGAAAACTACCACTCCGTTCTTAAATTTTCACTGATATTTATTCAACTGTAGGTTCCTTAATGTCTTAATTGGTTGCAGAAGCTCATATATACATGAATGGCTCTCAGGCAGAAAACATTCTTCCAATGAAATTTCATATCAAGGCAGTTACTGCACTGGGATGAGATCAGCAGCCTTGATAGAGGTATATGAAATTCAATTAAATGCAAAATATATACTACTGTACTAATTGACAACATTGCAGGGACAGAGCATAGCATCCCCTTGATGTAAATAATAGTAGTGAATTGGCAAACAAAGACCAGTCCAAATTAAGACCAAGTGTCAGAATTTCTGGAACCAAAATGAGATGCAGCACAATACTAACATTAAGAAGCTTGGGCAATTATTGCATTTGTCACTATAGAGTCTTGCAACAAATGATTTGCCACTCAACACCCCAGAAGACAGAGCGACAATTTTATTCCATATCACTATGAGGAAACTTACGCCGCTGAGAAAGGAAGGGCTGTATTTGGGAAAGCAGCCATTTATTCAGGTTGCTTCTGGGGTGGTTTGATGTTTTTTTGGCCTCATATTAGCAGTTTTGGATTCTAAGAATTCCTGTATTAGTTTCTGGAAGGAACTCACAAGAGATACCCAAATGAGACTCCAGAGCTCCTGACCACATGGTTTGAACTTGCAGGATAGCAGAGACGGAGTGGACCTGTGTTTAGCTCATTTTGCAGTCAGAGAGGACTGAGGTCTGTTTAAAATCAAGCTGCAGTAAGTTCCTTACCACTGGTCGCACAGACCTAGAAATAAATTTCTGCTTGCCTGCAGCCCTACCCTGCCATTCAAAATTTTGTTAGGCTAGCTAAAGTGTCTGTGTAACTGTCTGATTAAAATACATTAAAACCTCTGCCAAGGAAAAAAAAAAACAAACCCAATCTTTAAAGGCATATTTTTAAAATTAGTCGTACCTTCTCTTTTAAGGGTTCATGGGCTAAAGCATTGTTGCCCCTAGCCTGGCTGGTCATGGGCTATTCAGTTGCCCCTCTGCAGAAGAGATGCTGGGGAGAGGAGAGATAGGGTCAGGCTGCTGTTTGAAAAGATTTGCTGCCTGTGGTTAGAAAAACAGCAGTAATGTTTGCTTTTGGAGTTCTGGCAATGACTGCCAAGTTATACTTTCTTTTAGTTATTAAGTCTTAATCAATAAATGATGACAGATACTGAAAAAAGAGGAATGGAAACCACACACAACAATCTTGATAATGAACCCTTCTCTCTCTTGTTCTCGGATGAGCTCTTTTGGAAACTGTGTTACGGAGTTTCTGGCTACCCATTCAAACCCACCATTTTTAACAAAGCCATTTCCTTACACAAGGCACAGCAGCTCCTACCAGGAGCCATTCAACCAGTAACTTGAGGCTATGATTAAGAAACCCTTGGTGGCAGCTCCTGGGTTAACTGCAGCTCTTGTCCTTCCTGCCTTCCAGCTGCACCTGCTCAGACCTTGAGCTGTAGCTGCTCCCTTGAGGTGGTGTCAGGCACAGCTTGTACCCCTTTCTCACTTTGTGTGACTGTCTCAACAGCCTGACTTGCCTTCAGCATCTGTGGGTTTAGGTCCTGTGACAATGGCAGTCAGGAGATCACACTGACTTTTTACAAACCACAGATTTTAGAAAACAAAAACATGAGAGAGAAGAGCAGTGTGTTACAAGTCTCTCTGCAAGATGTTCCTCCAAAGCTCCTCAGCAGCTGTCTTAATCACCATCTCATAGAATCATAGAATAATTAATTTTGGAAAAGACCTCTGAGATCACTGAATCCAACTCTTAACCCAGCTCCACTGTGTTCACCACTAAACCATGTCCCCAAGTACCACATCCACATGCCATCCACATCACCATCCAGGGATGGTGATTCCACCACTTCCCTGGGAAGCCTCTCCTAATGCTTGCCCACACTTTCAGTAAAGAAATTTTTCCAAAGATCTGATATAAACCTCTCTTGGTCCAGCTTGAGGCTGTTTCTTGTTCTATCACTTGTTACCTGGAAGACCAATCTTTACCTGGCTACAGCCTTGTTTCAAGCAGTTGTAGAGAGTGATGAGGTCTCCCCTGAGCCTCCTTTTCTCCAGACTAAATACCCCAGCTCTCTAAGCTGCTCCTCAACAGGCTTGTGCTCATAGAAGAGGTTTTATCCAGTGATCTTCCAAAATCTAGGTTAGCAATACATGAAATGTTTTTTTACTAGAGTCAAAAATTGCTGATCTCCAGCTTAGCTTGCTATCCTCTCAAGCCTAACACAAACCTAAGCCCATTTGTGCTTTTGGAGATATTGCATTCATTTATAGCCTCTAGGATACCCTAAATGCAGTTAGTGGATAAATCACATAAATTATTATCATCCATAATGTTGATTATTACAAATTAGCTTTACATTAGCTGAAAAACCTCTTTGGATAATGCATATATGAGACCCTAAGAAGATGCTAAGATTAATGGAAACATTAAAGACCATATGTCATCATAGAGAGTAAAAGAATATCAAAAAAGTATGTGTAACCAGTGTAAGCAGGAGAGTTACTCGCAGAAGGAATTTAAAGTTTAACTCCATCACTTTCAATAACACTGTATTACACTGAAAATGTATTGGCTTGTATAAATAGACACAAAAATGTTTCTATTGCTATTTCAGAACAATAAAATGTTAGATTGCTTCATTTTTTCCTCAATAAATCAGAAGGTTATGATTTACTACCAACAAACTTAAGCTGATTTTGCCTGCCATATGAAAGAGATCACCTGTCTTAATGAACTAAAAGCAATGTAGATAAGATCTTGAAAATGCCAGCGGCAACAGCAGCAGTGTGTCCTTGCATGTTGTTAAATGAACGAAGACATCATCTGCTTGAGCAGACAGATTGCAAATAAGCCCATTTAATAGCTTTATGTAGAAGCCCTGGCTACCTGTGCACCCTGTTGCTCTGGCAGACTCTGTGGGTTTTAGCATGGGGCCCCATTAGATGACCCCTGGCTAATTAGAAATTCTGCCAAACAGAAAGGGAACATTTTCTGAAATTCCACCTATACCAACCGCCTTTTCCATTTTTCTGCATAATATTCACAATATTACAGCTTTATAAATGGTTCTCTCTCATTTACTGCACCAGAAATCCAAGCAACAGAGAGAACCAAGAGACCTGGCTACAGAAAAAGGGTTGAGAAGGAAAGGAAGCCAAGGTAAAATACACAAGGCTTTCCCTCGATCATTCAGTTTGGCAATACCAGCACTAGAGGTAAAGCATATTCAGAAAGTAATTCCATTTGTGAGTTGGCTGCTTCCCTTTCCGTTTTCCCCCTGTGATATTCCTAATATCGGTCAGAAGGCTTTAGTGAAATGTTTTTGTTTTCACAAAGGCATTTATATTTTGCTCACTGGTACAGTACCTTCTGGCATGCCTGCTCTGGTAAGCCCACAGGTTTCCTTTGTGCATGACAAAGGTGGGAAGGAGCCTGCCCGGGGAACAGGCTTTCCCGCTGACCTTCTGGTGCTACCAGCAACACAAACCCTTTTGCTGGTGAGCTGGCTTCCAGAGATCTGCTCTCTGCCAAGCCATTTTCTTTGGCCACATGCTGCCACTGGAGTTTAATTACACCCTTCATCACACAAAAGCAGTTAATTCAGCCTATAAATCATACCCCGACATGCAAAACTTCTGGTGTCTCATTTTGTTTGTCTGAAATTGTTTAATGCAATTGACTTTGAGGTGAGGAACTCTTTTATGTTGTTGATGCTTACAGAAAGATTAATAGATTATTTGTTACTGGTTTAATAAATGCACTCCACAAACTACAATCAACTGTCTCCTGTTCATTTCACTGCTCCTAATTGGCTCAGGGTACAGGTTCCACTTCCAGTCTGAAGTGCCAAGCTTATGTTTATTGAAACATAATTACTTTACTTTAATTGTTTTGGGTTATTACATCTCCATTAAGTAGGACATAGTTAAATAAAAACATTCCTTGATCAGAGCTGGTTTTCTAACCAGTTATGGAAATGACCACAGGATAAAAACTCAAAAACAAACTCCATACTTCAAATGATGCTTTCCTCATGTTAACTAATCACAGTCTTTGTACAGCCCCTCCCATTGGGGCTGTACTTAAAAAGAATTCTTTCACAGTTTCTGTGTCACTTCACAAACTTCAAAATATACAAACTTAGTAATTTTAGGGGCATGAGGGTCTGCCCATTGCTCAAAAGGCTTAAACAGCAAAGACTGAATTAAAAACAAAACATTAAATTAAGTTTTTTTTTTTTTTTTTTTTTTTTTTTTTTTTTTTTTTTTTGTGTCACCAAACTCCAGACTCAAACCAACATCAGAAACCTCAAGTTCCTGAAGAGTACTTAGCAAGGCAAGTTTAAGTATTTCAGCACATTGGGGTTTCCAAAATCCCAAACAGGTTCCAAATATGCATTTTGCAGTTTTCTTCTATCTTTAATAATGTACATGCAGAAGCCAAGTCCTTAATGGACGGCAGGAAGAGGGAAGAAAAGATAATCAACTAGCCTAGAGTCTGAACTATTTAAAAACTGGCTTGTAATGGTACAGTTTGAGCTCATTTCTAATTTCCAGGAAACTTGTCCAACCAAATTCAGACGCTTTACACAAATTCCACCTTCCAATTAAGCTATATTTGAAGGCCTGGTTGAAATTTCACTTGCACAAAACCTGAGGAGTAAGGCTCACAAGCCAGCCCATTTTATCCTGTAACGAATCCATATCACTGAGACTTCAGTGCTTTCCGTTTCTCTGGGTAGAGACATCCATCCAAAGAGAGGGGGGAATCTTCCTTTAAAATTTTTTCCTTCGTTTTGCTACATTTCCTCTTTTCTGCCCCCAAAGCCACAGAAGCAAATAGATTTTTCCTGTCCCATAGCCTATTTAGAATAAGCTCTCCTAGAATCACAGCTGTGTTTATGGCATTTTAGATAACGGGTGGCTTCTTCACATAGTAGAGACAGTAAGTATTGTGCCAGAAAATTAGACTTGCCAGCATCACATTCAGGATATCTAGGAGCAGTGTGATATGACTTCCCCTCTTCAACAAGGACATCAAGCAAAGGTCCCAATTACAGCCTAGCTTTCTTTTCCCAGGTGCTCTGCTCACACTGAAGATGGCACTAGGTAGCAATGCTATGAAGCTGGGGTTTGTGAAGCAATGTAAATTGTTATGATTTCAAGGCTGATGGTGCTCCCAGTATTCAATTTCTTAATTAAAACTCCTGGATTTACTTCTGCTTGCGGACCTCATGGATATGGAGAAGACCTTTGAACATTGATCTGACAGCCACCTAAAAGTATAAAAGTATAATAATTTTTAAAGCAAGTAGAAAGAAACCTGTGTTTATTTTTATTAAATCTCATGATCATTAGGCGAGTTCCATGATTTTTCAAGACCTGATTCATGTGTTTTGAACATAAGGGTGTAGCCCAAGAGCCACTATGAATTAGGTCTTCCAGGCTGTGCAGTCCATGGGCTGTGTAGCTAGCTCAGCTTCACAGTCTCTGTGTACAGTGGGGAAGCCGAGGGCTGACTCAGTGTTACTTAAGACTGAGCCATGACAGTTTTCCAGAGACCGAAAAGGAAAGGCAGCAGAGGAGGGGACAGTGCTTAAACCAAGTTGGAAGGGCAGTGTCTTTGGGCAGGGAAGGCTGCTCCCAGCATGGATGGCTCCCAGCATGGGAGAGAGAGGTGGGCCCTGGGCCTGCCACACTGTTTAGTGCTCATATTTTCAGGAAGCTCTTCAAAGCTTTTAAGGAAGATTTAGTGCACTGCCAGAATGGAATTTCTAATGTCACTACCAGTCCAATCATTCACACCCTCTTATTTTCCTTTTCACTCTGAAGGGAGGTGGAGGAGGCTGACAGGCGCAGGCAGCAGTGGGTGGCAGCTGGAAGGAGCCCCACGGCCAGAGGGGCAATGGAGTTACCCCTTGCAGGGAGCAGGGAGCATCAAAAAGGGGTTGAAATGTTCAGGAAAGACCTGTTGGCTTCCTGCTGGTTACAGTGCAAGGGCTGTGGTAAGGCATGGAGGGAGGCAGGAGGTGATGTGGAGTGAAAGCAGTCCTGGGATCTGGAGAGTCTGAGGAGCTGCCTGTGAACACAGCTGGCTTTGGTAATGTGATCAGTGAGCACCCAGCAAAAGTCTTTTCCTCATGGATAAAAACCCCACAGTGATATATATTGGGTAGGTATCTACCAATCTACCCAGACATGCACAAAAATGCCAGTTACTAAACAGGCTGTAAAGCTCTTGGCTCAGCTGGAGCTTTCTGTACGCTTCCTGTATGGTCACCAGTGATACCTGGAGCAACAGCGAACTTGTACCTGTGATTTGCAATCAACATGGAGAGCTGCACTTCCCAGGTGTCAAATGCTGTAACTGCAGGACACTCAGTACTTGCTGGGAAGGTACATAGTTCTCACTGACTGCCTGGCCAAACCAATCAAAATGAATGTTTAGGAGAAAGCAGATGCTTTGGTCATTTTGTCTTCAGAGCCCATGGCATCTGAGTGACTTACTGCAAGTGGGATGGTGAGGACTGCTCTGAAGAGCTGCAGCTGCTGAACGCCAAAGCAGCAAAATTTTGTGTAAATTCCTCTTAGGATGAAAAAGACAAAAATTGTGATCTCAGACAAATTCCTTGTTTAGCTGCAAGGCTGGGTGACTCTTGGAGGGGAATACATAGAAACCCTGGCTGAAGTGAGTCTTGGAACAGTGTTTTCTTTTTTTTTGTAAAAAATGGATCAGCAACAAACCTGAGGAGCTGAAACAGCAGATATTTTTCAATGTCAATGTAACTAAAACATAACATGTTGAAGTGTAGGGAAAATTCTAGGGGACTTAGATGAAAAATAAAAGTTTCAGACTTGTGGGGATATAACAACTGATTATCAGGTTTCAGTGCAGCAGCAAGAAGTTCCCTCCAAATGAGGGCAAAACAGTTACTACTATAGGTAGCTATTATTTCCCACCAACCATTGATACAAGAAAAATTGGAATAAACCCTAAATCAAAGGATACAGCTGTTCAAAGGAGCAGGAGTGGTCTGTATTCTTACATGTGTTGCTCAAAATTTCTGTAGTGAGACAAGAAACACCATTTAGGCAATCCAAAGAACACAGGCATTTGTTCCCTTGCATAAAACAGAAGAAAGAAGAAAAATATGGGATATACCAACTTGAGCAGATTTAGTTCAATTTTCTGTAACTAAAATTTCAGAAGGGGGGCAGCTGAGGTTGAAATCAGCTTAGTGGTTTACGTCGCTATTTGGTGATGTTACAGGCAACCGTTTCAACAGCAGCGGTGGGGTACTTGACACTGGTTATATTTATTTGTTCAGAGAGGGACCTGCAAGAGTTTTGGTTTCTCAGGTGCTGAGCAAGTGATTTCCCACTGTCTGGGACTGAGTACTCAGCAAATGTTCTTCTATACAAGTACGACTCTCCCCACCAGCTCCTGAAGGACCGAAGGTCAGTGGATGCTGTGCAGGGAAACAGGAGATGAAAGTGCTGAAGAGCAGGCTGAGGTTTTGCAGCCCTTTTGGTGGGGCAGTGGCCAACCCCTCTGATATGGGATGCCATCTCAATAATGGAAGTCTATTCAGATTAGACTACACTGACAGTTAAAGAAATGGTTTATCCCCTTTATGCACCTCATAGATAGCCTTCTAAATGATTTCTTCTATCACTCCTAAATGCAGCAATGACTATTTTTGCCAAAGAAGCTGTAAAATGGTACGCTTCATAAAGACCCATATCACTCTTGAACGGGGATGGTGAAATTTTTGCCAAGGTATATACAAATAGCCTAGCACCTTTTCTGACATCCATTATCCACGCTGACCAGCCCCTCCAGAGGCAGGCCAAGAATAACATAAGGAGGTTATTAAATATTATTCATTGCCTTCAGTGGGACAAAATAGAAGCCTAATTCACTGTCTTGGTTCCAAGAAAACATTTGATAGGATCCCAAGGGATTTTTTTGTTCTTTACTTTAGAAATTTTTAATTTTGGCTTGGAGTTTGTATCATGGATAAAAATGTTTTTCCTGAAAACTATGCGTTGGTGCTAACAACTTGAAATCTCTTCCACCTTCCTTGATTTAAGAGGAATGAGGCAAGAATTTCTCCTCTCCTCCCACTATATGTGCCATCTTAGCCATGATCACCAGGTCATAGGTGAATAACTGGGAGGCAGCAGTGCCAAAAGTTGTTGTGTCATGTTGTCTTGGAAAATGAACTCAGTTTTTCCCAAAGCATTACCCATGTCACAGCTAGGACTTAAATCCAATCTACTGTAACTCAGAGGCCATTCCTTTTGTCCCAGCCAGTGAATTCTTAGGCCACATGAATTGAAATATTTTAGTGTAAAGACTTTAGTAGAACTACATCATACTTTTCAATAAAATGTACCTACTTTGTTAAAAAAATCACAAAATGCAGACATCTGGCAAAAACTTTCTAACAGCATTTAGCCTTACATCCTCCTCAAACCCAAAGTGCATTTTTTAGCCCCTGCTCCTTCACTCATTCAAAATCACAGACAAAAACATGAAATGTGAAACAAGACAGAAAATTTCTGTGGAAAGCCAACCATAAAAACGAAGTATATTAAAGAAAAGAAGAAGAAATAACTAGGCCATTTCACCTGCCCTATCCTCCAAGTAGTTTTTTGCACTTTCCATTACTAGTATTTTCCTCTTCTAAAATAAAATGCCCCTGCTCACTTTTGAAACTTGAGAAAAACAACTGGGGGACTTATGAAGATCTTGATCCTGCAAATGCCCATTAAGAGCAGCAGCTCACTTGAGTGAAGTGCTTTAGAGCTAGAATGTGTTGAACAGCCATGACTGCACCTTACACCTGGAAGTCACAGCTCCAGCTGCATGCTAAATTGATTCTTGGCTTATACATTCCTTTTAAACAAACCAAAAAATGTTAGGGCAGAAAGCCATTCACATCCTGGGGTGCACCAAAAGCAACATGGTCAGAAAGGCCAAGGGGGAGGGATCTCATCCCCTCTGCTCTGCACTGATGAGACCCCACCTGCAGTGCTGCACCCAGATCTGGGGTCCACAGCACAGGAAGGGCACTGACCTATTGGAGCGAGTCCAGAGGAGGCCACCAAGATGATTATAGGGATGAAGCACCTTTCCTATGAGGAAAGGCTGAGAGAATTCGGATTGTTTAGCCCAGAGAAGTCTGAGGTGACTGAATTGTGGCCTTCCAGTACCTGACACAAACCCACAAGAAAGATGGAGAGAGGTTTCTACAAGGGCACGTAGTGACATGACAAGAGGGAATATCTTCAAACTGAAAGAAAATAGGTTTCGATTAGGCATTAGGAAGAAATTCTTGACAGTGAGGGTGGTGAGGCACTGGAACAGGTTGTCTAGAGAAACTGCTTCCATCATCCTTGGCAGTGTTTGAGGCCAGGTTGAATGGGGCTCTGAGCAACCTGGTCTAGTGAAAAATGTCCTTAACATTGCCAGGGGAGTTGGAACTAGATGGTTTTTAAGGTACCTTCCAATCCAAACCATTCTGTGATTCTATGGTAAATGCTAAGGGAGCCAATCAGGTGACACCAAAAGAAAACAGAGGCTTTTCTCAGCTGGCATTTTTCACCTCAGGCATACTTTTGTTGCCTCATGTCTTGAGGATCTTTGTGGCATTACTTTTGAAGCAAACCCATATGGTTATGGGAAAGGCTTGAAGGCAGAAAAGATGGAAAACTTTCCTTGAGACTGTGCTCTAACTGTAAGGCTAGCTGTATCCCAGCTGACCATATGTTTCCATGACTGGAAACAGGTACTAAACTGGCACTTGAAGACACCAGAGTCATCTTATGCTGCTTCTTGATCAATTTGTATAATTTATGCCAATTCCAAATGTGGGTGAGGTAAATGACCCAGCACATAACTTAAGGCCTGAGTGCTCATGATTGAGGCAACATTTCATTACCTTTTAACTTGATTTTGATGCAAAATTATTTATGCACAAAATTATTGATATAATTGATTCTTTCTCAGGTTCACTAGTTAACATATGTTGACATATTCCAACAGTGATAGAATAAATGTACACATAAAAAGATTTCAGAAAATGAAGGGACAGTAGCACTATCCTCTTAGCTCTTCGCTTGGTAATAAATATGGCTGGATGTAACGTTTCCAGTTAGTACAACACGTTTTAGTCTCCTAAGCCTGTTAAACAAGCAATATTTGAAACTGGTGTAGAATTTAGAAAATTAATTTTAACTGACTAAATATTATGCACCAGGCTTTATTAATTGTTTCTGCCTCCGTTCTTACTGAATTTTACAGAGACATTCTTAAAGAGGACAAGTTGCCCAATATGATTAATTTCAGCATTGCAAAGTGGACATCTGAATTGTGGAGCCTTGAATGGCTACCTCAGCATCTGAGCTTAGTGGGGAGCCCTGTCCTCTGCAGTCTGCGAGGCTCTTTCTGCAAGGCCATCCCTGGAGTCAGTGCTGTGAGCAACTGACTTTCATCTGCTTAATCTTGAATTGAGCAGCACAAAATTGATAGCAGTGGGTAGCTCCCCATCATGGGACAGACAAAGTGTGCATGGCTGACACCCCACATCTGTACAGCCACTGGGATACCCACTGCTCCAAAGACAACTTGTCCATGCGATTTCTTCTTTCTCTGCACCATAGCTGTCTGTGAGTATACATTACCTAGCCTGTTTCCATTTACCTTCTGGGTCCCAATCTATGACTTTGGTGTTAGGATTTGAAAAGATAAATTAGAGTTTTGTTGAGCCTAATTATCAATGGGATTAGCTGTTAAGTAGAAACAGTAACTGGTAAGATTTCAGATATAAAAGCAAGCAAATGTTTGTTCTTTTGAAAGCAACAGTTAACTACACAGAGTTAGTAACATAGCTACAAAGGGGTTATCCAGCCAGATTCTAAGAGACAACTTACCTTGATTTGTAACAGCTAAACTCAGCAAACCTGAGGAGTTCTCTATAATTCCACTGATGGAACCACTTTAAAAAGAAAGAACCTTGTATAAAATTATGTTTCTGCTGCACTGAGATCTGCAGAAGCCACCACTGAGCACTGCAGATACTTCAACCTGACGTGTTGAAGTGTATTGGCAGAAGAAGCAGTCCAGATGACCCACATCTTAGCAAGACAAGAAGCAGATAATAAATCTGTACCTGCTTTGGGGGATGGATGTATTATTGGCTTGAACAAAGTGTCAAAGACCAAACTTTTACCTCACCAGTCAGATGAAGGGAAGGGGCAATTTCCCTTTGGAAACCTTCTCTGAAGTGATCTGTTTAGTGACTTGGTGTAGACAGCAGGCAGATCCATTCCAAAGTGTGTTAGGAAGGATAATGGAAAAAGGCAAATTTGAGAAAGGGAGAAAAAAGCAAGCATTTGTATTAAAGAGCAGATGAGGAGTGAGTGGGTTGGAGGATAGCCCGGGCATCATAGTAATTCAGTTAGATGTCTCATTCCAGTGTGTGTGTTAGCAGAAGATATTTAGGAGCTGAAGTCTCCTCTAGCTAATCAGCCTGCAATTTATGGTATATTTAGGCACTCCATGGTGATGAGGAGTCTTGGGCAGGCATTCTCAGAGAGTTACTGCCTTCTCTGCAGCCCTTACATCACCATCCAAGCTCTGCAGTCATCATCTAGAAATTTATACCTCACAGCTAACTACTGTTTCAGTGGAGCAAACACTACACTATTTCTAACCAAGAAGACAGCTTGTGATGATATGCAGCTTTTAAGTGTCTTGTGAGATCTGGCGTATATGATAATGCACTGCTGGCAGCTTGTCAAAGAGAGAACTGCAAAAGCAATCGTGTTGTTTTGAGGAAGAGACAACGATTTGGTTTTGGTCTCAAACCAACAAAAGTTTGGTTTCTGTGGCTTCATGAAGAACTGACAGAGAGAACAAAAATTATGAGGCCAAGCACATAGTTGATATTAAGTTACCAACACTTCATTTACTTATCCTCAAAACAACCACTAGAGATCTCTTACTTACTGAAATAGTTAAAAATAAAACGTCTAAGAACATTTAATGCCGGCCACAGGCATTTCACGGAAGTCGGTGTTTCCCAGCTCCCCATAAGCCATTAGGGTTTCCCTCCTACACCTTGACATGCTTCAGTTGGAAACAGCTGAAGGCACTAAGCTTTTAAACAAGAATCTATTTACATGGATCTTTTTTTGGTCTGCAATTTTCCACTGGCAGTAGCAATGATGGGAGGCAGAGTAGGTAGGGTCCCAGGCAATTTAAGCATCTGTCTTTGCTGAGAGCACATCTGCACAGGGCAGTGCTGGAAAAGCCAGCGGCTCACAAAGCACCATCTGCCTCCCCATCCTTCCATGGCTGCTGCTTCAGCAGGCAGAGGGCCAGGCCTGGGGGGAAATGGGCCTCAGGACTCGAGGCATCAGTCCTGTGGAGCAGGTGAATCCTCTGAATATATTGGCTCTGCCTGCTTAACTAGAACACTTTGTGGGGTTTATATTCTTTGAATGTTTTTTCCAGTGCTGGTGCAGTCATTCTCTCATACAACATGAGGTACTATGCCATATGCACCTTCTGCAAGGTCTGACATCTAGGTGTGAAGGCAGGCAGTGGTACACATGTTGTCCTCGATATCTTTGAATATGACTAAACAATTACAAACACGACTGTACTCTCTGTGACTAACACTCTTAATTAAACAGTATTTTTCTGATACTGACTGGGCAGTATCTCTAAGTACACAGAAGTCCAAAGCTGGCTTTTAACACAATTTAAGACAATTTTCAATCAGTTTTTCTGCTTTACTATATTAAGTAACATTGTTGACCTTGCCGGTTTAGCTTGGCCACAGAACTGAATGGATTTGAAAATTTCTGCAAACATTTAATGGGTTACCTCCACCTTGGCTTATGGCTGTCGTGGGGTGACTTTATGCTGCTTGTGTCCCTGTTCATCTGTTTAGCCCAGAAATAAGTTGTGCACCTTATAGACTGCTTCTGAGAGTGAAGGGGGAGAGAAGAAGAGCGGAGTTTGTTATCAGAAACAGCACTTGCTCCCCCGCATCCTGCTGCTGGACTGTGCTGTCTGCAGATGGACAGACAGCAGGACAGAGCTCTCCTTTGCTTTTAGTTAATTTTAGCTAGCTGAGGCAGAGAAGTTCCCTGGACTGTGGTTTTTCTTTTACTTGGACCTGTTTAAACCTGCTCTGGTCAGAACACCCAGAAGAGCACCAGCAGCTCACACCTGTAGCCCGCCGGGCCTGGGCCGCGGCATTTCCAGTGCCGGAGGGACTGAGCAGAGAATGAGTGAGCCAAGCTACAGCCCACGGAGGGGACTTTTCTGAGTTTGTAATCTCTTCACATTGGCAAGAGGTTTTATTGTTTAGTATTGTTCATTTTTTGTGCTGGTGAATGCTTTGTCTGTTAAATAAACAGTTTTTTCCACTTTTCTCCAAGGAAATATTTTCCTGAACCATTTGGGGAAGGGGCCATTTGAGTTTGCTTTCTAGAGGAGCCCCTTTGGAGGTTTTCTCCCAAACTTGCCCTAAACCAGGACAATGCCCAAATCTTTTCCTGAATCTCTAAGGCACGTAAGGGTGAGCTCCTGCTGGACAAAGAGGGTGAAAAGGCATGGGTACTCCAGTTTTCTGATAGCTATATCACCTTGTCATCCTGGATGACTACAGAGCACCTCTCCAGCAGATGTGACAGCTTGCCTCCTTCCATGTCCTCACACTATGCAGAAGTTAGATGCAAAACAGCTGAGAATCTGCTGAATCCAGATGCTTTCTTTGGCCTGACCATCTCCTGTTTGTGACCTTGCTCTGAAACTCCCCAAACCACCTGACATGATCGATCTGTTTCTGGCTGAGGAGACTGGGAAAAAACAGATAGAGAAGGAGGAATGTGGGGAAATGACACAGAAGAAGAACGATGGAGGTCATGAACAGAATCAAAATGTGGGAGAGGAGAAAAAGGCAGAGGGAAATAGGAAGAAAAAGTATTAATATAGTAAAATATTCAACAAGAAGGAAAATTATGTGGAGGGAAAACAGACATTGGAAAAGACCCAAGAAAGGAGAAGAGAAGGAGGTGAGGACTTGGCAGGGGAGATAAGCAACATCAACAAAAGAAGTAGATTTCTTATTTTATCTCCAAAAAACTGTTGCCAAAATAAGGTAATACTCAACTATAATTACCATTATTAATACATGTATGTGGACAATGTGAAGGTGAAGAGGAGATTATCAAAGGACATAGCTCTGGCAGGATGCCAGGCACCAGGGAAACTCACAAGAGGATGATGCAGCAATTTTCCCGGGAAGGGAATGGAAATTCCCTTGTCTAGGGTAACCTGGGTAGAAAGTTTGGAGCAAAGGCCTGCTGCTTCTGCTTCACCTGCAGAGGAGGAAGGGCAGAGCAGGTCATCAGAACAGCCTGCTGCCTTTTCCAGTCTCATGTTAGGTTTGGGTGAGGATGCCACAATCACGTGCAACAGAACATTTTCACAGCACATTCTGGGTCAGAGAAACCCCATTTCTTTTGTTGGCTGCATTGCAATATTGGTGGCAATTCCAACAGTGCTTTTGCAACTGAATCATCATTTGCAGTTAATATGAGCTAGTGGATTCAGCTTTGCAGCAGCAGTATATTGCTGCTATTTCTACCTGGTATCCTGGGCAGTCTTAAGCATGTGAAATTCCCTGTCTGTTCCTCAGTTTCCCCATCCATAAATCAGGTAGTGATACTCACTGATTCACTAAGGTGATTTGAGATCCACAAGAGAAAAGCACCAAATAAGGGGGTGGGTGTGACTAAAATTACGCTTACCCCCCATGTACAGAGAATTAATTTTCTTCTAATTTTCATGCCTTTCATGTGCTTTTATGTTCTGCTTAGTACCTTGATCACATCAGTAAATTTATCTCCTCTCTTGCTTTTCTTCTTCTTCATAGCATTGGAGCTATTTCATAGTTTAGTTCTAAAGTAAAAGAATAAAGAATACGAAATAGAAGAGTACTGTCATGAAAGTCCCCAGAAAAATAAAAAACCCTTTCCTCCTAATCCTTAGGTATAATCTGCTAAATTGATTCTTTTACCCTGCTTTGAAAATAGATACAGAGTATCAGTGTTCATTAGGGAGTATGGAGAGGTCAGAAGCCCTCCACAATACACATTCCATATCCCGCATCCAGTTATCTGTACGAATAGTGGAAAACATCATGACCTGTGCATAGCTTCTTTAAGTCTTAAATCTGAGTATATATTTTCCTACAGATTGTATTACCTAGAATTTTGTAGGTATTAAATTTGCCAGGAAACCTATTTTTAAAAAACTATTTTAAAATATCTTCCCCACTATGCTCAAGCACCTATGAAAACCTCATTTCCTTGTACCCTGGGGCTTCTACACACTATCAGAGATCTAAAATACCCCACCTGCTTGCCCCTTATATTTGTAAGCATTAGTGAAATTATTAGTCCCCTCAATTTACCCAGTAGAGCAACAGACAACCTTCCAGTTATATTCAGTTATAAAAATAGGACTAGAGCTCAGCCCAATAGCTGCTACATTCAGTAGGATTTTCCCTAGTGGCGGCTAGCCATTCCTAGGAGCCTATTAGGCTCCTCTTACACTTAGGGGAGGAAATGGCAGATGTCTATCAACCAAATGAAGTTCAGTCCTCAAAGGGGGAGATGGAACTAAATAAGTCAAACAATAAAATTTGATAATATGTTTGTAATTAAAATTTAAGAGTTACTTCCAGATATCAAAGAAGGGAAAAAAATGTAATTATTTATATTTGGCATAATTTTAAAAGTTGTCATTGGACTCACAGGTTCTCATTGAAGTCACTGTAAACTGTGGGTATACAGCACCCTTGAAAACCTTGCCAAAATTGCCTTTAGACTGTAAGCTCCTTAGGGCAGAGACCTGTTACTCATTTGGCAAATTGTATTGCAAATCTTCTTTGCCCAAACAGGCTACTTGCGTAAAAATAATAAATAATAACAATAATAATAGATAACAGATTTGTGCTGGAATTCAGAAATATCTGATGTGGTTCTACAGCCTTCTATTAACACAGTATTTAAAAGCAGTAAATAAAAGCTCATTTTCTAGGCAAATCACCAAGGAAGTAGGACCAAAGGAAGATGGCTGAGAACAATTTAGAATCATAGAGGTGTTTGCTTGGTCAAACATGGAATTTCCATTCCACCACACATTTCAGGTTCACATTATTTGACTCATAGGCTGTCATTTGGGAGCCTTGTTAAACAGGTAGGCCAAGAAATATGCATCTGCCTGTCGTTGGTTTAGAGCGTAGATTCATGTAAGTATATACATCAGTGCACACTTCAGCCCTGGGGATGTTGCTACACTCCTCACATTCATGTGCAATCCCTCTGCCTATGACAGAGACAACTACAAATGAAGGTTGACTCACTTTGCCTGTGAAGTGCCCCAGCATTAGGTTTCTAATTCAAAGGGCATCAACAGAACTGCTATTATTCTCTGCTCTTACTTCAGAAATCTTACTCATTTCAGTAACTCAGCCTAACCCAGCTGTAACTCAGTACAGTATTTTGCAGTTTAATTTACAAAGTAAACTAATTACACATCTTCTCAATAGACCTATGAAAAGCCAGCAGTGACTGAAACATCACTCTCACCCCAGTAGTTTCAGGGAAGCTGCAAGTAGTCCACGCCTTCTCAAAACCGTTGGCTGATTTCTCCAAGCCTGGCTTTCCTCCAGCTGTTCCTCAGCTGCAGAGTGTGGATAATGGTACCCACTTTTCTGAAGGGCTTGGAGGTGGATGGGGAAGAGCACTGCCCAAGGAAGGTGCGTGGTACCATCAGAGGAACATCTGCTGCACAGCTGGATTGGCACCACCATGGCTCCAGGTGCTGGCTATGTCAGCAGGCTGCATTGCAAAACCCCTTTCATAGTAATATTTATCCATAAGATAGTTATGAGGAAAAGGAAAGAAAACTGACCAGTCCTAATAAACACCAGCCCTTTCAGGAATGAATTTGAAAGCTACCTTTCTAGGTATCAGATGATAGGAATCATAAAGTTAAGCATGTGCTTACTTTAATGAACCTGGTCAAAAGCGCTGTCTGGAATGTTTATTTATTCATTCATTTTTACTTGAGTAGACAAAGTAAATCAACCTTTGGTTTTCATAAAATCCTTCTTGCTACATTTTATTTAGTTTAAGTTGGCATCTATTTGATTCAACATGGAAAGCCCAACCAAATCCAATTAGTGTCATTGAAACTATGAAGCTCATTTTTTCTCTTTTTTACCCTCACTTTAACCATCCAGAAAAAGAATTATAGAGACCAAAATTTGAAGCTGTTCCCCTTTCTCACCTGCACAAGGGATGAGATGGAAGGGAGTAAATAATAATAATGTTACAAGTGCAAGACCAGGATGGACAGGGCTTTGAGCAATGTGTCTAGCGGAAGATGTCCTTACCCATGGCAGAGGGGTTGGAACCAGGTGGACTTTAAGGTCCCTTCTAATTAAAATCAGTCTATGATTCTATGAGAAGTAAAAAACCCCTGTCTGTGTAGCCCATTTTTTGTCTGGCTGCCTGGTTGGTTGGTTTTCCCCTCTCACTGCCAAACTGCATTTATTTCTGTAAAAACTCCTGAGCAGCCCGTCTCAAATCCCAGTGGACTCAGATGCACGTGGCAAGCCACAGAGCTCAGTGTGCCTCTCACAAGTGGGGAACCTGGGGCAGCACCTGTTTCTTCTGGCTCCTCCCATCCATCCCTCTGCCACTGGAAAGCTCCACATGGAACCTGGGCTGGCAAAGGACAGCAGTGTGGTCTGGCAGCCACAGGGAAGCATGCAGTCCCTGTCTCCTCCACCCTGGCAGGTCCACAGGCCTCTCTGGGTCACCAGCTGCCCCCACAGGCACAATGTCTGCCTTGGGGAATAAGGCGGTTTCTCCGTCAGCTCCCAGCTGAGATGGCTTGTTCTGCTTCCCAAAAGGGTGTAGCGGGTGGCAGAGAAACAAGTTAATTTTGCTCACAAAAGCTTTGGTGGCTCATTACAGAAATGGTGCTTTCAAAAATATTGCTAAAATATGAATGTTTTGCAGGGGTTGCCACAGAAACTTGTAGAGCATATAATCCAAAATAGGATGTCTAGACAAACTCCTACTGTCTGACCTTTTATGTATTTCCTAATCCAGCCAATCTTGCCAAGCAAATTGGTGACTAAGCAGCAATTCCCTTTACATGGTGTCGTAAAGGCCTGACAAGGCCCAGGTCACGGTTATAAATTTCAGTCTGGCTACTTCAGCAACTCTCGTCTTCCTTTACCAGCACGGCTCCCGTGTGGTTTCTGGGCTATGATGTGTGCTCTGGATCATCGTGAAGTAATTTTGAGGCTGTAAAATCCAAAAGCCACAGCTCTGCTGCGAAACAGAAAGCACTTTCATCCCGCAGGACCCCAGAGTTTACATAAAATTGTAAAATAGGGAGGCTGGAGAGAGTCTTGGGCGAAAGCAGAATGAAAGACCGCAGCACCAGAGCCTGCAGCAGCTGCCTTCTTCTGGAGGCCTGGGGCTACCTACACCCCTTTTCCCAGAGCCCCAGGTGCTGACTGCCTGGAGCCAGCAGCACCAGCATGTCATGGAGGTCCTTCTGCTCTGGGTTCCCATTTTCTTCCCCTTGAACAAGCTTTTTTGTTTTCTGTTGTTTACCAGAAGTAGCCCTACACAAAAAGGCTTCCATCCTCCCATCACAGCAGAAAATAAACAAAGTGCCCTTCAGTGATGCGTCATTTATCAGCATGTTCAGATTCCAAAAGAACCCAAAAAATGGCAATAAAAACAGGGAAGGAGGCGGGGGCATTGACTCAGTACACAGTAGCCCTAAAAACCTGTGTAGTATGTTGGTGTAACTCAGAATACTCTGGGATTCCATAGCACTTTCTGTGATACGGAAGTAAGCAGCAGTGCACACATGTGTGCATACATGCATTTGTATACATACAGATCACAGAACCACAGAATGACTTGGGTTGGTGCTGTGCTGCTGTCCGAATTTCTCTACTCCCCCAGGCAGGGGAGGGGATTTCGCCGGCTGAGCTACAGGCACGGCAGCCGACAGCCGGGCGGGGCACTCCCTAGATGCGCCGGGGCGTCCCGGGAGCACCTCAGCAAGGGGCAGCAGGGAGCAGCAGGCGGGCGAAGTAGAAGAAAGAAGAGAGGTTCCCTCCTCGGGGGTAAAATCCAGAGCCTTTTATTAACTCCAGGTACTAGGGGGTAACAGAACACACCAAATGAATCCTGCACCACAACAGGTTGGAAGGGACCTTAAAGACCATCTTGTTCCATCTTCTCTGCCAGGGGCATGGACAACTTCCACTAGATCGGATTGCTCACCACCCTATCCAACCTGGCATTGAACACTTCCAGGGATGGGGCATCATTATGGGCAACCTGTTCCTGTGTCTCACCACCCTCTGAGAAAATAACTTCTTCCAAATATTTCAGCTAAATCTCTCATCTTTTAGTTCAACTCCCCACCCCTGCCCTTGTTCTGTCACTATCTGCCCTTGTAAAAGTTTTTTCCCTCTCCTTTCTGGAGTCCCCCTTTGAGTACTGAAAGGTGCTGTAACATTTCTCCAGAACCTCATATCTCTCAGCTTGTCCTCACAGGAGAGGTGCTCCTTCCCTCTGATCAGTCTTCCTGTCCCTACTCTGGACCTGCTCTAAGAGGTCCACATCATTCTTGTGCTGAGGACCCCACATGTGGTGATGCACAAGCTTATAAAGGTGAATAGATTCTTACAATAAAAATAATCTGAAGTAGAAGCTTTTATTTTATTTTTTCTCTTTATATTTTGCTCCACATTGCCCATTCCTGTCTTCCCACAGAGCAGGATTTGGGGCTGTGCTTAGACTGAAGGTAGGAAGGTTGCCATGGGCAGTGGTCTGAGACTGAAAGTATTGGTGTTTCTGAGTTAAGCTGTCCCAGGTACATGTTCTGGTAAGCTTAAGGAGGTCTTGTACACACCTCGGGGACAGGGTTGCAGAACACGTTACCGAGCTGAGAGCAAGAGTGTGAGAGAGAAAAGAGAGCTATTGTCAGAAGGAAATAGGAGTGAATTAGTAAGAAAAAAAGTGAAATTAATTTCAATTTAATCAGCCCGTTAATAGTATCATGTGCTGTGCAGTATTATGTAGTGGTAATTACACACTATGTATATTAAACAGTGGTAAGAATTAACAACTTAGTATCTGGCCTCTTCATATAGCTTGTTATAGAGAGGTGTTGGATTTTGTATGTATTTTCTGTGAACTTTAATTTTCCATGTGGTGCTTGATCAGGAAATGGAAAGCCCCTCAGGTGGGGTGCCAGGAGAAACCTTCCTGAATAGGATGTGTTCTGCAGTGTGTGTGGAGAAGATCCCAGGGGCATATATTTAATCTTTTGAACCATTCACTTCTGCACAATATGTTGTTTCTACCACAGAGGTTTCCTTCTTGAGAAATATTAAAAAAAAAACAAAGGTGAAGAAAAAGATTTCTGTGATGCGTGGACAATTCATACAAGTGCAAAAGAAATTAACAGCTTGTGATGAACTGGAGAGAAACAGGAGACATGTAAGGAAAAGCATTGCATAGAACCCAGGTCCTGCATTGGTGTTAAATAGTTGCTCCTTCCATCTGGAGCTTCACAAATTTCTTCTACAAACAAATAGTTAGGCTACCACAGCAGCTGAAATCTGAAAAAAATTCCCAGGTGCTGAAAAGACTATCTCCTGAAGGAGAGCATCAGGTAACCCATGCTTCGTATGTGGATCAGGAAGCTCTTCTTTGTATATAAACATAGAAGAACTTAACAGCACTCTTGCAGCCCAGGCTGTGTGGTTCACATTAAAAATAGAGGGGACAATAAAGGGGGCATGGCAAGAGGGCCACAGAGGTCTAGAAGAACAGATAAACAAGCATTTGAAGAATTCTAGTAGTGCAAAATATATAACATGGTGAAGAGTAGTCAGAAATTAGCAGCCCAAAGTGAAAGCAAATCTAGAAGTTTTTAAACCTCTTACCTTAATAAAAATGAAAAAAACTGTAATTTCAACATTAACCATAAACTTAATCCTAGCCTAAAAACAATAACCTAAGCCTTACTCTAACCAACACAACCTCAACTCTAATGGCCCAAACCCAAATAACTCTACAAGTAAGCCATAACTCCAAATGCCCTAACCCTATACCCTTAACCTAATCCTATGTCAATGAAAATTTAGAAGTGTCTAAAGCAAACCTTACTGCCTTAGCCCTAACCAGGGTAACTGGATCAGACTTCTCACATTGGAAATCACTCCTTTCAGCTTTTCTCATAGTAATTCCCCGAGGCCATTTTTCTGACCAGATTGTGTTATGGCTCCTCCTTTTGTCTTGAATGAAAATGATGAGTGTGTGCTGTGGTCCTTTGCTTCAGGGACACACTCCCTTGGTGGAACAGAGACTTGTGCTCTTCCATCTACACAGACACGAGTGAGGTGCCCTTGTTGGCAAAGCTGGCAGCCTCTGTGAATTCATTTTAGCTGCTGGCTGCAAAGAACAGCCTCCTTGGGGTGCAGTGATGCTGGCCTTCCTCAGGAGGTCCTGCCACATCCCTCCTTCCCACTCTCTGCTCTTCCTAGAACAAGGATATACTTTTTTTTTTTTTTAAAGAAATACTTGAGTTCCTTTCAAGTAGCAAGTATAAGCAAAATTATATTCTGGTGTATGGTTAGATTTCACTGAGAAAATGGCAGTCTGATCTCTCTCTCAGTTTCAGCGTCCTCACACACAATTTTTTGTACTTGTGTATATGTCTGTCATTTTCTGTCATATAGCTGTCAAACTGCACCACAATCCCACCCAGGAGAAATGGGTTATTTAGTTGGATGTTTGCTTTAAAATCTGACCAGGGCTGTTGTGTGTTGCTGGTTACTGGTTCTGGCAGGCTTTCGTCTGAGCACAGCACTCATTGCTGTTTCCTCTGTTGCCTATTAATGGTCACAAGATGATCCAGTGAAGAGATAGTGCTCCTCTGGAAAATATTTATAAGGGAAAGACAAAGCAACATGCTAGACTTTTTGAACTACAAAATTAGTGGGCTCATACTTCTCAAGATCTCAATTTTCTCTGATTCATTTTCTTGTAACTAAACAGAAAATGCAGTTGGGCAAAATACCATGGTGTGCTTTGTTACAGAAAGTATAAAATGTGCCCTGATGTATGAAAGGAATGCATTTTCATCTTTTCAACGTAAACGGGAGGCAGGTGGCCAGCAGGAACTATTGACACCATCAATCTTTTTCCTCTTTTTATATCTTAGAGAAATAAAACCTAACACATACTGCAAAGTTACAAATTTTACACCCAGTTTGTATAGCTCTGTTTCCTGTCACTGGTAGCCTCATAATTTCTCTTACATTCCCTCTACTGATTTACCACATCTTCTTGTTGCATCATGTAGTAATTTTGATTTTCAGCTCCAGAGGACATAACTACCACTAGGATGTAGGATGCTGCCTTGGCATAATGAGAATGCCAGATGAACAATTATTAGGTAAAGGACAGCAGAAGTCAGCACCAAGACCAAGCAAACCCGAACAAAAACATCTTGGTGTCTTTTTTTTTAATAGGAAAAATAATGTTTTTGTCTTGTTTGAAAAGCTAATTTTCCTGATACAGGCAAAGGCAGATCTTACCTCAGATTTTGTGGCCTACATAACAGTCAGCAGAGTGGTAGGAATAAGTAAGTAATATTAATGTTTCTTTGGATTAACATTGGATTCAACAATGAAATTGTCCAAGCAACCAAATGCTGACTCCATCCCAAAAATAAATTCAAATTCCAGGCTGACTGGAACCTGGAAATCTTATGAAGAAACTAACATTAACTGCTCCCCTGGAATGCCTCAACGCTGTCTGCACATTCAGCTGGTCTCACTTTACATGCTCTCCTGTCTGAGCAACAGCGAGCTGTAGGCAGTTGAGTCAGCAAAAGGGAAGTGAGTGCTGAAGTGAATGCACACAGACACAGCCCAGCTCTTGCAGTTGGTTTGTTTAAGGGTTGAAGTCACTGATATCTTAATGACACCATTAGAGGTAAAGTTGCTGCTGTCTCAAAGTGGGTTTTGCCCTGCGAGGCAGAGGAGAGTCTCATTTTGGCTGCATGTCACCCAGTTGAATTCCCCTGTCAGATATAGGCCAGTAGCAAGTATTCATTTCCCACTTTTCATCCCATCATCAGGAAAAGGACTAAACCCAGTGGCCACAGTGGCAAGGAAACAAGCTTCTTGTCTTTGAAAGATCCAACATCTTACACATGTCTTTCAAAGTCTGTCAATCCAGTCCACATAATCATTTTCTGCAGCCCCTAACTCCTGTGTTACAATAAAAACAACAGGGTCATTGTGTTTTACAGGACAATTCCCTGGTGAGGAAATGTATTTGATCTTTGACCTTTTTCTGTGTACAATTTCAGGATGTTTATCATCACCTCACAAGGTACAGCAGTGACACTATTTCTAAAGCAAATATCACTGTCCATAAACATGGACAATATTGCCAATGGTCTGTTGGCTGAATCCTTTAAATAAAAACAATAACATGAAAGATAAAATGGGCACATTGTGGGCTCAGAGATTATGAGAAGAGCAGTAATTTTAAAAAAGAAAATGGAAACAGAAACTCCTCAATTCATTTAATGAAAAAATTAGTAATTTTGATATTAGATACTAATATATAACTCATCAAAAGGGTGATTGACATCCTTTTTATTATGCTGCAACTAACAACCTTTTGCACTTTTTACTTCAGAGGAGCATCTCTGGCATCCCATTACATAAGGTACTGTCCCAGTAAGGGTTAACCAAGCTGGCCTGGCAGTTGTGAATTTTTTTTTCAAAGCACCTTATCATTAGAACACATTAGATATCAAGCCCCATTTATTAACAATTAACTTTTTGAAACCAAAGCAAGTAAGAGAGCATTACTTCAAACACATTTGAATCTTTGCCATACAGTTTTTGCTATTTTTTTTTTTTCAATGAACAAAGAAAGTTTGATGAAGGGAATTTTTAGACATTCTCCATACCAAAGTAAGAAAAGCTAATGAAAACTATAGCACTGCATTAGTCAAGGACAGAACACTATTTCATACAGCAAAAATCAGAAAAACAATGATGCTAACAAGCACATAAAAAAAGAATATCCATTGGGACTCACAACCTTGCTTTTGATCAAAATGTCCCAGTTCTTATCCAAGCGGGTTTCCTCTGGCACATATTCAGTGCAGAAAATTGCCACAAGGCTGCTTGCCAAGCTCTGTCTAAAGGGAAAGAGCCAAGAGCAAGGGTAAAGAAAGAAGTGGCACGTTGTAGGAAACACCTCAGCAGGTAATACTGCAGAGACCCCAGACACCACTGTTAGTTGGAAGACTGCCACCATTTACAGAGGGTGTCCAAGTACTTGCCCTTACGACAAAAAGGAGATGTGATTACAGACCTGCCTGTGATAGGTTTTTCTGGCAGCTGCGCACGACAGCAGTAGTTAAGGCATGCTGGCAAAGGCATCAGCACCTTCCTGCAACACAGCACCTCCCTCAGGGCCACAAAGCCCCACAGACCTCGATTTTTGATTGCTGGGTTGTGGGGTAGTCTTCACTGCTCTTATGCCCAGACTAGCTAGAAGCAGTTTCAGGCAGTAGTCAGGCTGCCTGAAACCTATGCAGCAAGGCTAGGGGTTTCTCTTGCCCCTAGGCAGTGAGAAAGCATGTTCTTTTTAATCTGAAACTGTCTATTCTTCTCTAATCTAATCTACTCTAATCTACTCTATTCTCAGGTTTTCCTTTTTAATCTAAAACAGAGTATCTAGAATCTTGAAAGAGCTCATTGCATTTAAATTGTAAACTCCAAAACTCAGTCCCTTCCTTTGCATTTTGAGTAACACAGAGCACAATGCCAGTCCCACCAAAAGGCTTTGTGAGATGTGAACTTGTGTGGAAACTGCACAGGCCTTATTCTGATCCTACTACTTTTACATTGTGATCAGTCTGAGTTTCTCAGGGTTACTGGGAGTAAAGCCAGATCAAACCGCACTCAAATCACGGTATTGTGCTGAGCAAAGCAAAGACATTAGTTTTTCCCTTTCTACTTCCTTATTTCTAATTTTGAATAAGGAAGTTATCCTGGAGCATCTTCATTCCCTTATTCTCAGTGTCATAATGTATGTTCCTCTTTGACACATGAGTAGTTTTCTGAGGCTGATGGTTTTCTTGTATTCCCTCAAAAGGTTATTTCAAAGTTGTCAAAAAAAGCCACATCCACACAAACTAGAACAAGGTAAAACTGGCTTAATTTCAGGATGCTAGAAATTCAGCATGCAGATCCTAACCACTTAAAGGTGTTATGAGTTGAAGTTTATTCAAATCTGAAACTCAAGTCAACGTGAAGGAATGCAGGAAGAGAGGGGAGGCCAATCATAACAGAGACACCCCTCTCTCATATTTGCAGGAATTACCTTATGCTAAAATAATAGACTTCTGTGTAGAGAATCAGATGTTTCTTCTATTAAGATGTCTAAAAAAACAGGGGTTTATAACATGCAACTTTTCCTAGAATTGTGGTTCTATTCCACTATAAAACCTTGCTTACTAACCAGTAGAAGCAGGCCTTTCAGGTTATCCTTTTCCTCTCTGAATCCAGCCTACAGGATGGGTCCAGCAGCCCATAGCACCCATACAGGAAGAACTCACAGGACTGGAGACATGCCAGGGGCTTAGGGACAAGGAGGTGCCATTAACTCTTCCCAGCCCCAGAAGAGATACCAAACTGGTTTTGGAAGTGCTCTGCCAATGCAGTTCAAATAGCCTAACCTACTTGAAACAGTCAGTATTTTCCCTCAGATAGTCCCATCTGCTTTTCACCTCCTTTCAAATTCTTTAAGTCTGGGATAGTTGTTTCTGTACTCGTCTATATGAACATCACCTGAAAACAAATTTACCAGAACTCCAGATCAGATAGGGATCACAGGGTATGATCTATACAAAATATAGTCAAGAGGAGATTTAGACCAAGGCAGCAAAGAATGCTCAAAAGACTCCAAAAACACTGCATGCATTTTGCAAGCCTGGTGAGAGAAGGCATAAAGCAGCAGGGTGATCATCCAACAAAAGCCAGATTTCAAGAGGGGTTGGCCAGTCTTTGCTCTGGCAAGGTGCCAATGATGCCAGCTGTTTGCTGGTACTTCTGCAGCACTTCCCCTACACTTTGTTCTATCCTTTCTGTTTGCAGCAAGACAAAATTTCCCCTAAATAACCACTGTATTATTTTATAGATTTAACCTTGTAACTCTTTCCTCTTATTTCCCTCTAAGTCACACGTTATCTCTTTCACTGTTAAATATTTCCTGTCTGTTCATTCATTGGCTTATTTTAGCTTCTTCCTTCCTCTTAATTGGCTGCCTGCCCCCTATATGTCTGCCTTACATGTTTATACTCTTAGCCATTGTTGCCTGTTTTCTTGGCCAGTGAATTGGTTCCCATTCTTTGCCATTGTGAAACTCAAAAAATAACTGACTTGCTTCACATTCCCTCTGAGTGAATCATGACTCTTGCAGTCTCCAACACAGCAGCCATCCTGAAGCTGTGGCACTTCCCTGGCATAGAGTTCCATAGCAGGAGTAGGCACTGTCTGGGCAGCAGCCCTTCATACCCCACTTGTGATTAGCAGGTCACTCCAAGCTTCATCTAGGTTTTATTTAAATTCTCTTATTTCCTTTCTCTACTAAAAACAAACCTCCTCTCCTGTTATAAAACTCGTATGGGATCCCCAGGGACTCAAAGCTAACGTGAACTTTGGAAAGCTGTATTCCTGATACATCCTAGCAACCCATTGAAAGGAAGAAACAATTCACAGATACCCTCAGCCACTCTTCTTTAGTCCAGTATAGACACAAACATATGGATGTATGGGATTTTTTTATCCCCATGAAGTTCTGTGCAATAGCATACAACATCAAGATTCTCAGAACTTCTCAGTTCATGCTGATCTAAGAGGCACAAGGATCATATCCCAGAGTAGAATTCTTCAGAAAAAGGCACTTTCTTTTTCTATACCTGCTCTACTGAGTTGTTTTCTCCTAGCACTTACCCCCTGCTCTTACTTAGGTGCTGTCTTGGTGTTTATATTAGAGATGGTAGAAAGAAAAAGCAGCAAGAGGGTGAGTAGGAGCTCTTGTGTCTCAGATTTGTTTGATTAACAAAAAGCACCCAGTGAGCTCCTGAGTGCACAACTGAGGAACGAATGGGATAATCCAGGATTAGATTTTTCTACTACGTTTTGACTTCTTAATTTTTTTGTTAAAATGAAGATTATGCTGTGAATCGAAAGTTCATTAAAATGTTGAAACTGGAAAGAAGAATATGTTGAATATGTCTGAAACACACTTCACTAAGAGGGAGGTCTATCTTGCAGCCTTGCATATGTAGTCCACACTGTTAGAGACAAGGCATGTGCATGCCAGATGAGCTGGTACTGTGCAGTTGCAGGGTCCACAGCATTCAACCCCATTGGAAAGTAATTCTGATTGTGAATGCAGCATTTACTGGATGTAACTGCGCAGTAAAAATAAAAAATGGCAACCCAAAGTGTCATGTATATTTACTACAATAAGCAAAATCAGTCTGATTCTTTTCCATTAGTATTTTGTCTTGTATAGCTTTACATTAAGTTGCAGACTGTCTTTGTATTTATCTGAGCACAAAACAGTCCTAAAAGGGGGAGGAAAACATCCTTCTTACACCACAGCACCCTAATGCGAACCCTTAAACTAAGTACACTGTAGAGGACAATAATCCTTACAACCTTAGGTGAATACACAATTTCTGCCAATTTTTAAAATTTGCATTTCTTACTTTTCTAGGTATACTCTCCAGGGGAAAAAAAAAAAAAAAAAAAAAAAAAAAGATATATGTATATAGATAGTTTCCAAGGCAGACCTTTCACGTCCAAGGAGATTTGTTGCCAAGATATATACAGGTTTAGACACACATGCTTCCACATACACCTTGTGAAATAAGTGTGTAAGTATTGCCAGTTTTGGAAAGCTTTCTATTTCCTCTCTTTCTTTATCTCAGCATGGCTTCAGGATTTACTTGTGTTTTTTCTCCCAATCACTGGACTGTAGTGAAGAGGCACATGTTTTTCAGTTTCTTATACCTCATACTGCTCCTCACTTAGATCACCAGAGCCATGTTCCACATGATTAGACAGTGAATCTAAAATTTCAGGTTCACTAATCACTTCAGGAGACATTGTGAGAAGCTGACATGAGGTTACATCTTTGGTGAGTACCTGCCCATCTCAAAAACCACATTCAGTGGAAATCTCAACTATAAACAGCTTGCCATATGTGTGCACACACACTGGAAAGTTTGCATTTTTAACATTTGTAAATTGGAGTGTCTTGGAGGAGATGCTATCACAGCTCAGCAGCAGAATCTCTCCCTTCATGCTGCTCAGTTTTCATTACAGGAATGCTTTATACCACTTTGTAAGTAAATAGTTATTAATAGATAAAATGCCAAGAGAGAGACACCAGCATCTGGTCTCTATCCTAGACAACTCCTCAGTTTTGCAGGATTAATAAAACACTTTATTGTACACTGCAATTGGGCTCTCACTGCAATTGAATTCCACATTTGTGCAGGCAAGTCCTTATGGCACCATTAGGGCAGATCTCAGCTCCAGCTCATGGCAATTCCCCACTGCACCATCTCCTCCACCAGTGGGGTTTCGTGCCTGCAGCGTGGGCTCAGCAATCTCCAAAGTACACTGAGATGAAGGATTAGCTCAACACCAGGCTATTCAAACTTCTTTTAAACAAGTTCTGTTCCAAGTATTGTGGGTTTCCCCATGCATTACCTGTACTTTGATTATTGTGGCCTTCCCTGATTGCTTAGATAAAGGCTTCCTGGAGTTAATGGGGAATGCTGTAACTCTCAGAATGGGAACCTACCTCACTGACTGATATAGCTCTCAAATGGGAGCTCATTCAGTGTGCTGACAGCATGGACTCTCCTGCTCAGGCCAAGCTGTTAACTCATGATCTTTCATCACTAGCCCATAGCGAAGGACAGGATGGTTGGTCTAAGGGGCCTGTCTCCACCTAAGAGGTACTGCAGTTAATTGCTACCAATTCCTGTCCAAGTCTATTTCTATGGCTCCAGTATTAGCCTAGGCTTATTCCTTCCACAACACTTAAGCATGTAGCATCACTTATTTCTATTTTGCTGTGACTTCCTGGCATAACTAGGTTATCTGTCCTAGCTATTCACCTCAGAGATGGGGATGCCCCATTCAGATGCCTTCCTGCCCTCTCTTCACTGTTTGTGCTGAGAAATTAAACAACCTGACTGTTGGGAACACCTCAAGTGTGGAGATGCGAGGCTTGACTCTATGTTTTCAGAAGGCTGGTTTATTATATTATGATATATATTATATTAAAATACTACACTAAAACTATACTAAAAGAATAGAGAGAAAAGATTGATTAGAAGGCTTGAAAGAACAAGAATAGAATGCATAACAAAATCTTGTGACTCTCAGAGTCTGATGCAGCTGCATCTGTGATTGGCTCTTAATTAGAAACAACCAGCATGCCCCAATCACAGATGCACCTGTTGCATTCCACAGCAGCAGACAGTTATTGTTTACATTTCTTTCCTGAGGCACTCAGCTCCTCAGGAGGGAAAAATCCTAGCAAAGGATTTTTCATAAAATATTATAGCTGCACCTGACTGACCTTCAGAATCACAGCCTTAAACATATTTTATGCAGTTGCTCTCTGATCAAAAGATGGGAACCTGTGTGCGAGAGAGTGTAATTAAACTGCCGGGGATTTCCTAGAGCAGGAAACCAACTTGGAGTCTTTTAGGTGTTGGGCTAGCACTCAAATGTGATACCCATATTTGTAACTATATCAAAATGCACATGGGGTATAGACAATCATACCTCCAAAGCAGGATTGAACAGATCTTAGAGAAAAATGCTGCATAAAACCTCTCAGGGTGAACGTAACTCTGGTCACTGATCCTCACACTCTAAATACTCAGTTTCCCTATGTCTGTTGTACACTCCAGCCATGATGAGCAGACCCATTTACACTTTCATTAAAACCAAACGTTCTGAAGAAGAAAAGATCCCCCTTCGAAAGTGCTATATCATTAATGTCTATGAAAGGTGGACAGGATTTTAAAGAAACGGGAGAGATGAGGAGCCACTGCCTGGTATAGGCAAAATGCTGTGCTCTACAGTTGCAGCATTGCATTTTATTGAAATGGTATGCTCTGTCTCACCCCTTCAGAATGTATGGTATATTCTAAGCCTGTGGTCCTGCCCTGAACCATCCTGTATCTGTCATCCCATTGGCCCAAGTCTGATTCCGCGCCCATTTTCAATCACCCTCTTAAACTGTGCGAGGAGTCCAGTCGCTCTTAGCCTTTCCCCCCTCTCTTAGCCTTTCCCCCCTCTCTTAGCCATTTCTCCTCCCCTCTTGCCCCTTCCCTCCCCTAGGCTCCCCCTCCTTCCCCCTCCCGCTTTCCCCTTCTCCCTCAGTAGCCATGCTGCTCCCGGGGATGGGACCCCCAATAAACCCTCATCAACCAGCACCCTCAGAAGCCATGTGGAGTCTCCTTGCCTGCCCGCTGCAGCCAGCCAACTCTCAGCCTAGGGGGCCCTCCGGGGACTCCCTGGGGTGCCCCCCCAAAACGAACCACAACATACAGTCATGTGTGGAGTCACACTTTCTGATACCAGTCAGAAGTCCAGATTTATTGCACAGGGAAAAAGAAAGATATTTGAGCCAGCAGCTCAGAGCCTAGAAGCATGGACACTTGGTCTACAGTCAAACTGCAGGATTCATCCCAGCTTGGATCTCCCTTGATTTTCACAGTTTATGCATGGGATGTGATAATTCACAACTTAGGTGGATCAGTTCAACCCAGTCCTCAAAACAGGCAAATTGGCAGGATCTGCCTTGAATCAAAGCTGCTTCTTGTACAAAATAGACAAGTCTCCCATGACTGAGAAACTGAATTTGTCCAGATTTCTAAGTGTGCTGAGACTAACACTTAGTATTTGACTTTTACAAATTCATTAAAAAATTCCCATCTGTTTGCAAAGTTATGTAAGTAGCAACAATCCAACACATCTAACGTTTTCTCTGCTAAGGCTGAGCACAAGAAGAACATCTTCTGATGGCACCTGCAGTGCTGAAAATGTTGCTTTGTAGGGTAACAAGTTAGGCTGCACCTTGACTACGTGTCCAATTCTGGATCCTTCACTCCAAGAAAGATATTGAAGTGCTGAAGTGTGTTCAAAGAAGGGCAACAGAGATGGTGAATGGTCTAGAAAACAAATCCTATGAGGAGCAGCTGAGGAAATGAGTTGCTTAGTTTGGAGAAAAGGGGTCTCAGGAGAGATTTTATCACTCTCTATAACTGCCTGAAAGGAGCTTATGTCCAGGTGGGAGTCAGTCTCTTCTGCCATGTCTCAAGTGAAAGGACAAGAGGAAATGTCCTTCAGTTGTGACAGGGGAGGTTCAGATTAGATACTAGAAAAATACCTCACTGAATGGTAGAGGTAGGAATGGTAGGCACTGGAATGGTGACTATGGTGGTGCTTGATTCATGGTTGGACTACATGTTCTTAAAGGTCTCTTGCAAATGTGATGATTCTGTGATTATGTAACCCTTTGCTCTGGAGCTTTGATATCCCCTGCTCACTGGGTGAAAAAATTCTGAAATTGATGCTGAAATAATTGCTATCTCCAAAGGCTTAAACATCCACTCTTTATCTCCAAAGACAATGAACCTACAACACCTCTAGAACAGCCACCATGAAGGATCACAAGACCCTCCTCATCTACTTAGAATGACAAATCACTGTTGTTAGTGATTTCTGTATCCATGTATAACACCTTGACAGTGAAAACCAGGAAATGTTCTTCAATCATCATGTCAGTCATTTTCTATCTCAAAATTGATTTCAAGTCACTGGCATCTCTGACCACATGGAGCAATTCCTGCAACAGAGAACAATTCACCTGTGGAAGCTTAAAAATACCAAACCAGCTACAATTGCTTGAACTCATGGAGCAAAAAATTAGAATCAGCTGTTTAGCATAGCCCAAGAGTCTCCATGTTATGGGAGCTACTGCATCTAAACTGAGAGAAAGCTAAGAGGGAATATATTTTGTCTTGGCTCTTTACAACAGCAGTGGAAAAAGTCATTTGAATTCATGACTTATTATTGCTTTAAAAGAACCTCACTTGCTGTCTAGGTATTCTACAGGTGGAAATGGGCATGATGCAGGAAAACAGATTGTTCATTCATTTTCTAACCTATGTTTTCCTATCTAAATCAAAATTTTACATGAGCTCTTGCCACCTCTAACTAAAAGCACGGCTTCTGAAATACCTATGACAACAACATTGAATAGCTACTTTTCTGCCAAGTGGCTTAGAAAATAAGTTGCATGGGGCAAGTATAACTTGAGAGCAGACATGTCTTTCATGACTCATACCACGTCCTGCCTGCTATTCTGGTAGGCAGGGACATGAACTGGCTTCACATCCAAGCAGCTTTGCCTCCTCAGACTCTGTGGCACTTACAGTTGGGGTGAAATCAATGTTTGTTTACTGTGTCTGAGTAAACTAGGGGTGTGGAAAGAGGAGTCCCAAACCTCAAAAGCCAAAATGAAGAATTCAAGGAAAGGTGAAAATTGCAGCAGTCCATTTACCACAGATGAGAGAAGAGAGGAATTTTCACTTGAAGAGAAGGTGGGGGGACTTTCCTGTCACTGCTTCCACCTTTGTCCTTGGTTTCTGCAGCACTGTTCCCAGCTGCCAGCTGGAGGAGAGCAGTCTGTGCCTTTGTGCACACTTACAATAGTAAGTGCCGTGTCCTGGGATTGCCCTCTGCCTCTGCATTCTCAAGACAATTATTTTCACTTTTTGACATTTTTAGTCAGAAATGAAAGCCGCCAAGCACATTATTAAATTTGTCCTCAGTTTCAAGAAAGAGATGATGTGGGTGTGTCTGACCATGACTACAATGAGGAGATAGCTGTTTCTAGGAGAAGAGTGTCAACTTTTATTTTTGGGACAGCCAAGTTGGCAGATACTCTTGGCTTCCACTGCACAATTCATGTGAAATGCAAAAATAAAATAAAAAAAAAATAATAGAAGAAGGAAGAAATTTAACTAGTGCTGCCCAAGAAAACCAGACAGACACACATGAAAAAGGAATGATGTACCATATAAAAGCATTAAATACACGCACACACAGGCAGGACTCTGCTTTATAGGATTTGAACCATATGCACATCTACACATACACACACACTAACTCACACCAATAAATCATTTTAGCCAGACTATCTGTCTGGTGTGTGGAACAGAAACACACTTATGAAATCTATTTTCTTATTTTAGCAGCAGGCTAATAATTGATAAAGAGCCAGACCGGGGGCTCTGAGTTTTATATGACAGATATACAAGGCTGCCGTTCTCCTCCTGTGTGCCTTGCCCCTTCTCTTGCCTGCAGCAGCTCCAGCCTGAGATCAAGCAGAGCCCATTCCTGACTGGCACAGACTGAGCTCCTCAGCAGCTGCCCAGCAGCCCTGCCATGGCAGGGCAGATCTCCTGATTTAGCTAAAGCAACAAAAAAAAGAAGTAGCCAGTGGCGTGACTCAACAGAGGCAGGAGTCACCCGTGTGTATGGGCCTGGCCTTGTTTGGGCGGTAGTGGCTGCTGGCTCGGTCCCTTGGGTAAGGCCTGGACACAGGGATGTGCTTCCAACGTGGTCCCAAGCCCTCAGCAGCATCCCCGCAGACAGCACTTGCGTGGGGCTGGCAGTGAGATCTCACTGTAAGGAGTGTGGGCAAAGCAGCAGGAGCAAAAATGTCCTGGTGGCCCTTCTGAAGCTGCCCCCACCACCTCTGGAGACACTTGGAGGCAGGGAAGCATGGTCAATGCTAGTGAAAATAATGGATTACTCTGAGCACCAGGGCTTCCTTCTCTCCTCTGCGTGTTCCTTGCATTACAGTGCCAGCCCCAGATGCTGTATCAATGAGATATTGTCTGCAGTTTATTTTTCTAGATTTTTTTTTCCTCTATCTCTTTTCTGCATGGACTGCTCTCCACCCTTCCCAAACAACCTGTAAAGCAAAATTTAGCATCTCTCAGTGCTAACCCATTTCTGGATGCTGGTGTGACTCCCCTGGTCTGTTAGCTTTGGGCAGCTGCTGGCAAAGGGTCAGATCAGGCAAAGGAGAGCCAGACTGGATATGAGCCAGGTTGAGGAGAGATGCCACACTGTGGGGACCACCCATCCCAGGCTGCGTACTTCCCCTGGAATAACTTCTCCTGAATGACCCTGTGATTCCTCTGAGTGGTCAGCTCAGACTGGCTACTTCTCCCAGCTTTTTGCACTGTCTTCTGCTTCCCACTCTCCCTCTTAACTCAGTACTGACTCTTCGTTCTTTTGATGTGCAGTCATATTGTGGGAAAAGAAAAAGAAAAACATAGACTTATATTGAAATTGTGGGAAAAAAATAGTGAAACACAACCCATTCTCAAATTATTTCCATATTGCTTGTCGTAACTAAAGGGCAACTCTTTTTCAGGCAATTCCATTTTTTTGGCCACTTAATAGCCTTACATTAAAGGGCCACAACTGCTCCTCAGACTCTCTTGAGAGGCAGGACAGGGATAAGCCCCACTTTGGTGAATCTCGCAAAACAGAGAGCGTGTTTACTTCAGTGCCTGGAGCCTGCCAAATAAGCCTGCCAAAGGGAGGTGTTGCTGGCTCGGAAAGAGTATTTACCAGGCTTCCCACTAGCAGAAATACCTGATGCTTGTAGTGATCTTCCTTCTGTTAGGCTGTAAGGAGTCCAAGGCTCAGGGGAGGCTGCTTTGTTTGGGCTAAGCCCTACACAAAAGCAGCCAGAGAGAGAAGCTGCACTGCAGGTTCTGATTTTCACTAATTGCATCTGCTTTGATTTTCTCCCCCGCATCATTCCTGTGTAAAAGGACTGGAGCTGCCTCAAGGATATGCCTCCCTTTTTGACTCCAAGACAGCTGGAATGCAGTGTTCAAGAAGGCAGTTGTACCATGCACACCCTGCTGAGTAAAGGGAAAAAAATCTGAGTGCCATCAGAAAACTGGCTTCTCCCCTTCCCTACAAGGTCCTCTGCAACCCATCAGCAAAGCAAAAAGAAGTGAAACTTCAGCTTTGGATTCTGAAAGCTATTTTAGCTATCCAATTGTCAGTTAAACCATCAGGATTTAAAAGTTAAACTGCATTTAAGGTAACAATCACTTCAGATTATGCTTCCATTACAACGGCACCACAGTGCTTGAGAGCAGCTCTGAAGGGGGCTCTCTCTGGGGGACTTTCCTTCCAGGGGCAGTACTACACACCTCAATTCCATGCTGATCTACACAGGCAGTCACCACTTCTACTAGGTCTGCACAGCAAGGTTTGCTGCAGGTTAGCTTCACTTTTAAACCCCATCACTTGTGAAATGATGACTTGTGCCCATAGAGCAGAAAGAGTTCAGTTTGTAACTGGAGCGTGTTTGTGCTCCTCTGGGTATGGGAGATCTATACAGTGCCGGGGCTGTGGGAATTTGCCAGCTGAGTAGAGATACCACACACTGGGATTAAGGAGAAACAGAATTCCTTGCACATCAGTGCTGACTTTTTAATATTAAATCATTGTAAATTATGATGATTGCAGAGTACAGACCTTGGCATCTGCTTCTACCTTGGCATCTGCTTCTAGCCAGAGAAGAAAGGGTAGAGAAGCAAGGCTGTGTCTTTAGCTTGCGTCCTCTGGGCTGGAGTTTTCCCACTCAGTTTTTGACTGCCATCAGCAGAGATGTTACACTGAGTTCCTCTGGTTGGTGCAATAGATACCACCTTCATCTGACTTCAAACCTGGTAACCCTATTTACATCTTCAAACAGTTTGACCCAGGAATTTAAGGGGAGCTTTACCTTCTAATCCAAAGCTACATTTGGTTGAGTTTGGCCCTGTATGTGGGAAAAACCCCTTGGAGAAGCACAGTAGTTACTGTACAGACATAGCTGCTGTTTTTCCAAATGAAACATAGTATTTCATCTGTTTCAATGCTGTTTTAAGTCAAATCAATTTGGCCCATGAGTTGCTCTACATTTATTTTGCCAGATTTGAATTTTGTGTTTGGAGTCTGGGTTGGTAAGTTAATAATGACAACAACATGTCTGAAACAAGAAGAAATTAACTCTGTTTATGCCAACACAAGAAGAATTATGAAAGACTCGAGGAGCCAAATGTCAGGCTTTGGTATGCATGGAATACATTCAGGAGACTACAGAATTTGGCAACAGAGAAATACCAAGGAGCTGGGAGGAAGGCTGGTTGGAAAGCAGATTCAGGCTTTTGCTGTGGTGGGGAGACTTGATGAAACGAGTCATCTTAGGAGAGGACCAGATCTGGTGTGGGTGCCTGGACCAGTGATAATCATGTGCCCAGTGCAGACACTGGTGTGTAGCACACTGGCTGTGACACGTGGGCTGGACTGCAACTACTCACCCCAAAAATGAAATGGTTAAGACAGCTGCAGAGCTGTCATGCACAGAGAAGCATGTGACATCTTACCAACTGAAATATTTGAGGCCAAACATTGTTACTCATTGGGAGCTCTGCCATTAAGCTCCCTCTCCCCTGATATTTATGATTAACACTTTGAAACATCTGCATTGCCTTTTTGACTCACAAAAATTCCAGTTAAAGGGAACAACCTTTCTGTAGCAAAGTTTCTGACTGCCAAAAAAGAGAAGACTTACAGAGCAGCTGTCTCTTACCCTGTTCTCTTCCCAAGGCAGTAAACAGACTTTGGAAAAGAGGTGTCTTCCAGTGCCCCTGCTCACAGCTCCGTGCCCAGAGATCTCCCCTCACCCTGCCAGGTACTAACAGGACACCAGCCCCTCCCGGGCTCCCAGGCTGCTGGAGACACGTGTGAGGGGACAGTGGCCCTACATGTGTCACACCCCCACACTGACACCCACACTCACATACACACCATCCTCTTTGCAGCATTGCCTTCAAGGTGCCTGGCCAGGCTGATGGGCTCTGCCTTAGAACAGCTAGGATGGAAGCATTTCCCAAACTCAGGTTTTGGTCAAAGCTCCCAAGAAAGGGAAAGCAAGGTTTGCAGAAGATGAAATAAAGACATATGCAGAAATAGATGAAATAGATACATGTGCAGAAAGCACATGAAAAGTAAAAAGTGAATGATTTTTTTTTTCTTTTAACAAACTCTTCCCAATTGAAAGGAGGGGAAAGCAGAAAGTACTTGAAAGTAGGTCCTATGGTTGCAGAACCACATTTCTGAAATACAGATCTCTCAAGTATCAAACTACATTGCAGAATGACTAATTGAGGGGTGACTAATCCCTGTCTCCCCTCCAAAACTATTACTTCACAGTGGTGAAGAAAACATACCATAAAGATGCTGTTATTGCATCACTCACATTTATTTGCATTGAGAAAGACTGAGCCTTTTGCAGTACTTGTCTGATTACCAAGAGAGATGCTTCTTCCATGCCAGAAAAAGAAAAGACCACTTAATCTTCACAATTCATCCTGGACAGTTGTAAAGGTGTTTGGTGAAATGCCTCGGGGCTGGGAAGATTGCTTTCAATCAAAAAAAACCCCACAAACAACAAAACAAAACAAATGAAAACAAAACAAAACAAAAAAACCAAACACCATGGAGATGGCAGAAGCAGATGGATATTCAGATTGACAGAAAATGAAAACCTGCCTTTGTCTTGCTTTCATTAGTCTTCATTATATGACCACGACAGCTTTAATTGCTGCCCTGCATACATAAGTAATAAAAATGTAAAATGTTTAAATGAACTGTGGCTCCCAAAAGCCATTATAAAAGATTAATGATGAGTACTATTTGCTAACTTAAACGTCTTCAAGAAACACATCTGAGCAGCCCTTGTGGCTAAGATGATATTAGAACAATATTTGCCGGACTACTTGTCTCAATCCATTATGCCCCCAGCTTTGATGGTTTTGATTATTCCATCTTTAGCTAGTCTGAATTCTAGACATATTTGATTGCAATTTATTCATTCCTGACAAGTTATCCCACTCCTTCAATCCAAAGAAAGAGTCTTCAGGTACTCATAGTCATATTCTGTCTTCAAGAATTGCTGATGCTTGCTTTGATGGCTTTTACTGCCAAAGTTGTTGAATATATAATTTATTAGTAGCACTCCAGAAATTACTATGTGAATTAATACACTATCCAGCTGAAGGGAAAATTACACAACCTTTTCTATTTAAATTGGAATCAGTACCAAGACCCATCTTTGAACTACAACTTTCCCTTGAGGGGCACAGATTTGACTCTGAATTCAAATGTGAGAAAGAAGTTTTATTTTTAAACTGGCACCAAAGCAAAGCCAAGTTTTGAATAGTTTTGGCCATCTACCTCTCATTTAACTTAGAAACCCATTCTCAGGGTAAAGCAAATGCTCAAGCAGAGGTGAAGGTACTAGCTCCTGTCTTCTCACTGCTACCATTCAGTGTTTCTTTCATGTTTTACCCATATATTTACCACTGCATCTACTTGTCGCAAAGAACTGTGAGGTAGAGACAGCCCATTAGCTCCGGCATCCATGCTCTGCACACACAGCAGAACAGGTTCCAAAAGCCGTACAGCCCTTGTCCACTCCGCCCACTGAAATGAGTTACACCTCCTGCCAAAGCTCAACTTCGGGATGAGCCTGGCTAGCAGCTTTTCAGTGTGCCCCTCTCTGGATGAAGCAAAGGCTCGGATCATGCCTGAATGTTGCACGTGTAGCCAGCACAGCAGGGGCAGGATGACAGAACTAAGGCAACTTTCTGATTTTCTGCTTCTTTTGTGCACAGGCGACCACCAAACTTCTTTAACAAAGAGGCACAAACAGCTTTTCCACGGATAAGCACCTCCCTTGTGAAGTCAGCTAGATTGTCTTGACAGCTACACATCTATGGGAATGAAGAGACCTGCACAGGGAAGTTGAACTTTGGTGTGGTGCACTCTGATATTTGGCTTCCAATCCAATTTTTGGATAATACTCACAAATTTGGGAAGACTCATAAAACTTGATGCTTTGTGACATAAGCCACTTTCTTGCTATTTAGGATTGCACTAGGATTTTCACAACTGGCAAGAATTTGCTGGCTGCAGAGCTTCTGTATGCCATCCTTTCCAGCATAACTTGTGGAGGCCAAAAACTAGACCGATGGACCACTAAATGATATATTTCTATGTTCCTTTCTGCTTTAGTGCTCATCTTGCTATATTGCACTCAGTGTTGACTTTCATAACACAGTCTCCTCTGCCAGGAATGGACTATATTGACTTCTTAAGAGCTCCCAAGCCTTCACGTGATCTCTCACAATATGATATCCACATTTTCCCATTTCCCGTTCCACTCCCATTATCTCTCTAGGCTCAATTCTGTGCACATGTGCCATTTCTGTTTCCTGATCACTGTTTGGAAGCTGCCTCCCTAGTAAGTCTGGCTCCTGGACTCTCATCTCTTCCTGTGCAGTCTTCTGGACTGGTCCCATTCCAGTCTGTGGACCAGAAGCTTTTCCAAGACAACTATCCTCTCTTCAGTGCTTATAACACCCCTGCCCAACAACCACCAAACCCATAGTCTGTTCAGCATCACAGAGTAGACTG
Organism: Pyrgilauda ruficollis; assembly: GCF_017590135.1. NCBI lineage: Eukaryota > Metazoa > Chordata > Aves > Passeriformes > Passeridae > Pyrgilauda > Pyrgilauda ruficollis. The sequence continues at coordinate 297,210 of NW_024516764.1, read as the reverse complement.
ATACAATTAAGACCGCAGGGTTAGCTATTTTAGGGGAGAACAGAATTGCTGCTGTTCCCAGGGAGAAAAGAAAGGTCCTGGAGAAAGAGGAACGTGGCTTAGTGTTGCTATTTCACAGCTGGCTGAGCGAGAAATTGGCTGTACTCTTCCCAGCCTCAAAAGTAGGGACAGGAGCCCCAAGGCATGGAGATTGGCTTGCCAGGTCTTTTAAATCAGTGACAGGAGGAGCTCCTTCCCCTCTCTGCCTCCTTTGCCTGTCGGGAAAACTCCTTGGGGTGGTGCTTGGTCTCCTGCAACTCTTCTCCTGCTGCTGCAGCTGCCCTGGAAGCCCCCAGACGTTCCCAGCAGAGTCTGGACGGCTGCTTTGGTGACAACCTGGGCTCAATTTAATGAGAACGTTCACGTTCACTTGCTACACTGGCGGTCTGCCAGCATATTTTCTTGAGGCACATAAGAGAGAGAAGGGAAATGGTGATCTTTAACAGGTTTTTTTGTGTGTGTGTTTTCTGATTTTTTTTTTTTTTTAATCCAGCCAAACCTGACTGGAATTTCATGGATGAAAGAAAAGGCACTTCTCTAGCCCAGGGGCTTTGTCCCTGCCAAATTATAAGGGCCTACTGCAAACAATGGAGGTGTTAGAGCTTCTAAAAAAATAAAAATGTTGAAAGAATCTTTTATAACGGAAAATATTAGGCAACCTAAATCTCGGGCCAGCTGGTAGCGGGCAGTATAATATAAACTCTTTGGAGGAGAGCTGTGCAAATAATGTATTTTCAGAATTTCTCATCTCCCACTCCCTGCTCCAAGTTTGAACTATTTTAGCTATTTTCTCCAGCTGAAATTATTTGCCAAATTCAGCCAGTTGCTAAATTCTCCTCAATTTTTTCTTTTCTCCATCGACAGGTTTCTTGTGAAAACAAACCCATTCTCCCACCTCCGGCTCGGAATTACGGCGTTCACCAGTGACACAGTTCGGAAGAAATCTGCTTGTGGTCAGTTCACTCATTTTTCGCTGCATTCTCCTTGGAGCTCACACGTTACAGGAACCAATCTGGCCTGATAGCTGCCTGGCAGCCTGCAGGGAGGTTTTCCAGTAGTCTCCACCATCCCTGGACCAGCCAGCGCTGGGCTGGGAGCCCTCGCACAGTGTGGGGCTGGAGGTTCATTAGGCTGTGGTTTTCAGGCTGAGTCTTCACCGGACCAGTTCATAATAATGATGTTTCTGGTATCAACTGCAGACCAGATGTTGCCCATCGGTGCTGTGCTGCTGGAGGGGAGTGGCGACACAGGAGGTGGGAGGCTCTGAGGAGTCAATGATCCCGTGTAGTTCCTTGTAAACATGCAGGTGTTAGCTGTGGTGTCCTGGCCAAATCCCATTCTGGCACTTCACCAGCCCTGGCAGTTTACCTACTTACAATCACCTCTGTGCTCCTAATTGCAGGACTTGTTTCTCACCTCCCTTCCTTAACAGCAGATTTGTGCATTCACAGCTGGCACTGCTACATCCCTACCCTGCTGTTCCAGGGGATGGCAAAGCCCACTTCCTGATATTGCTCATATAATTTGAGATAAGCAGCAGCCCCATGCCCAGGTCTGGAAGACAGCTGCCCTGCAGAGCCAGACAGAATTGACAGACACCCAAGGTGAGGCTGCAGCAGGTCTGCCCGTGATGGTGGGGCACTATAAATGTACTTAAACAAGCTGCCTGAGCCCTAAAATGTGGCTCCAAAGCAATGAAACGTGGTTGTTTGGCAGTGGCAGGCACTGCCTCGCCTTCAGAGGCTGCTTTATGGCTGTTAGTGTAACACAGCCTGTCCAAAAACCTCTCTTTCTCTTTTTTCTTTTCTTTTCTTTTCTTTTCTTTTCTTTTCTTTTCTTTTCTTTTCTTTTCTTTTCTTTTCTTTTCTTTTCTTTCCTTTCCTTTCCTTTCCTTTCCTTTCCTTTCCTTTCCTTTCCTTTCCTTTCCTTTCCTTTCGTTTCCTTTCCTTTCCTTTCCTTTCCTTTCCTTTCCTTTCCTTTCCTTTCCTTTTTTTGCTTTTTTATTTTCTTCCTCTTCTCAGAGAGCCAAATTTTCAAACAGAATATTCAGGTCTTCTGTTTAGGGCTGTGTGAGTGCATATTATAGAGCCCATAAACTGCAGGACGAGACAGATAATGTAGGTTCCTAAGTTCAAAAACACAACACTAAAAATTTTGCCAAGAAAGAACTGGTGGTGATTAAAAGTGAAGCAAAACTCCTGGTGTGAGTATAATCTCTTCCTGTTGTTGGTGGTGTTGCATCTTTGTTGGAGGCTGCCACTCTGCACGAGCTCAGTTTGCAAGGCTTCTGTTAATGTCTTGTGCTGCACAAACTGAGCTGGGCAAACTCCAGCCTGCGTTACAGCTCCACAGCCACAGGGATTTCCATCAGGGTAGGCTTGAATCCCTTAATTGCATCAGCAGAGCAAGAAGGACCTGAGACCACAGGGAACAAGGCACTGCTCTGAGCTTCAGTAATGTCTGTAAAGCCACACAGGAGCAAAGGAGGGTTAACACAAAACCTCACATTCAGCAATTTGGCAGTAAACATTCAAAGAACCATAGACTGGTTTGGGTTGGAAGGGACTTTAAAGATCATCTTGTTTCAACCCCTCTGCCATGGGCAGGGACACCTTGCACTAGATCAGGTTACTCAAAGCCCCATCCAACTTGGCCTAAACATTGTACACAACCAAGGCTAAAATACTATTTTTTCCATTGTCCTCACCACACAGACACTTGAAATGCTGTCGTCAACCTTTGCTTTTAAATCTGGAACCAGGATGCATTCCCTATCTGAAGCTCGGTACAGAACACTCCTTCTGAAGCTTCCTTTTTGCAATTTGAAATCATTATGGAAACTGTACAGAGGAAAGATTGTGTTGTAGCTACAGGCCTTCTAAAATAATTGCTTCATGGATAAATGGATAAATATTGATAGTCAGCACTGACTTCTATTTTTACACAGCATAACTGAAAAGTTAGACATATGAAACACAACAAAAAATGTCTTCCTAAAATAAGGAGCAAAACAAACTTCAAGTATAAACAAAACAAGTTATTTTGGGGCTTCTATTTTTCTTTTTTTTAATTCTTTTATCATTACTCTATTTGTGAGTAAAACCCCAACACAGATTTCTTTGGGAATCTTTGAGGTTGTGTAAATACATATTGTTCCTAGGTTGTGAAGCATCCCAGCTCCATGAGACACAAGCTGCACACATTAGCAGAGTAGGAATAAAACTATCAAAGGCCACAGGATCTGACTGACCCGGGTTTCTGTCACAACAGCCTGGAGATGGCGGCAGCAGGTAATGGCTTCCAGTTGGAGAGGCATCCCTCAAGGATGTGCATCCATCTGTGGCAGGGACAAAATTACTGGTCTAGGAACATAAATATTGGTTTAGGAACTTGAAATATTGTAAGACTAGAAACAGCAGCATTTATATTAACAGTATTGCTCAAATTTTTCTGAACACGATCATTGCTCCTGCACTGAGATTTTCTCTTCACCCTGTTCAGTCTCCTCCAGGTTGCAGCCTGGGACATTGCCATGAGAGAAGGACAGGATTTGGCCTCCCCAATTTGGTGTGTATGGGCAGCAGAGAGCCTTCTTCAGCTGAGTAAGAGCCTGTACAGTAAGGTCTCCCTGACTCAGTGCCTGCTGAGTGACTCACTGGTCACTCATCTCCTGCCTCCCTGGCAGCCTCTGTTAAAGCCTTTCACCAGATGCTTCTGGTTTACCCTCTTGCACACATCCCTCAGTGCTTTCCACCATCCAAAATGAGACCCCCTCCAAGACCTGGCGTGCAGACAGCATTTTCCACTCTCCAAACCTGCCTGTCTAGGATTCCAATCAGCAGAAGGCAGGAACAGGAAATGATGGGATTGCCGTGGCCGTGCTCCGTGTGCCATGCAGCTAAGTCACTGAGCTGCTGAAGAAAGAGAAATCGACTGGAGACTGGCGGGAGCAGGCACAACCTCAGAGGCACAAGTTCAGCCAAAAGTCCCAGTCAGGACAGGTGGCTAACGGGGCTTGCACTGCTGATAATCAGCATCTCTGGGTCCAAGAATGCAGCCAGACAGAGCCTGGAAATCAGCTGGGATGAGAGTGATGCAATTTCACCTTCTCTGAAATCAGCTGGGATGAAAATCTCCTTTAAAGAGCCAGGATAAGTCTGAGGCACATGAGTTTTCCCTTCTACAAGGCAGCCAAAGGGCAAAGTGTGTAGCACAGCTGATGCACTGACCATTTTTTGGACTGCAATAAAGCTAATTGTCTTCTATTCCCTTCACCCTTTCTCTGTTTTTTGCACAACATAACTTTGATCATAAAGCTCTGGAGATGAAGGATTTTAAGCCCAACTCTGACCTCACTTACTCTGGCATAATTCAGGAATAACTACAGTCGTACTTGTAGAAGATCAAAATCAGTCCAGTTCCTTTTAACTGGGCAAAATTACTGGTCCACAGAAAGAAGAAAATAATCAAAGATGTGAACAATAGAGCCAGCTGAAGAAGAATACTGTGTTTTCCTCTTCTAAGTTAAAAAAAAATATTTTTGCTAGCTCTTTGTATAATGCAAAATTTTATAGAAGAAAAAAAAAATTGGAAAATTCCCATCAGCTGAAACTATTCCTGATATTGTCTCCAGTGGCAACTTGTATTATAAGACAGAATATGGCACTGCTGGGATGTGTGGTTTCACTTATTTCAGAGCACTGACTGAACCCATTGGCCAAAATCAAGTGGATATTCAGAAAACAGAGCTGAGAAAACACTGCTCTTTTCCCATCCTTGTGTGTAAGGTCAGTGCTGAGGAAGAGCATCCAGCAGGCAAAACTTGTGTAAGCAGGCCTTACTGAGCAGCCATGCTCAGTCAGCTACAAAGCAACCAGGAGCTAAAACAGCTCTCCAGGGATCAGTGAGTGTCCTGTTGTGACTGACATCCCTGCAGGTCTGGTTTCAATGCCAAGAGCACCTGAGAACACCTGGGGTTCAAAGCCCTGTGCTCTCCAGGGCTGCTGGGGCAGCTGGATGCTCAGGAGCTCACTGGGATGCACACACAGCACGCGACGTGCTGACAGCGGAGCCAGTGAGTGGGGGAAGCTTGGATGTGGTGCCTTGCCAAAGGGTGTCTGCCTGCCAAACAACAGGCAGCCGCGCTGGGAGAAGACGGGAGGAGAGAGGAACCCCAGGCACTGACTGGCTTTGTCTTCCAGCTGAGAATCGGTCCAGATTAACTGCATGTGTGACCACAGAGGTTTCATTCCTCATCATGGTTATGGAGCATGGCTGTGAAGCACAAAAAATGCAAGAAACAAAGGTATTTAGAGCCTTCACACAGTACGGTGTTGCATTGCGTGACTCACTGGGCTTAGCAAATGAGAGGCTTTATGTGCAGTCAGCCCTCTTAAGCATGGAAAAGGCCCAGGGAAGCTAAAATCTTGATTTCTTGAATCAAAAGATCCCAAAGGATTTTGACCAAGTACCATGCCAGCTGCTGGGTCCACACCAGTTCTGAGAGAGCTCAGCAGCATCAGCTGTGTGTTTGAGGGAGCCAGTGGCAGAAGAGGTCCCCAGGACTGGGAGGCAAGCACAGGTACCCTCTTTTCTTCTGAAAACTGCCCTCAAACTGGGGAGGGCTGACTGAAGCAGCTGCAAGAGTCTGGATAAATCACCAGCTTTATGTAAAGCACAAACCCCAGGGCCAAGCTGCCTCAGTGTCTTTCCTTTCAATCTGAGCAGTTCAGACACACTAAACTGATACATATCTGCTTCAAAAGAAATGGCCTTTCTGTGTTTTCCATCACCCAGCAGCTGGCCGGTGGAAGTGACACCCTGCAAAACCATGCTGTGATCTGCATCGGGAGTGAAACGCGTCAGCAGACACGCGCAGCGTCTGTTATCCCACACTTCACAATGCCGGCTGTGAGGAAAGGAAATGAGGGGTTTTGGGTCAACCACTGGACGAGTAGGGAGCAGTGATGAGTGATGTGCTGTTCCTGGGCTTGACCACTGCTTTAGAGCTCAGACTGTGCACTTGAGTCACTTGAGTCACCAAAAATGCACATCCTTCAGCCACAAAAATGTTTTAAGCTCAGCAGCTCCTTAAACAGTGTGTTATATAAGAAGTTATTTAACATTATTTGTCAATCAATAATTCCTTAGACCTGTAAAGCTCATACAGATCACATGTGACAGAACCACAAACATAATAAAAATTTCCCATTATTATTTTTAGCACCAAGTTCTTTTCTTTAATTACTGTTTGGTACACACATATATTTTAGAAAGGGTGGGGTAGACTAAACATTTTTTGCTGGATCTAAGCCTTTATGACGCTCTTTACTACAGGACAACCTGCTTCACAGACACATCCTGCTAATGCAGTAGTCCTGGCCCTCTTGGTCACTGGCAGCAATTCCAAGGGGTTGGTCTGCTAAAGGCAACATCCCCCTCTGCAAGCTGGATCACTGCTAGAGATGCCCTTGCACCCTGTGCCTACAAACATTGCCTAAGGTCTCTGGTGCCTGTCAGTTTACATTGAAGCAAGAAGAGTGCTGCTATTGAACCATAGAATCATAGAATGGTTTGGCTTGGAAGGGACATAAAAGCTCATCTAGTCACAAACTCCACTAGACCAGGTTGCTCAGGGACCCATCCAACCTGGCCTTGAACACTTCCCTGGACGGGGCATCAACAGCTTCTCTGGGCAACCTGTGCCAGTGCCTCACCAGGCTCACAGCAAAGAATTTCCTCCTAATAACAGGGAGGTTCAAGCAATTACCTGCCTTGAGGGTGGCCCTGGGACGAGCCAGGTGCTTTGCTCCTGTGCTTCAGAGGGCATGTAGTGCTTGAGGAGAGCAGCCCCTCCACTGCACCCCCTCACATTATATGGATTAAACCCTGAAATTACTGACATTCTAATTTGTGAGTGAGAGTTTTCTCACCTCACTTGCCTCTGTTGAAACTGGCTTTCTAAAGTGTCAGTGGCAACATGCACTGCAGGGAAAACCGAACCAGAAATTCCTACATGGGTCTGAGTGTTTGTGTAGATGCTTAGTTGTCATTTGCATGGCTGGGGTCACCAGTCATGGGAGGGATTGCACCAGAGCACACCTGAAAAAACCCAGTGCCTCCTTCTCCCAGGGCCACTTCCCTGATGAAAGAACTTTGCTCTTGAAGACAAGGAGGGACAGGGAAAGAGTGCTGGGGTTCCCCCCCTTCACACCTCCTCTGCCCAGACCACACTGCTAAGTTGGAAAGTTAAAGAAAATAGATGAGTTTTCATACACCCACCTCTGCAGACTCATCCTGCAAGTCAGGCAGAGTTTGTTCTCCCTCCTTCCCACGCATCGCCTCTGCTACTCAACCTTGGCCCTGGAGCCCCTTCTCCCATCCCCCATTCCCCCCCTCCCCCCCGGTACTGGGCGGAGGAGTCACCATAAACCCACTTTAATTGCTCTGACCAGCACGGTCTCCCCTGGGCACGTCCCAGGGGCGCACTGGCACCGGGTTTGTTTCTCCAGGTGTACTGAATTGTGGCTGCTCTCAGCCCACGCCGGGCCCCGCTGGGGCCGTGCAGCGCGGGCCCCGTGGGCTGTGCTGTGGTGGGTCTCCCCTCCCTGCCTGGCTGACGGCACTGGGTGGGAAAGGCTGTGGTTCCTGCCGCCTTCTCTAGAAGCTTTCTGCTGGAGCCATCGCGATGTGCAGGCTGGGCACGTGGGGCTCAGCACCAGAGGAGTGCTCTCTCTGTGTGGGGTGGGGGAAGAGCACCAGAGTAACTCATTATGTACACCGAAAGGTGTGGGCTTAATTTAGTGTCGTCATCTGACCAGGGCTGATTTGTTTTGTAAAATAAAATGTACAAGAAACCTGTAAAAAAAAATAAAAAGAAGAGATTGCCATGGGGATGAGAGCTGGATCAGCTTGGCCCAGGCAGGAGCCATGGAAAGGGTCCAGGGAGGCGGGAAAGATCCATGAGGAGTTTCCTGCAGAGAAACTGTTCAAGAAATCGGGCAGAGGCGGTGGACATGTGACGCCTGTGTGGCTCTGCTTGGGTGGAAGGGGAGCTGTTGTATGGGAAAGCAGCCCATCCCAGAGATTTTGAGGGAGAGAGTGGGAAAGAAGGTGCAGTCTGGATAAACCTGATCCAAAATAGTATGTGGTTTGTATTTTCTAAGTAGAAAATTAAAGAAAAAAGGACCCCAAAAAAGTAAGTAGAGCAAATGATTTCATGTTAGAGGAAATATAATTTTTCCTATTAAAAACCAAAACAAACCAGATCAGAAAACTCCCAGATTTTACAGTGAAAAGATTCGTGACATGCACTGAAATATTTTCTGGCAAGGCCCAGAGGTCCCTCCTCCCCCCTGGTTCCACGAAGCTGGTGTTATTGGAATGTCCCCTGCCTGGATGGGAACATCATCACACTGAGTTTTGGGACTCCACACCATGTGTGTTCTTGGAGGTTTTGCAGCTCTGACACCAGCACCCACTGCCAGTGTTTCCTTTGTTACTCTGGACCCAAAAGCTCTCCATCAGCAGCACTGGAAACAGGATGGGTACAGGAGCTGAGTGTGAAACTAATTCAGAAGAGGTGCTGGAAACTGACACTGATGGCATCTTTGGAAACTGCTTCACCAAGCTGAAAAAAAAGGGATTTCCTAAAATGACTGAAAATGAATTTGCCACACCTGGAGAGAGTGGCTTGTGGGTTATCTGTCCCTGAAAACAGCTAAGGAAGCACTACAGTCAGCAACTTTTCAGTTTAAATGACAGCTGCTAATGTGCCCATGGGTGATGGCAAGTTCCAGGTACACTACCAGTTGTCTTAAATCCTGAAAACACAACTGTTTGAATTGTTAAAGCTCTACAAGTTTGCACAGTACAAAAAGACGGTCTCTTTGGCAAAAAAAAAAGGTAGTTTTGGATTCAAGGATGACCTGAAATTAAAGCCAACACTTTGAGAATCTGTAATTGATCTGCTCAGAACAAATTATTTGGCTACTTGAAGAGAATCCAAATATTTTTTTTTTTAGAAAGAAGTGCAAAGAAGAAAAATATTAACTTGTTGAGAAAGAGGAAATTGTATGGGCAAACTAAAATAGGCAAGAGTTTGACCTCCATATTGGGCAAGTGTGTGCAAAGGTGGAGAACAGAGGACTCAGTTTGATGAACAATCCAATAAGTTCTTATGACATAAAATTAGACTCTATGTTTGAAAAAGAGCTACAGAAATGAAAATTATTTTATGCCATTGACCTTAACACTCCTCTATTAGGTACTTGATGAGGGGGATTTTATTTTATTTTTACTGAGACAAATTCAATTGATTTACAGTGATGAATGCAATAAAATTATTCACGTGCTGAAGGAAAGCTTAGCTTCAAGGCAGTACAACTCTGTCCAAGAAACTTAACTCCTCGAAATTTGCCATTTTCAGCTGGAAAGGAAAATCTCAAAGGCATGACTCCAGCAGGGCTATTTAGTCAAACAGTACCAGATGGATGTGTGGGATTCACCTTCTGCTTTGGTTATGAATGAAAGTAGTCAATTAGGAGTTTGCTGAAGGTTATTTTGCCTGGAGAAGTCTGGTCAAGATAAGGTTAACGTAGCTGTGCCTGGGTCTGCTGTGCTTTGAGTGAAGGATGTGTGGAAATAGGAGGGAAAGGAAACTCACAGGAAGTCAGGTAACACAATGACTGAAGTACCTTGTTTGAATGAATTCAGTTTGTGACATTTTGTTGGGATACAAAATGTCATGGTCTCCAGGAGAATTGTGACTGAGTTTTCAGTATTTTCCTTTTCCAGGAACCTCACCAACAATACAGCTCATGCTGTCCGTGAGGCATAAATATCACTGTTTCCACCCTCCAGACTGGGAAGCAGAGAAAGAGTTCCTTGACTAATCTCTGAAGAGCTGGGCCCTATCTGGGTTTTGATGGGCTTGGAGCAGCTGCCTCTCTTTAAATGGCCAGGGCTTGGTTACCAGCCCCAGGGAAGCCAGGTGTGATGGACTAAGCAGGGAGTGACACTTCATACTTACAGGAAGAGAAACCCAAGGCAGAGAAAAATCTTTCAACAAAGACTTCAATGCATATTTGTGTCTCCTTCTCCTTGAGGATTTTTAGAATGGTTTTTAAGTGCTTATGTAGACCCAGACTACTGTGGTAGGCATGATGCACAATTTCCATCTTGTCCTGAAAAACTGAAGCAGCTCAGGTTTTCTCAGCATTTCATGGCCCATCAGGTGTCAGGTGTTGGTACATACAGAGGCACCACCTGATGAACTGATAGAAGCCCAGAGCTGTGTTCAGCCCAGCTTTGACTAAGCTGACACTCTCCTGTTGCCACTTCACCTCTGGGGCAGAGCAGTGAGGAGGTTCAGGGAGTAGGACACATCATACAGAGCAGATCCATCGATCGCATCTCTGGCAGCTGGTGGCCAGAGATCCCCTCCTGCCAGCCCGTGGCCCATGGCCAGCTCTTCTGTCTCAGGGCTACCAAAACCCTCAGCCTAACAAAAATGTCTCTTCTATCTACTGCACTGAAGGCCACAGATCCTAAGCCCACCCTTAGCAACCCACGTGTTTCAGAAATAGTTCCAGGGAGGGCAAAAGAAACTGTTGTCCAAGCAGCACTCACAGATGCAAAGTACTTTGTTGCATGATCAATAAGGTAGCTTGTTTCACCACTTAAAATTCATCCCAAGGGCTCTTTTGAATAGTCAGAATCATTCCTGACAGAAGTATTTTTGAACACACAAATTTTTGAACATACCTACACTCCAAGTTCAGAGTGTTGTGGCTTTTTGGTTTTGCTTTGTTTTCAAAAAGGTTGATGAAAATAATTTTCCTAAACTGACAGCAACAACCATAACACATGTACAGAAACAAGATAGCAGTCTCATACAGGAAATATTTCTGCTTTCGTTTTTATTTTATGAATACATATACAACAGATGCATAATCTTCCATTATCCAGGCTTAAAAGTAACAGGTTGGAGTATTTTTTTTCCCAAAATAGCTTAAAGAGGAAAATAAAAATCAGAATGAAGGAGCTGCAACATAGCCAAACCATACATTCAAAAACTTTGCTAAAACTACTGCTGAAATGTGCCTCTGTGTGTATGTGTGCATTGTCCTGCACAGTTAAAGCCTCACCCAAGATATTTAGTATATGAATAAAAAAAAAAATGCTTTGGCATAATCAGAGATTCCTCCATGCACAGTTCATTGACATTTCTGAAATAATGAGAGAATAAAATCTGAGGACTGTATCATATATAACTTCCTCTTCTTGTGAGCAATGTCTTTAAATGCAGTGGGGAAATGAAGAGGAGTCTGTTGACAAGAGACTTTGCTTCCATAATAAGATGGTTATATTAGCAAGATGCAAGCAGCTTCATATAGAAGAGATGGAGAGATATATGTGTATAATTTAAAAATGCTATTTTATATGAGAAAAGATTTTTCAAGATAACATAAAATGAACCACTCTAAGACTAGCTTCCAGCAAAACATTTTGCTTTATTAGTTCTATTTTCTAGCTACAAGTCAAGCTGACATCTGTCAAGCTTTTTAACTTTTCATATGGCAGTCTATAAGAAACATTTCATGCAACGTCTACAATGCTAAATACAGGGTAAATAATTGGGATTAAACAGGTGAGGAATAACAGACTATTATAAAGACCAGTAACAGCATACTATGTACATAGAGCCATATTATATTCTCATGTCTTCACAGTAATGTGCAAATGTGACAAATATGGCTTTCATTTTTTTCCTTAAGAAAGTAAGACATAATTATACAGAAGAATGTTTTAAAACACTTAGTTGGATTTCACCTTTTTGTGAAACCTGTTCAGTCTTCATTGCATCGGGGTTAAGGAGCCACCCCAGTTTGGGGGTGTAGTTCGGGTGTGTTTCCAGGAGGGGGCACAGATTCCTAAGGCACAATATTAATGTTAAACATTTTTAATTTAGTCATGCTATTTTATTTTAGTTTTGTTTTTATTTTTTTTTTTTGTTTTTGTTTATGTGAAGTAATAGGTCGTTGCTAGTTATATAATAAGCGGTTGATTGTAAAAAATACAATGTTGAAGGCTACACTACATGCCTACTTGTAACTCCAGGAACATTAGCTAATCTGAAAACACACTATACAGCGCTCTATGTGAAACCAAGGTGGGTTTTTGGTAACATCCTTTTCCATACACGTAGCAGAGAGTTATAAGGCTTCTGCGGAATAATAATATTATAACTGAACAAATATTTTACACTCTTCCATAATGGTATTTACAGTTACAATAACTCATATTCTGACATTTGGTAAATAACATGTATCTTATATGCATCCTTCTTGCCTATCTAAAGTGCTTGCTTAACTGCGTGAGGAAAGAAAATGCATACCTGCTTTAGGTGCAACAAACCCTCAAAAGAAGTAGCTGAAATATTTGCTGTGGATTTGAAATGCATTCTCAGAAATTGAAATTATTGCTAAATTCAGTGCCCTTACTAGGCAATCATCTATATTATTTGTCATATATAAATATATGCATATATACTAGTATGTATGTACATGCATACATATTCATCTATCGTGTAAAAGATAGATTTCAATTTTTTGTCCATCAACCTTTTTTATTTTGTGCTATTCAACTCACTTGTGCTATGACAGAAGCTGGATCAAAATCAGAATCTTACCATGCTACTACTACCAACCCTATGATTCATTAGCACGTAATGAAAGCAATATGCAAAAAGAAAGCTGAGATGATGATGAATCAGGAGGCTTTTGAAATGCACTGAGAATAAGGCAATAGGCTGTACATTACAGCAGAGGAAAAGCTGAGGAAATCCTGGAATTCATAAACGTGTCTTACTGGAGTTGGGATTGCTCTCCCTACTCTGCTGCAGAGTCCTATGCTTTTTTCCAGTATCATTCTCCAGAATACAAGCTCTAGAGTTTCTGCACCTACCAACACATTTAATGGTAGGAAATTCAAAGCTTATTAAAAATGCCCTGATGCCACAACCTGGTAAAATAAGGCACTTCCAGGGCTGTATTCCAGCGGTGCCATGCCAAAAGGATCAGCAACGGGAAGAAGTGCTCAGATTTTGCTGAGTTTCCTAGTTTTGTCCCATGAAATGCGCCGTCTTGGAGCATACTCCTTCTTCTCTCTTTTGAGATGATTTTCTTTAAAAAAAGCTGTTTCATCAGTTGAAGTTGAGGAGCTGCTTCTCTGTAAGCAAGAGGTAAGTCTTCAGTTCCTGACATTCATTAAGGTGGAAGATCAGAGTGGTACCAGGCAACGTCTTTAGTTCATTTGGTATCTCCCGACTCGAGGTGATGTGCCAGCCAAGTCAAAAGTGTGTATTTCATACCAGGCCCACGCTGAAAGCTATGAGTGGACATTGGTACTGGAAAGGTCATTCCTTATAATTTCATTTACTGCAAAGAAAGAAGACAAGAAAAGGAATCGATTAGCATCCTGCTGCTGCAGGCAGTTGTCCTCAGTCCACAACCCACCCGAACTTGTACTCATTCCGTGACAGCTTCAGTACAACTCTGAACAGTAAGTGTGACATCACCAGGTTGCTTGTACAGGCTGATCACAGTGCAGACCCAGAAGGATTAACCAAGGTTATTAACATGCTAAATACCATGTAAAACCAGGCATCACAAAACCAGCAGCATCCTGGATCCTTGACTGCATCAAACATACTTAACATTTCAAATTGGTTACAGATAAAACATTTCATTTGCTCTAGAACTGCCTCAGAAATGTAAAGCCAGGAGGACCACAGAAGATCCTAGAATAATCTACTCCTTCCACAAAAAGAGCTGCTTGGAAAGTATGTTAGCCATGGTAGGTACTGGTGGCAGAAAGCTGCCAGTCACTGAACCTGGGTATGTGCAGCTGCAATGCCTAGATAGAATACAACTTCACATGCTGATTTTTTCCACTGTGACTTGATATTAGGGAAAAAAAAAAGAAAAAAGAAGAGAGGAAACTGGAAACTACTGCATGCTTGCCCATTCCCTGGAGCTGGTAACATGTTTAAATATATACCCTCCCATCATGGTGACCAATGCATGTAGACATACACTCTTTACTTCTCTCCACACAAACAAATGAGAGGGACAAACAAGTTTAAAAAACTCTCCTGGCAAGAGTCAGAGGAGAGAGTAAACAAGGTCTGCTATCTCAGCATCAGCCAGCCAGACTGCATCTCCACTGATAAAGAGTTGTTTTCTTTATTCATGAGTCTTCTTACTTTCTTTTCCCCCTCCCCTGAAGATCATCAAGCAATACAGTTTCCCACACTCCAGTTATGTCCATGTGATTTTTGGCAGATGGACAGGAAATGACTGAACCTGGCAAAGGTCATCGACACAACATCCCTTTTATTTCCACTCCACCTCCCTACACCAACTGCCACCACCTGATTTACATGGAGATAGACAAAATGCCGTCAACAGGACTGTCACTGCTTCTGAGCTTCTCTAACATTGCCAGGACTGGGAGACACGTGCCCACGTCATGGAAGCACCATGGATAAGCCTGCATTTTCCCTTCCTTGTGGGCTGCTCTTCACAGTAATCCAGATAACTTCATGTGTTTACTGGAAAAGACCAAGCCTGTGTAAAACCAGTTTCCTGGTTGCAATTAGTTGGGTACGTTTGGTGTTGGTTTTTATGGCTTGTTGTTTTTTTTTTCCTGCAGACCTATTGCCCACTTAGTAACTGCAGCACATGAATCAGTCAGGATTTGTGTCACAGGTCCTGGCCACCAAAACCAATTCTACCAATGGATACACACACCATACTTCAGAGAGGAAATATCAGTTGCCTTTGTAACTATCTATTTACATCAGCAAACTAAGAAGGTATGGAAACAAGCTATGAAAAGACAAAGCAGTTCTTCCCCTTGAAAGTGCTGTGGAGTTAATCTTTAATATTACCAAAGAGCAAAAAAATTCAAGTAGAAAGCCCTGCATTGAGGCAAAGACTGCTCTGCATGCATCCAAACCCGGCCAGAAGTGCCGCCCCATTTACATGAGGCCAGACTCCAGAGAGCTTTAGGGACTGAGTCTCTGCCTTGAATGCAAACAGCATTCAATTTCTGTGGAATTCTGCCATGATGCTTTTGTAAAGATCACTTCTGTGATAAACTTCTCAAGGCACTCTCACGTCTGCAGCAAAACCACACAGTGATACCTTCATGTTTTATGTGACAGTGAAAACAAATCTTCCTACCGGCCAGGCAGCATCACAGTTTTGCTAACTTTCCCTCAAAGCTTCTGTTAAATCAAATAAAATTAAGACACTAGTCAGGGATAGCCTCACTCTTTGTACAGTTACTTAGTGCTTAGAAACATTAAATAATGAATCTTCACAGTGCTTCTGTAAAATGTGAACATAAATGTCACTGGTATGGGGACATGCAGGTGGGAATGTGAAGGGCCTCCCAATCTCAGAAAGGATTAGCACCAAGGCATCTCAAATCTCTGACTAATGCTGTAGCACTTGCTGAGTTACTCTTGCTTCTTTCAGTAAAACTTTCAAAAGCAACAGCCTCAAACTGCTAGCTCATGATTTCCCCTATTAAAGCATGTAGCAATGGTATTTTGGAAGCAACTTGATGACATGAGCCGAAGGTCCAACTCCAAAACCAGCTTAGGCACTCAAGAGGCTGCCCCTTCCAGTCACTCCAGGTATCTTCAGCTGATCCTCTGTCACTTGAGCGCCGTAGGACACGTCTTACTCCAGATATGACACAACTTTTCCTTTCAGCTGGGAGCCCACCTGCCTTGGCTCAGGCCATGAGACCACAGTGCTCCCTGAGTCACACTCTCTCCATCTCTCAGCAGCCAAATCAATTTGTCCCCAGCTGAAATCACTCATATTTTGTTACTGACTCACAGCAATTTACTGCTTGTTTTTATTTTATATTACTTTCTTAAGAAAGGTGGACTTTTGCTACCTTGATGAGTAAGCCTGGTGTCCTCATGCAACAACATCTGGCAGCTGTTCAACAACAGTCACTAGACAATGGCACCACGGACTTGGGAGACAGCTGAACCTCAACCCAAGTGAATCCATCGCCACCAGACATCACAACCAAACAGGGCCAAAGCCACCAAGAGGACACTCAATATCTCTCTCCTCCACAGTGGTCTGGACAGTGTGGCTCAGACACAGCTCTCTTTATTTCACTATTTCACTTGCTGTTTGTAAAGACCCACTGCAGTGTCAAAAATGCAAAATATTCCCAACAATGCAGTGGAAAAAACCTGCAGAGAAGGACAAGGTGCATGCAAAAGGCCCAGGTGGGGGAATACGTGGCAGCACAGCTGACCTTGAAGTAGCAGACAGCTAGCAGAGATGAAAGGGGAAGTGTGATTCGAGCGGGCTTTCCCTCACTGCCCACCCAGACACCTGAGGCTGCAAGGAAAACCCTCTGGTGGGCGGAAACGGGGGAAAACCAGGAGGCACGTGCATGTGAAGTGTGCTGGGTTTGCTAGAAGGATGCTTCCCGCTACCCACAACTGCATGGTCCAGCACTCTCATGAAGACTCTCCACATTTTTTCTGATTTCTGGAAAATTTACTTCCTTTTAATACTCTAAAACGTGTTAACATTTCTGTTGCATGCTAGGAAATACTTTATTTTGATCAAATGGAATGTCTTGGAATATTTTGTTTGACCCCAAACTGATTTTTCTTTCGTTTGGCAAGAAAACATCAATCTTCTCATTGTAGGCTGACCCAAGACTGTCCTTCCCAACAGCAAATCAAACCTCTGTTACTGAAGTGTGGTTCTGCTGAAGCATCCTGTGTGTCCATCCACACCAGTGTTACAACTACCACTACTGTCAGTTCTTTGGGAAAGAGCACAAGAACCAGCACACCTCCAGTGGTGCTGTCTCTGGTTCATCTTTGCTCTGCTGGAGGACTTTGTGAACCAGAGGTCTGCACCCTTTCTTCTAATGGACTTTGATGAACTTTCTCCCATTAAGTTTTCTAGTAACCTTCTGAACCTGTTTTGGCCTTCACAGTGTCGTGTAGCAATGGGTTCAGCAGTGTACATATGTGAGGGTGGAAAAAGTTTTTTTTTTCTCTTTTAAATTTGTTTCTTGTAAATTTAATTCATGTTTCAAGTAAATGAGCTGACTGTTCCCAGTTCACTATCTCCTTTGCCATCTATCCCTTTGGTATCCTCAGAGCTCCACTTGGTCCTGTAGGACTACTGCAGAACCTAGAGAGGCAAAATCTGATCATGCAGATGAAGTAATTGACACTTTTCTCTTGGCTTTCACATTTGTAACAATATATTTATTATATAGTTAAGGAGAATCAGCTGGTTGCAGTCTTGAATGCTCAAGTTTTGAATTATAAACCTGCTACTATTACTGGAGGATTGTGCATGCTCCACAGAACAGCAGTATTCATTGCAAGCAGCATTTTGGCCCAGGTTTGAGTTTCATTCCTAAAGCAAACGCTGGTCTTTGATTCCCCAGCTGCTTGGATACACATCCATTCATGTCTGCAGTACCATTCCAGGAGTAGCTGGGTTTTGAATAAGCACAACATTTTCAAAGAAAGGTTCCAATGGTTTTACATTAATTTTTAAAACAACATAACCTGAGTACTAACAAAGACCATTTTATAACCAGGACAAATGAGATCCAAATGATTATCCAGCTGGTTACAGGCCCTACATACAGCTTAGCAGCAGATCTGGGATAGCATGCAAGATGTTTAATCTTTCAACGCCTAAAGTAGCACAACACTTCCCTTAAAGCACCAGGTTGATCCCTATCAGACCAAACAGCTGAGTACTATGATTTACAGTGCCTTTGTCATCAGATTTTTTTTCACTGTTTTTCTGCTGGCTTTGATGGGGAGGCCACTGTCGCTTTCATAGCTAACACCTACAGTTCCCCACAATGCCTTCTCTCAACTGCTATTTTCCATTGTCATGTTCAGCTTTTCCACTGACAGAAAAGTCAAAAAATAATAACACTGACAAATGCAGGTAACACGTGACCTCTCTACCTGTCAAGGCTTCTGAAAGAGGAACCTTTCCTTTGCTAAACAGCAGATGCCACACTAGCAGGATGTGGTGAGCTGTTACCCCACATTTTAGTTTAATAAGGAGTTTTTTTCCTCTTATATTTAATTTTGCTTTGAAATGCCCTTGCAATGGAAATTTCTGCTTTACTAATTAGCAAAATCAGTGTCTTACTGATACACCAGTTTGGGTTCCTGCACGGAACAGGACAACCAGATATATCTGTACAAATGTGGGTTCCTTATATAGATGTGAACTTCATAGGAAATGCAGTATTTTTAACATTTGGTGGCTGTACATGGATTCCATCAACTGGTAAGACTTTGAATTTCTGCAAATTTCTGCTTTTCTTGCATCTGACTACTACTGTGGATAACAATGTGGCCTTCTGTTTTAAAAAAATACCTGTTCTTCTGAGACAAAGTTCTGCCTTCCAGCTCAGACACTGATCCCGCTCAAAGCGAAGAAGTTGCAAGGTCAGTGGTGCAGGGAGCTGGAAGAGGGCACATGCACAGGGTTTCCCCATCTGGGAAGATACAAATAAGAGTTTGAAGACTTCATACTCCTAAAGGTGAATGTCCCCCAAGAGTCTGAAAAAATGGGAAGCGAGCTGAGAGCCATGGTCAAGCTCACAATTATGAAGAGCTGAGTCTACAGTTTTGTGGGTGAATGGTATCAGTTTGAAAACATACCCCATTCCTTTTCACATTGCAAGCAGTAACATTAAATCTCCGGTTTCTGGCTAGGTGAAGTTGCTGTCTTGTCACACATGTGGATGTCAAAGACCAATGTTCCCATGACTTCAATCTATGTCAGCAGGAGCTCAGAAAGGCTTGCAGAAGGAGACTTTTACTGTTGTGCCCCTTTATGATGGACTCTTCTCTCCCACAAGGGAGCTTTGTGGCTCTTCACTTCACTCTTTTTTAATACACAGAGAGGTGTGATAAAAGTTTAGGCAAAAGGACACTCAAAGGTTTGGCCCTGAGCTGCCACCTTGTGTTTCACATGCCCCTGTTGCCGTGTAAATAGCGATGGCATCAACTCAGCTCCTTCAGGATGGTTTTTGGTTTCCTCATCAACAGAAAGTGCCACATGGCATGTCCCAAGACATCCAGGCATGCAGGATCACATGAAGTTTCTATCCACAGCTGGCTAGCCAACCTTTGTTAATTACTTCATGTCCGCCTGTGTCTGCTAGGGACCACTGCCTCTAACACAGAGCAGAATGGAAGACAAGAGGCTGAGATGCCATAAACGCTGTCTTGATGAAAATGAACAAATGCAGCCGGCTCTGACTGGTTCACATGGTGTGGAAAACACAAGTAATACCAGCTGCATCTTTCAAGCTACGTGTGTGGAAAACCTGTGGTAAATCACACTCCGATTCTGCCATGTCCGGACAATAATGCTTCATCTTTCAGATGGGTGTAGCTGCCCAAGCAGTACAATGCCATGACTGGAGACCTTATTTGGATGGTGTTTGACACTGCACAGCTTCTGTGTCAGAGCCTCCAGAAGGTCTGTGGAAGGTCTGAGCCACCTCCAGAAACAAGCAGCAGTCCTGAAAGCAAAACTGCTTTGGTTTGGCTCATTGTTTTTGCCTCCTGGCAGAACTCACTAGCTCAGGTCAAGCCTTACATGGGTACAATTACAGCGACATCCAGGTCAGGGATCTCTCCACACAGCTCATTACACAGTGTGGATATACCCACAAGTGCTCTGAATTTCTGCTGTCACTATTCAGCACACAAAGAGACACATAGCTCTGGAGTGACTAGGAGTTTGACGCTGACACCACGCTACCTGTAGTAATTCTTTGTAGTATGACGTTCACTTTGCTGCCTATAATTATTGCCCTCGGATTTTTTCCACCAGCAGTGATGCCATATCTTGCTCCATCAGGCTTCTGTGCTCTTGTATGCCCTTCTTTTAGATGAAATGCCACATATTAGAATCACTGACGAGGAATTCAAAGTTGCAGATGAATGCAGAGGAAGCCAAAATACAGGAGGAAAGTTTTCTTTCCTTATCTCCATGTAGAGGTTTTATTTTAAGAGAAAAATGGCTAAATATAGATGCATATACAGTGACTAAAAAAAATTAAGCTCTTAGTATATACCATCCCATGACTAAAATTCTACAGTTTTTATCAGGGTACCTACTTCCTCACTATTAATAAGCATCACTAATTTTTGACATATGAAAGGTGCAACAAACAACACAGAATTGTTACTCAAATCACAGAAAAAAATTGTTTTTTCTTACAGAAAGTCTTTTTTCAAAGCTAGTAGGCATTGTTCTGTGAGTGAGGCAAAACATCAGAAAACAGTGATATAAATTCTTGAGGTGTCAGACTGTAATGCAAAACTATAGATCACATGAAAGCTTACTGAATTTAAAACCAAACAAAACAAGTCTTGTGAAGCAGTGGAAACTATAACTTCACACGTTCCACAAAGAAGTCAGATCTTGTATTACCTCAGGTGTCCTGGATGTGTTTAAACCTTAAACTTATTTTTATCTGTTTAATCATAATAAGCCACTACCACAGGGCATGCTATTTTTGGAGACAGAGAATAGGACAGTGGAGCAAGTGAGTGACAACAAGTAGCAGGTTTGAATAAAACATGATCCTCCCATAAGAACATCAGCTTGGCACGACGGAAGGCATTGTTGTGCTTGACAGCCATTACCACGGAGTCATTTTCCTACGTGCTCTACCCTCTGCCTTGTTTAGTTTAACCACTCCAAGTCTCGAAGGGCGGCTGCACTGCGGAGGGCTAATGGGAAAGGTTCCTTGTAGTGTGATGACAGCACTGTGCGGCTGCAGTTTAACTGGGGCTCTTGAATAGGTGCCCAGACTAAATGAGTCCCATCCTATCGCACCAAAATTTCTGTGTTTCAATTTTTTCATCCCTCCCATATGCAGCCCTGGAAACGCCCCGCATCTCTTGCTCTGCAAACACTTAGGGATGAATTCCCCGGCTGCTGGAAATTAGCTTAAGGATCAGCAGAGCTGCAGTGATTTCCAAAACACTGGAGTCTAAACTTCAGCTTGTTTTCACTCCTAGTCTGAGGATGGCTGCACTCAGTCTCATTTGCCCTTTTTACCAAAGAATCAGAGACTCAAGAGGAATTTCAGGTAGCCCTCACTGAGGCCAGCCTTTCTTGGGGAGACGGGGATTTGGGCTGTGCAGAGACTGCAGGATCTGCCCCAGTATGATGCAAGCCTCATCTGACACACACATAAGCACACGTGTGAGGGTAAGGCTGGGCAATGAACAAATAAACCACATTTTAACCAAAATGATGTGTTTACGTTCCTAAGAACATCTGTAAGGGAAACAAAACAGACATATTTTACATTTTACACAAAATTTCCACGCGACAGATAAACTACACAAATGTTACCTAAGGCAGCCAAAACCTGAGGTCAGCACTGCTGGAAGCTTTGTGGGTACCAGTCCAGAAGGAGCAAGGAGGGCCACGCACCCCTTCACCATAGACAATAGGAATTTGCCCCTGTCATGAGCAATACAGTAATGTAAATTGATCTTGGTGAAGAGTTCTCCTTTTCAATCTAGTGCCCAACAGTGAAACAGTACTATCGGATCCCGGCATCCAGAACTCATGATTTGTGCCCTGAAGCATGACAAGACTAGATTGAAAATCAAAACAAATTTTAAGGAATTCTGCATTTGATTATTTTTCTAGCCTCCAGACATCTCTGGCATTGTTAAATCCTGAATGCCACCGAAATGAAACTTCCCTTTTTTGTCTTTTTACTCTCATTTTCCTGATCCCATCTTCCAAGGTTTGCCGTACCTCACAACTAGCTGTCAATTGAAGCATAGATAATGCTTGTGACACGAGGCTCTCAAAGTATCCTCTGGCTAGAAAAGCAAGGTTAAAGCCCACCTGAAGGCCCCAAGGGCTGGCAGGTTCTAAGGTTCACCAGCTGTGAATGGGAGAGGGGGAGTGGGACTGAACAGTGTCACAAGGCTCTGAGCCCAATACTGAAGGCTGTGACTCAGAGACTTCATGCCCTGCCAAAGGAGCATCCCATGTGCAGGAATCCAGCTTTTCTGTGGGCAGCTGACACCAACCCTTCAGACCTCACATAGCCATCAGGCCAGACCTTTCTACATAACACAAGAAAGGGCTTTTCTCAGCATGCTGGAAAAGGGAGAGGTTAGCTTTAGAGAGAAAATAATTCTGGGGGTACAGGAGGAAAAAAGAGAGCAAGAAAAGGTCCATAATCTCTATGGCTTTCTGATTTCAGGATTTTAAAAAAAGTAAAATAAAACTGAATTTTTCTATCGATTATACAATTATTAATCTTTTTAGAAGCTTTTCTAACATTGCACATAATGAGCAATTCATCAAAGCATATTAGGTGCCACAAAAGTTGCATTCAATATAAAGGGGTCATTAAGTTTCTTGTAATTGCACATTACTGAAGCTTTCATTAGTTCTAAATCAAATCAATGGGATGTGCATGTATGCTCTTTAATTGACTTTATGTAATAATAGTGTGGCCCATAGTGATCCTCTGGAATCCTCCAAAATGAGCCACCTTGCACTGCTGTTTATAAAAAACCAGCTTGTGTGCAGCTGGGCATATCAAGTAAAGCAAAGAAACAATAAATGAAGGAAAGAAAGAAGCACCTTAGGTCACACAGCAGTATTTGCTGGGTGCCCTTTTCTTTCCATACGTAGAGAACGGCCAAAAGACTTCACTCTTCTTCCACTCAACCAGCCTTAAAATCTGATGGACTTGAGCAGAAGTAACATGGTCTCAAGAATGGAGGTGTCCTGAAGATAAGTTAAAACAGGGTCTATATAACCTTTTTCTGAGCAAGAACTGTTTGGTTGTCTTTTTTTAATTTTCTTTTTTTTTTTTTTTTTAATGGATCCAGCTTGCCCTATTATCATCACCACCACCTCTTTCCTTTATAGCCCTTTTCATCAGTGAAGTGCCACAGAAAAGATCAGTGCCCTTATTCACATCATCCAGCAAAGACGGCACCCACCCAGGCAGGGACAACAGGAGGATGCCACTGTGTAGACCATACACAATGTGCCTATGGCACAGCGGGTGGCCACTGCGGGGACACATCTGTGCCTCGCCTGTGTGAAGGCTGAGCTTTGTTTGGTAACCCCTAACCCACAGGGGTTTTGCTCAGTCAGATGAAATGATGACCATGAAGTGACTCAGTGAGTGGCAGCACGCTGCTAAATGGAAGAGAAAGGCCGGGTGGGGCTAATAAAATTTTTATGTGTTTGATAAAGGAAAAGAAATCCACCTATGAGCCTGCAGGGGACTAGGCTGGGAAAGGTCACGCTAGCTGGGGGAAATCCTTAGGTGATGGAACACAGCTGCTAATCTTTAGCAGTGGGCAAGAACCTGGGCTGGCTCTGGGAATCTGAACTGGTGGCTGCGAAGAGATGGCAAAAAAATGGATGCAATAAAAGGCTGTCATGCAATAAATTTGCTTTTGGCATGATGACCTGGTCAGCACCATAATGTGAGCTGTAAGTAATGCTACAGGATTTAATGTCAACTGCAGCCGCAACTGTTGCTGGAGAACACTGCAGTTCAAAGAGGAGTGCATGTCCTCTTTGTCATGGCTCCTTGGACAAAAGCACTGGCAGTGTTCAATGACACTCATGCATTGACTTTGTACCACCTTAACGAGGGACAGACCTTTTCATAACAAAACCCCCATCCAGTTTGGCTGGGAAGCTTTGATCCAAAGGCTGATTTCAGTGGAGTCACACTGGAGACACACCAGTGCAGCTTGGGCCATGATGTGGAAACCCTGAGGGTGTTAGTGGATTCTGTCCCCAGTGTGGAGATGTGGCTGTGAAAACTGCACCCGGACTGTTCCTGGATTCCAATACTCCTTGGATGCTAAAAGCACCTACAGCAAGCATCAGCATCAGCAGCTGGAAGAATACTCTTTATTTTAACGTGGTCCCAGTGTGACAGAGCTGCAAACCCGACAAAATGTCTTTTCCTCTTTTCTCCTCTCCCACATGCTGTGCCTAGCTGCAGAATGGCTCAAGCCCTGGCTGGACTGACAGAGCAATGCCAACAGTAAAATCACCACATGCAGTTGCAAGAGTTTAGCAAGAATCACAGCTGGACTCCCAGGGAAGACAAACCCTTCCCTGCTTGACACAAGAACCCTGCTGATGCTCAGTGCCCTCCACTAAAAAGGAAATTTATTCTGCTCCAAGAACAAAGCACTGTAAACCTGCAGCTAGCACTAGAGAAGTAGGAAAAAGGCACTTGAGAGCAGGTGTACAACATCCATCTCTCAAACACACTTAAGGACCTGAAATTTTATTCAAAATGGTTGCATTACACTTTCCAAACAGCCACTTGCAATGTGCAACAGGCTTCTTTTCTGCCTCTTTTTGAGTACCTAGCTGAGAAATGACAGGGTGCTTCCATGGCGTAGGCTGCAATCTCACAGCACATCCAAACTCCAGCAGGAGTTGGCCTGCACTTTTGAGAGGTGCTTCAGGCAACAAAATGAGTGAAAGAACTTTAACAGTAATTCAAGAGGAGCTTTAAAAATTTAATAATGCTTCAATGAAGAAAACTGGCTGCTTTCATGAGATTCAGTCAGGTCAAATCAGCTAATTCAGAGCAGGAGGTAAACGAATGGAGGCTAACACAGCAGCTTTGGAAAATCCACACAACTACACATTGCCTGAAGGGGCAGGCAGGTCCCTGCTCCCTGGAGAGCTCAGCCAGGACATGCAGACCACAGGACCTAGCTGTGGGCATGCAGATGTACAACATCTGCCTCTCTCTTCAGAAGCATCCTTGCAACAAGAGCAACCCAGCAAGGGTCGGCGCTTGCTGAAGACCCTGTGAACCAACTGCTTTTTAGTTTGGAGATTTGGGAACATCAAGGACATTCCACTGATGAGATAAAAGAACAAAGTGCAACAAAGGTTTTGATGAAAGGTTGCACAAACTGATTGTTGTTTGCTCCACACAACAGCTCTTCTGGTGCACCACACCTTTTGTAAAACATAGTTCCATGAAACAAATTATCTCCAGTAGCTTCTGTCTACACACATTTCTGAAATACTTTCATTCCGAACTGTTTTGAGAGGAAACATTAAAAATAATGGAAACCTGGCAATTAATCAGATGGAAACCTTTGTTTCCATTTTACAGAACAGAAAAAAAAGAAGAGAGAATTATAAAAAGAATACCCAACACTAACTGCAAAGTAGGAAAATGAAAGATAAGCAGATGCCAGGGACTTGGACCACTGGTGTGCTGCATGCATTTGCCTGTGCTCGGATGTGGTTCTAAAGGGTGGGTCAGATCTGTGTTTGCTGTTCTCCTTCAAACCCACATAAACACCTAGTTTGAAACTTGGTTTTGACAAATGAAAATTCTATTTCCTTAAAAACTCACAAAATGAAAACCTTGAATTTTTTTTTTTCAAAGCATGGACGAAAGGCTCTCCTGGTCAAGACACAGAGCAAATATTTACAGGTGCTGGGGAGACACCATTTCCTCCCTTTAGGCTTCAAACTGGTGTCTGCCACATGATTTTATCCATTCAATGAATCTTTTTTTTTCCAGACATCTGCCAAGAGGAAATAACTTTGCTGTATTGGGAGTCTGGGAATCCTAGAAAACAATCTTAAATCCATAAAATAATTGAAGTGCAATTTTACTGAGCTGTTCAGTTCGATTCTGATTTTTGCTACAATGTCAACAAGAGTTTAATTTGTTTTAAAGTTTAGGTTCTTAAATCTGAGTGATATACGGTAGTTTACAGCTTGCTGGCAACAGCTACTGTGGAAAAAAAAAAGGAAAGTGCATATAAAGGCGGTTCTAACTTTGACATTGTGAAAGCAGGGAGCAGTGCCAAGAGCAGCAAACAGCATGGCTTTCCCAATCCTGGCTGGCTTTAGGGACTGCTTGCTATTGACATCAGTCGCTATGGGATACATTTCCCTGCTCTAACAAATCTCATCTGGAGCCTGTAATTAAAAAAGAAATGTCTCAAAGTGTAATTTCTTTCCCTAAAACATTCACAGATGTTAACTGGATTGCTAATAGTGTAAGATGTCTGTGGGTGGACATCTTCCTCCTTATCTGCTGTGTCAAAGGGGACAATTTATTTATTAAAACCAGTACTAAAGGTAGTAAATTTTCTGCATGCGTATTTGTGTATGGGGGTGGTGTTGTCTGCTTCCCTAAACTGCTTGCCAAATGAACAATTTGGAGGTGTTTTTCTTTATAGTTTTTTTTTCTTTTCTTTTCTCTCAGAAGTCATCTCCAAAGTCAGCCTGATTTAAAAGGTAATCAGAGTGACTAAAAATGTCTTTGCTGAGCAGATTAAGAAGTATCCTGTCTGAGCTGTAAAATTATAATAAAAATAAAAGTGGTGGTAATAATAATAATAATACCAATTCTAGTAATAATATTAGTGATGTAAGTTTCCTGCTCCAGTGACTTTCCACCAGTGTCTTTGGCTGGCGCCCCTTGGTAAGAGCTGCTAAAAGCATTTACTGGAGCTGCTGGAGGGCCAGGGAAGCTGATCTGCTTCAGGTACACACTGGACATGCAAGGGGGAGAACATGAAAAAGGGATGAGAAACACGTGTCCCTGGGGAAGCAAAAAGGGGTTCTCTTGGCTCTTGGAGAGGGTGGCAGCCCCAGCTCTGCCATGGAATGCTGCTCCCAGCCAAGCACTCCCCCTCCCACATGGCCGTGCAGAGCATCCCCCCGGTAGCCCGCAGGAGGTGATGGCTGAAACTCTCCTTCCTAACACACGCAGCCCAGACGCAGTTGTCTGCTTGGGCCTTTCTCCCGCCAACTTCCCTCCCTCTTGCTTTTCATTTTCTTTTTTCAACCAGCTTTGATTGGAGCCAGAGCCTGGGGTAAAGCAGAGGAATTTCTAGATTTTTCTGAGTGCTGTGAGCTCTTGCTGTTTTCTGATACCTACTTCCTGCCATATCTAAAATAACAGCAGCTGCAGGGGCCTGATAGAGAAGAGCTCCAGGGGAGAAATTCTCACAAATGGGGTGGGAACGAAAAAAAAAAAAAAAAAAAGAAAAAAAAGACTTATTAGGGAGACGATAACACAGAGAGCCAGCATCAGATTAATTGTTGGAGCTGATAGCACCACAGGCTGCGGATGCTGTTGTCAGAGGCAAACAAATCCCATAAAATGGCCATGGGAATGATAAGTCTCCATGTTTGCTGGGATAACAGAGGTAGCTTTACAGCACTTACCCTATTGTATAGAATATCATGCCTCGATTAGCTAATGTCTCTGAGGGCCAGATAAGTCAGGATGAATGTCCTGCCTTAGAAGGTTTCATGCTTTCTCTTTGGCATGGCTATCTATGGAGAGCTGCAACAGAAATCTTTGTACACATACAGAAGGTCCCCTCTTTAGAGAAAAACATCAGAGAAAATGGAAAATTGTTGAAATTACATTGTTTTCCATGGAGAACACATGGTGCAGTGTTGTCATTGTCTCATTACAGACCACATGAATGAGTACAGCCAGTCAAGAGACTTCCAAAAAGGGACCTTATATATTTGTAGCTCCCAGGCTAGAACTAGTCTGGGAGAAGAATGTCTCTGTCCTAGTGGCATAAAGGGTGACAGAAACAGATATGGTGCACTCATACAAAATACACTAATGCACCATTCAGTGTGCAAGAACACACTGAGATCTCCTTGAGATCCCTTGCAACCAACACAAACATTGCTTTAAATATCAGCACACCCAAAGAACCAAAGTGAGTGTGCTTGAAGCACTGCCAGTCAGTGAAATACAGGCAGCATTTCAGGTTATTGTATGTGCCATTAAACTTAACATATTAATGTAATTCTACAGTTACTCTGGGACCTATAACTTGTGACTGCATCAAGTTTTGGGTCCTGAAATTTTCACCCAATATTAGAGATTTTCATGCATTATTTATTTTCAACACAGGAGTTTTTAATACATTATTAAGTGAAGGTCATCATGACTGTGAATTGGAGCCTGATCCAAAGAGTGCAGGAGACAACGGACAAATTCCTACTTGCTTCAATGAACTTTGAATTAAGTTCTTATTAAACACAGACAGACATCTGCAAAGGTAGTCTACAAATACACAATGTACTGGTCTGATGGCTTGGCAGTGACTGTATTGTAAACACTCTATTTTGTTCATTATTCCCAAAAGATCATTTGAAATATTTTAATGTTGATATGCAAAAGGGGCAGGTAGATGTGTTCTCTTATTTTGCCTGAAATTTGAAGCACTCAAGACTTTCCTGAGGTCAACAGACTTACTTCTGATTTCCACCACTCAAACAGGACAGGAACATTTATGTGTTTACTTCAGTGTGCTGGTTTTAGTGCATACGCATGTAGGTACAGTGTGATCCTAGATCCCACCCACTTTCTAGGGAATAGTGGAAAACCATGCACAGGGTTTTAGTAGCAGCATGTAGTTTTTCTTTTCTAGATTTTAAACCATTTCTCTAGAACTAAAAATCTTTGTTTCACTTGAGTACACAGCACAGCTGCCAATTTTTAGTTGTTAAAACAAGATCATGTTAAGGTACTTGGTTCTTCCCATCCTCAAAAGTGGCTCCTTAAGATATGAACCATATCTTGTTCATATTCAGGTAATTAAACAAACTGGCCAAGTTTAGACAGACTAGACAACATTCTGGCAAAAACTCATGAAACTGAATATAGCTAAACCATTTTTTTTAAAGTTACACTTGACAATACAAAGAGAGTGAATTTGTATTCCTGTAGAAGTAGAAGTAGTGAGAAAATATGAGGCATTGCTTAATCCTGTTTGCCTAATCCACTGTTATGGCTGTGCTGCATTACGTATGCTTACAGAGCAGTACATTTATAGCAAACTGGGTAAGGAATTCGGGAGTAAGATTAACAAGCTTTCCTTTCACACTAGACTAGATCAGATCACAGCAGGAGATCAATCTGCAAAAATTCCCAAATTTTGTTCAAAAAAAGCAAGCACAGTGAAGGTCAGAGACAGACTAAAGAGCAGCATGGCAATTATTTACTGACATGAGACTGGAAAGAACATCACATGGAGCACAACTTGGACTTCAGATACATAGGAAAGAATGGTTCATTTTATGCCACTAATCATAGCCAAGGATTAAGATATTTTGGAAAAGCCCTATTATTTCTCATTCTGCAAACCCGGATTTCATTACTGGTAAATCATGAAGTTTATGAAGTCCATTCATACAAATTAATTTCCTTTCCTGATTTCCACTGGCATGTGAGACACAGATACATAACAGAAATAAAAGTTTGCAAAGGAAAAGAGAAAGATACACAGAAATGTCTGTTAGTACTTAAAAGAAAGGTAATCTCAAGACAGGATGTAGCTAGAAGAATCATCCCTGCAGCTAGTACATTCATTCTTAAATAAATTGGTTTTGGTCTGAACAAGGAGAAATCAGTGCAGCTGCACTACAATTAGAGGGATCTATGCTGAGTTACTCCAGTTGCCTCTATCAAAAATACCCAATGGTAAGTTCTCTCATTCACAGGATTTTAATTTTGCAGCAATGGAAAATCTAGATGTCTTTTCCATATTATAAGAAATATTCCCATCTACAGATCTCAGCAAAGAATTCTTGCAATCATTTTAGTGTCACAAGATGTGGGGTTTTCCCCCTTCAGTGGTGCTTCCCCCAATGAAAGATTTTCATATGAGATGTAAATCTGTCTTCAGACAACTTTCTGAACACAGATATTTTTCCAAAAATAGGCACAGGGAGGTGGTGGCCACATCCCTCAGGGGATGCACGACAGAAAGCATGATACAGCCTCATCTAGCGTCACAAGCATCTGCCAGCTCCTCCCTGAAACAGGCTCTTAACTGACAGCAGAGAAATTGTGTTGGTTGCTGCAGAAATTTAGATTTTACTATCAGAGAAACCATAAAAATCACCCTGAAACCTCAGGTATACATCTGGCTGACCTCTGGTTGGCTGACCAAAAGTTTTTAGGGTCACAGCTCACACCATGAGATGCAGACAGCCCTGTATCTTACCCCCTTCCTCACTAAGATAAATGACAGCAGGTTTGCTGCAAATTTCAAAAGCGGATTTTTTTTCCTGAGTATTCATCTAACAAACAAAGAAAAGGTCTGTCTATTTGTAGATTTCTTGGCAGGAAATCTGGCATCTCTATCGAAGTCTGCTCACTTTTCATACACTCCTCTGTGCTGAGTGCTTGAATCCAAAATATTCCTTTTAATAATAAAGCCTACCCTACAGTTAGCTAATGGTACTGTTATGCAAGGGCAGGTTTTGGTTCCAGCAAAGTAGTTCATGGCAGCAGAAGGTGCTCTGGTTTAAAATGGTGATGTTCCCCATGACAAAATTCAGTGGAAGGGAAGGGATTAGAGAGGAGTTTTCTCTTTTAATTTAGCAGATGATTTTTTTTTTTCAGAAGTATCCAAGTGATTTTGGTCTGGAAACACTTAAAAATTTGTGATGAGACACCATTCAGTCCAGGTGCTTTTCCTAAGATAATATTAAATATAGCTTTGGAAATTTTAGCAGATGTTCCGTTTTTTCTAGTTCAAAATTTCTTTTGCTACTACTCTGCCTTTATGTAAATAGCTGACTCTAATTGATTCTCTAATTTAGTGATTCATAATCTGTTGTGAATCTTCTGTTAATTTACATGAGAGTGTTATTATTTCCCTGATTTAACACATCCTGTTTTAGAACACCCATCAAAGTTGATGGAAAATTTTTTCATGTCACTTGGATGACATCCTAAATGTAACTTGAATGCCATCTTTCGAAAGTTGCAAAGTAAGGGGATTTCCTGTTCTATTCTTCAGTTGTATATCCTGAAAGTGAGCTTTTACAAATCCTCAACTGCCTTGTCAAGGTCTGATCGCTTCTACTCCTTCTAGCACTATTTTTTCTGGGTAGTTTCCAACTGGGGAAAAATAAATGGATCATATATTCTTATTTTTCTCATTTTTACTGAATGCCCTGTTACACTCTAAGTCTTAAAACTGATAAGAAAATTTCTCACTAAGTTCAGGTGATGGGACTATATTTATTCAAAGACTACTTCTCACCCCCTTCATTTTTACCATATTTCTGAGTGGTTTTTGGTCTCCCTATGGGACCTTTCTCTACCCAGTGGCAGCTCTGTAGCACTTTCCTTGCCCCTTAGAAAACCAGTCTGAGTAAGAACGTGGGAATAAGCCATGGGGTTATTTGAAGGTCCTGCCCTGGGGGAGCTGCCCACCAAACCTTTGCACTTGCAGGCAATGCAGCCATCTCAATGCAGATCACTACAGACACAAGGGCTCCTCTACCCTCTCTCCTTGAATCTATGTAAGTTTAAGGAGCACAATGCTCATTTCATCATCTTCTCTCATTTTTCTCTATACTTATATTATTTTGGGGCAAAGTGAGGTATTCTTTAGGCACACTTTTCCATGGCAGTCACATCCTAGGCTCTTACTAGTCATTTGTACCATTTCACTTTTAGACAAACTCCTCTCTCTCACACCCACAGTCATCCTTTCTCCTCTTCTTCCAGAATTAATCTTTGGGGGTTTTAGGTTTTTTGGGGGTTTTTTGGTTTTTTTTTTGGTTTTTTTTTTTTTTTTTTTTGGTGTTTGTTTTTTTGTTTTTTTTTGTTTTTAATGGTGATGTTCTATTTAACCCTCCTCTCATTTCTCTTTTTCTCAGGCCTTCTTTCATTCTAATTATGTCATCAGGTAGTTTCATACTCGAAGTCTGAAACTTTAAAATGCTTGCTGACGGTGCCACAGCTTCATGAGACAGCTGCTATTTTGCTTTCCTTACCAAGTTTCCCAAATGGAATGTATGTATATACACACATGCACTTGCCTGTAATTGTCACAAAGGGCCCCATTCCCCCATCCCTTCCAATGTGCTGAATCCTTTGCAGCCCGAGCTTTGACTGGGGTCTTGGAGTCTTGCAACACAGATCTGCCTCTGCCAGCAAACTCACACCAATTAAGCTGAGGGCTGCAGCTATCTCTGGAATTGTGAGTTAGCTACTAAAATAGCACCAAGGAGCTGCTTTCACATTAGCATGTCCTTCTGGCAAACCCTTCCTTGACTTCAGCATTGCTGGTTCCTCTTTAAGACTTTAGTTTACCATTGAAATGGCATGAAGTATCTGGGATATCAGATTGCAAAAAGGGAAGTCTGAATCCTCTAACCCCAAAGGCCATGGTCACCTTTATCTCTACAACTCTGACTATGTGCTGAATAGGGCAGAAATCAGTAGTTTGTCTAGAGGTTTGCCACCTCCATTGTCACCTACCAAGTGGTGACAGCTCATCCAACAGTGAGTCTGTGGTTTAAATAGATGGTAGTGTGCTTTTCTGGCCTATAAAGGTTCAGCACAGGTTTCCAGAAACAGTGGCAGAATTCCTGAAAAGTTTTCTGAAGCAGCCATTGCCCCTGGGTTTGTCTGCTGAAGCTAAAAGCAGAGTCTTCTCTCTGTGGCTGATGGCACTTTCTGCCTTAAAATCAGCTTTACTTCTTTTTATTTTGTAATGAGGTCTTTCCTCATCCTAACATACTCTCTGTGGGGAAGAAAAACCCAAGAAAAAAACGCTTGAGAACTTTTTCAAAGTTACCTAGGAGCTCAGGTTCTGGAACAGAACAGCCATCTCCATTTCTGGTGGCCCTTCCAGAGAGATCTTGTGCAGTGTCTGGTTGAGGTACAACTTGGCAAAACTTGGACTCATTACAACACTCTGCCAAACCAGAATTTGCATGGCATCAATTTTAGCAACTTCAGGAAACTCTAGCCTTTGACTGCTGGGACCCACAGTGTGTTGTGCAGTGGTGGACAGCTAATGAGTCAGGGAAGTTTCTCAGAACAAAGAAAATAAAGAGTGCAATTGAAAAAAAAAAAAAAACAAACACAAAAACAGTTTCTCTTTTTATGTAGCAAAGTCATATTAGATTATGAAGAACATTTGAACTTCCCAGTACTACTGACCCAAAGACATTATTGTAAGAAGAAGATGCCTGGAGAAGTTGCTAATGCCTCGTGCAGATGGTCAGAGGTGAAAGGCCTCAAGCCAATAGCTGAGTACAAGTGCAGCCTGGAGCTTGGTGGAACACAGTGATCACAGAGGAAAAAACATGCCACCTAACAGCAAAGAGATTGCCAGTCACTTCAGCTTTCCAAAAGAATAACTGGATAGCAAAAGCTCAGATGCCAGCACTAGTGACAATCACAGCTCAGAGGTGAGCAGCAGTATGGAGCTGCAATGGTTCAGGAACTGACTGTGCACAACAGAACCTCCAAGGGATGGGCTTCTCCACCTGACCTCATGTTTCTAAAAGATTTTACTCAACAGGCACCTGCAGGATTTTCAGGAGTCAGTCATGAGTACAAGAGATCACTCTCAACCACCACAACTACAAAGATGTAAAAGAATTAGAACACAAGGCCTTATAGATAATTTCAGACACTTTATCTGTGTATGGATTTGCATATGCGGGATAGAAATAAAGGTCAAAATAAATTTCTTCACTTAGTTATTTTTGGAGGCTTCTCTTGTGACCCAAAATAGCATTTTTTCTACTTCTTAAGTAATCTGCAGAAGACTTTGCTTATGAGGTGGCACTGAAACACATACTTTCCCTGAAGCACTAGAAAAGGAACTAACTGCTGCTCCCAGGATATCAAAATGGATTCATAATATCTACAGCAATACCTATTCTGCAACCCCAAAGGTATCACAAGAGTTATGAAATGGAACAGATCTTCAGCCCTAGCTCCCACAGAAATCTAACATCAAAAGTAATCTGGACAGTACAGACATGA
The DNA here is from genome assembly GCF_017590135.1 of Pyrgilauda ruficollis. Lineage (NCBI taxonomy): Eukaryota > Metazoa > Chordata > Aves > Passeriformes > Passeridae > Pyrgilauda > Pyrgilauda ruficollis. The sequence goes on along the minus strand of NW_024516764.1, from coordinate 263,226 downwards.
AGAATAAAATCTTGTCTTCTGCATTCTCTGCAGCAGTATGACTGTAGAAGAGTCAAAATTAAGTACAGAAATCATGTTTTAGTTGTGCAAAGAAAGGCAAGTGAGAAGCATTCTTGCATTTACATGATGCTTAGATAATGAGCTATAACTACATAAGGATCAAAGAATTAACTCACTAATTATGGATTTGGATAACCTGTAGCATTGCTTTTTCAGGACTGTTCCAGTGCTCATACTGTAATTTATATGTTCAGGAACAATATGGTTTGAGAGTTTTGACACACTTGCAGCACTGTCTCACTCAGCTTTCTGCTATTTGTCTTGCAGTAGGTTTCATGGTGAGCAAAATGGAGAAGACCTAAAAGTGAAGCCTGTAAAGGAGATAGAGGGTTGGTCCAGCTTCCTGGTTTGCTGACAAACCCAGCCAGGCTGGCCAGCGAGGACTAGGACTGCAGTTTTCCTACTGTACTTCTTACTCGCCGATTGTTCCCAGGTATTTTCAATGCCTAGGCTTTGCAGACTTCCTCAGTGACAGAGGAGGAGGGGAACATTTTGAGGGTCTGCTTTTTTTCATAAGCTTCCTCCCAGCCTGGTGATAAGCCTGTTGTGGAAGCCTGTGCCCCCTTTGGTTGCATCAGCTCCTCAGAGAGGAGGAAAGACCTGGAGCCAGGTTATCAAGCAGCCTGCTCTCTACAGCGATGGTCAAGCCACTATCAGGCCCTTGACCCAGCCCCCGGCTGTCCGGCAGACACAGATGAAACAATGAGCGGTGCCGTGCAGAAATCTGCTTGGAAAAAACTCCCTCTCCGCCTGTCTATCAGGGACCAGGCTTCCATGAATGCAGCTATTATGTGTGCTTTAACTACCAGCCACGCGCTTGGTCCTGTTCCCAAAGAACCCAAAGGGAACGGTGTTATTGACTTAAGTGGGAGCAGAGGCAGGCCCTCCACAGCTCGGGGATCCAGCAGCTTGCCAGTGCCTCTCCAAGAGCTCTGTACATGAAGTCAGGGAGGCTGCTCCCTCTGACACGGATGTGTTTGCTGGGCTGAGCCGCGAGCCCACCTCCACGGAGGCGCTGCGGGGGCCTGTGCCATATTCTGCTCCCTTGAGAAGAGGGGCATGCTACCACAGCTTCCCCACAAATGTTTTGACAGAAGGGGCTCAGGACACGAGAGCACAGAGGCCAAGGCACGAGGCCACACCTGAGCAGCAAATATTGCTCAGCTCAGCAAAAACCATTCAAACAAACAACATATTCCTAAAATAATTTGCATTGGAACAAAGCTTTCTCACGAAGCTTGTGCTTCTGCAAGCCATGTATTTTCCTTGGCACTGCTCCAGGCTTAAAAGCAGATGTAAATGTTACCAAGGCTCAGATACAGCAACTTCTTCCCTCCTGGCAGCCAGGGAAAGCTTACAGAAAAGAACCAACAAAACCTTTACCATTTGAAACAGCAACGCCAACAGTCATTGATACAGAAATGGAAGAATGAATCGGGCATAGGAGTGAGAAATGACTTCTACCAAGCTGCTCTCAGCTGGAAAGAGGGGGAGCAACGCAGCTGCAGACAAACACTTAATAACTCCAAGTGTTAATGTGAAGGTGTGTGTGCAGATGCACATCAACCAAAGGCTGCTTTTTCAACACTTTCTGCAGCTTTCCTGTCCCTTGGTCAGCCTCTGGCTCCCTTCACCAGTGTCTGGCATCACTGAATGGGGCTGGAGCCACTAAGGACTTCTCTGAAGGCACTGGACACTTTCTTGAAAGCCTGGGACTCAAGAACTTCCCTGGAAATGTAAGTGCTGACATTGAAAGAAAGCAAAGCTCCCTACTATATTTCACAGCATACCACAGCTAAGAGGTAGGCAGGTCTGCTCTGTGGGCAACTGCACACCGGCGGCTGCAGAAAACCAGGAAAGACACCTAGTCTGGTCATCAGTGCTTCTGGGGGCTTTCTTCTGGCGGGCCTCCTGGGAGACCCAATTCATCAAACTTGCTAGAAACAGCAAAATGCATTCCCGTGGGTGTGTGGTTTTGTGTAACAGGATCCCCCTCCAACCCAGACGTGCAAGTCCAACGAAGGTCTGACTCGAACGCATTACTTCAGCCCTCCCTTACTCATCGCCTACAACCCAAGCCCCAAATGTTAACGACTCAGCATGTTTTATCACAGTAGCATGTACACTTTCAATCATCATTGGAGATGAGGAGGGTCTAGGTTCAGGCACCATGCCAGGTTAAGTAAAACTTTCCATGAGGAAAGCTATTTGTTTTCTCCCAGAGCTGCGAGGCTTGTCCAAGAGGGAGGAAGGGAGAAGCTCGCCCAAGCCAAAGGTGTAGACAGTGTTACTGGACTTTACAGACTACCTGAATGTTGTTCTAATGACATTTGGACTACTGGAAATCACTGGGTGAACTCAGGAGTTTTCAAAGGCATAATTGTGGCAGAAGCAGACTAAACTTAATGCCTTAAGAGCCAATCGCTTTAATCATGAAGCTGAGATGTATGAAAAAGGATACATTTCAGCAAAAGAATAATTCTGTCTGCTATGGTTCCTGTTCAAATAAACTATATCACCAAACCACGTGCATTTCCAGAATATAGAGGAGTAAAAAAAGAACATATGGTTTAGACGCAAAAAACTTTCATATATACTGTATAGGAGATATATGGACTTGTCAGACATCTAACAGTTCAACACTGTAAGCAATTCATGGGAATGACATTAGCAATAGCTCATATTACATCCAGGAGTTACAGCTTTTACTGCAAAAGTTATATTTAAAAGAGCCATGTTCAAAATGAAATGGCTGGCAGGACTGCAGCTTTCAGTAACGCTTTACCTGTGGTTTTGCCACTTTTACATACTTATTGGGGGCTTAATACTCCCAATTTACCTTTTCAGAGTAAAATACAAGTCGCAATGAGTGCATTCATTGGCATGGTGCTATAAAACTCACAGCTGTGCAAGACAATCACAAGAACAAAAGCCTTCTTGTTTTAAAAAAGATGGTTATGTGGTTCTGATACTTTCTGCTAGCCACATATCCAAACATCAGATACTTTTGTTTATGGCCTGTGTATTTTCATCTTACTATGCAAAGATTTATAGATCTGATCAGGATAGAGACCTTTATGAAAGAATTCATGTGGAGAGGAGGAGGCTGAATTAATATACAAAACTTCAGACAGGAGATCTGTCTTTCAGATGCTGTTATTTCAGTTCTGGCTCCTACACAGGACTCAGGACATTCTGGAATTTTTTTTTTAACAGCATATGGAACCCTGGCCTCATGGCCAGCAATGAGAGTGTGCTCCTGATATCAACAAGGCTGCCACTGCATCTCAGAAGTTGAGATTAGAAGCCAGGCCTTCAGTACTCAAGAACAGAGTAATCAAGTACCTTGATTAAAGAATCCTCCAGGATGCTGCTTTACTTTCATTACAAACTACTTTTTGTAGTTTGTAATGCTACAGTTTTGTGTAATGCTAAAGTTTGTGCACTAATGTAACAAATGGGATTACAGAATGTACAATACACCTTGAAATCTGCTGAGAATATAAGTAATAAATTTTTTCCTGCCAGTATCAATGTGTTTCTCCCTTTATTTTTCAAAATAGCTTCATTTTCATCTGTAATGAAAACTACATTCTTTGATGTTTCTAAAAGCAGGAAATAATTTCACAAATGAGTTTCATTCTGCTGCAGGTAAAATATCTAATAGCTCATGGGAATGCCAGTTACAACCTGAAAAATATTTATTGGCATCATCCATCCTGGTAAAATGAAAGACTTGGAGGTCAGTTCTGTGTTTCACACAGGCTACACTAGGTCCAGGAAAGGGAAATGGGGATGAGGAAGGTGATTTCAAGTCACCTACAGCATCTCCTGTTGTGAGCCTGGCCAGTTCCCAGCTGCCTGGACATCTGGAAAGCTGTGTGAACTTCCACTCTCCTGCCTCTGGCTTTGGGTTTCTTCTACCACTAAGAAAAGCAGTTAAAATTCTGAAAAGTTGCCTGAGCTGCCCTAGTCAACACAAAAGAAGGAGGATTAGTTCAAGAGCAGACTAGCATAGCTTTTGACCCAAGTACTAGTTAGGTAACTGCAGAGACAAGCACACTCCAAATATAAAGATCTCAAAGATATAAATTAGGTAAATTTTCATATCTGGTTCAAGGGACCAGGAAAAATTATCAATAGCTTGTAGCTTCCCAAAACTATCCATCTCTTTGGACAATACTAGTTCCACTTCATGTCTCAAAGGGTTGTATAGCAGACACATCAATACCTAAATAACATGTATTTTCTTAAAAGAAATTATAGCATGGACTTGTACTAAAGAGGTCTCTCAAGCCTGTCTGCCTAATGATTTTCCATGAGCTCCAGCACCAAGCACCCCACAGTCATCCCAGGTTAGATCTGAAAGGCAAACATCACTTAACCTTCACTGCCTAGGGCAGGAGTGGCACAAGCACATGGAGACACCCTAAGTCCCAGCATCACATACCAGAGTGCCCCGGTGTCCTGCAGGTATCTACAAGAGCTCCTGGTGCAGAGGACAGGATACACTCCCTCTCCCTCTGCAAAGGACCATGGACTTTCACAGAGGACCAAAACCAGGCATAAATGTCCCAATTTCAATGGCTTTTAATCAAATTTTCCTGTGAAAGCAGCAAAGGTAGTCAGCCATAATCTTTCTAAGAGGCTGAAGTCAAAATGATTTGAAACGGGTGCTGGTATCCAAGCCAGATACCTTTCAGTATCAAGAGCACAGCCATAATATATCAGGTATCACTTTACGGCGTGAGTTTTAAATATGTTCTATATGTGGAATCACATATTCACATGCTGAAATTGACAGCACATTTAATGAGTAGCCCAGGTGGCTACTGTAGATTTTTATTTAAAATAAGATTGCCAAGACCAGAACTTACTTGCCAAAATGGAATTCTCTTTGTGTGCTCCCTTTATATTACTTCAGCTACCCACCTTTTACGAAAGCAGAAAAATGTCATATAAAGGATCTCTATTTATATAAATTCATTGACTATTTTTTTCCATCCATACTTTGCAGTGTAAATGGTCTATATTTGGACATATTCCAGAACTAAAGGAATGAATATTACTTTGAATTCATAAGCTGAAACCAAATGATTTCTGCTTATACTGGTCCAAAACTGCTCTATGTATATTAGATGCATAAATCAAACCTTCCTAAAGTGGTAAACAAGCAACCAAATTTTTATTATTTATAATCTGGGAAAATCAGTTGGATATTTTATTTTTCTGGAAGTCCCCTAAGTATGTTAGATGTCAATACCTCACATTTCTTAAATAATTTTAGATAAAAATGGAGGTATTAAATAGCTACAAGATCCTGTGAAGATATACTTATTAAAATGAGTGATGCTTTGAGAATTTAATTTTTAATGTCATTAAAATATTTCATTAATCAGGGATGAGGAAAAGAGTTGTTATACTCAGAGTATCAGGCAAGGAAAGCAGTTAAGTACACCTGACCTGTCTCTGGCTTTCATATTGTTCACAAATGCTACAGATATTCTACCCACTCCTCCAACAAGACTGGGTGGATACCACTTAGAGGTGGATATACTAGTAATTAAAAATGGTGATACCATCAAAAAGCTGCTATTAAAAAAAAAAAAAAAAAAAAAAGTCAGGTACATGAAAAAACGAGTTGCTCCTATCTGGATACGAGCCACTCGCCAAAACTCACAGTGCCTTGTTCCACTGTTATGGTGAGAGGTGTGAATGAAACAGTACCATGCACAAAGGTGCTGCTGCATCCGTGCTTTGCCTTTTCCCTGCTGATCTCAGTGAGCAGCACCCCCTGGGACACCAGGAGTAATCACTGCTGGTTTCCAGGCAGTCACCAGAGTGGCCAAACTGCCCTTTGAGACTCTGCGACAGAGCCCAGACGCCATCCTTCCGGAACTGACAGGTGAAGGGGATTTTTAACCAAAACAGGATGAGTGTTTAGATAGTTGCTGGGGAGGATAAGATCACATCAGAAGTGGCTTCAACTCACACTTGCTCCGGCCTACTGGTGAGTAGGGGCTTCTGCCATCCAGAGTGACCTGGCAGCACCTCTTGACCCACAGCACCGAGCTTCTTGTCCCGCTTTCAAGGGCTGGACCCAGCTAGCGGACATGACTCAACTGTGTGGATTTTGCTATTTTGGGGAGGCTAATTTTCCATTAGTCTGCTCTGCTGCTCCATAATCAATTGATATGACTTGAAGGAAGCAGCAAGAACATGTGTTCTAATCTGAGCAAGTCAGATTAAGGCCACCCTTTCCATAGGAGCCTGCAGTTCCATCAGATTAAATGTAATGTGAAACCAATGTCTGCAGCGGTGGTGAAAACACTGCCTTCATGAAATGCATATAGCATATACCTAAACAGGCTTCCAGCCTGACTCACAGCTTCATGATCCTGTGCTGCGTGTCTGAGGCATGTCAGGGCTCTGCATGGTTTGAACAGGGCATCTTGGCCAGCACAAATCCAACAAGAAACACTTCCTGCCTTTAGCCCTTCATTCAGGTACTGAGAAAAATATAAAGAGGGTAGTAGTCCACTTCAGATATACATAGAGTGCATAACCTTTTCTTCAGGCAGAGAGGTAAGGTTTAGTTAGGAAAAGGGTTGAACATGTGGGTTGAACTCCATCAGTGTGATTCCTGAGACAAACCTAAATATAATTTTAGCCATTTCTGATTGACCCCCTTGACGGAACTGGTGGTACTTAATTCACTGAACTACAAAGGCTTGGGCTTCTTCCTATTATATGCTGTTATCAGGACTGTTACGTCTTTCTTGGTCTATAGTTCTTGGTCAGCCACAGAAGGATTTTGAAATCCTGCTGGATGCCAAAGGAAGTATATGTGGATTTGGCTAGCTGAAGAGATCTTCAAAGTCAGCCTCAGTATCAGTGCAGATGTATATAGTAGCTTCTACAAATAGTTCTGATCATCTGTTAGAGGACTGGTGTGCGTGTGTGTCCAGAGGAGAGTGATAGAACAGAGATGAGGTTAAAGGCAAAACCATTTACACTTTGTCAGAGAGAATGAGCATTTCTGAAAATACTAAAACCCCTCTCTCAGTCCACATGGTAACAAAGCCCCTCTGTTCCTCCATGAGAAACCTAAAGCAGACATGGCTGAGGAGCTTCATTCACCCTTCATCCCTGAGACACATTCCCATGTCTCCAGTAGGGACCAGCCAAAGGCAGCTTTTATGGTTCTGTCTGAGAAGAGTTTGCTATATTTTTGAGAGGTAAGGCAGGAAGGCTGCCCCTTACCTGCACTTTTCTTCAAAAGACAGCTATACACTAGGTTTAGTTATCTAAATTCTCATCTTTACATAGATAAATTCTGTTTTTTCTCAAACCCAAAATTCTGTCAAGGCATGGCTTTTTTTTAACTTCTGTACATTTCTCATTTAGCTTGTTGAAATCATGCTCCTTGCAGCATAGGTAGTGATAAAAATGGACACTGTATGAAGACAACCTTGTCAAAAATACGTGTTGTGCAAAACTAGTGACCTTATCTCCTAATTTAGGAAAAGTTCCCTAGACCTCTCTATCATGTAACCAGTAACAACTGTGAAGAAAAGTAATTTTCCTAGAGCTGAAAAGCAAAGCGCTGCTACTCAGGCTCCAGAACATTAATTTTTAATCATAATTCAGTGAGTAGCATGCTGTTTAAAGTAGAATGACAAAATGTCATTGTTAAAAAAAAACAAACCAGTGCAATGAATTGTCCTTAAATTCTCCCTAGAGGACAATAACGTTCAGATGTTCCTTGGCACCAATTAGTTTCAATGCAGCCATTTACGTGGCATTTCTTCTTCAACAAGCATGGTATGTTATATAAAGTTACATGGCTATTGGAAGGGAATTCCCATCCTGCATTAAGGTAAGTGTCCAGAATACTACTGGGATACTTAGCAGCAAATGCTAAATTGCAGTTCAGTAAGGTCACATAACCAAATTCCATATTATCCCTTTTATTACCTTCAATTAATAAATATTTGGGAACTAGGATCTTACAAGTTTATCACAGCATTTCAACTTTTCAGTGCTGCATGTAAAATATATATACATACAGAATCTTACAAAATCAGAAAAAAAAAAAAGAAAAAAGAAAAGAAAAAGCAGCAGCAAGGCCACAATAAAAATGGAAAAAAAGATAGTCTTAAACATCAGATGCAAACAGACTGAAAAGTGACGCTGAAAGATATGCTTCCATTTTTAATTTGAACCTTCTCAACTGAAGTAGAGCAGTTTAACATTTAGTTTCAGTGAACAGATTTGCACATCAGATGTTTCACTGCATTATGAATGGGACAATGTTAAATATGTTTTTACCGCAGGTCACTGGCATGGGCATAAGCCAAGAACATACAGTTAAGATTATTACAACATAGCTATTGATCATGCAGCTAGAGGTCTATGCTGACAACATTTAATGCTTAGATAATGCGGTTTCATTACTGAAAATGAAATGAAAGGGCCTTTTCCTGTATGAAGACAATCCAAGCAAAGTCTGCACCTTTCCACCAGGCCATTAACAGAACTTTTTTTCCACCAGGATTCAAAAGAAGAGGGACTTAAGGGAACTCACTGATAGAGCAACATGGTGAACGCAAACCTGTGCTGTGGAAGACTTACCATCATCCAGGTACATCTGGTCCAATTCCTCAGGTTCTCGCTTGATCGTTACAGGAATAGGGGCCAAATTATGATTACTTTCCTCATGCAACTCTGGCAATGACAGTGGTTGGGTTGTTGGAGACTCATTTCTGTGAACCTTCGGCAGTTGCTGCTGCTGTTGACCCATTATGGATGAGTGAGTTGGACTGCAGGACTGCAAATAGGTTGGCTCTTGGGTAACAGATGGAACTGGAGAAGAGGGACTGTTGGGATAGAGTGTTTGTTGATAACCAAGGGGACAGCTACTGCTCAGATGTTGACTCACCTGCGGCTGCAGCATGACGTGAGATGATTGCTCGGGGGGGCTTGGGTGCACAACTATAGACCTTGGCACTTCCTGTATGGTGGGGACACCTCCAGCGGGCTGCTGAAGTCCGAGGTGACTGTGGCCCGGGTTGGGGATGCACTTGTAAGGAGAGGATGAAAGATCGTGCAGCTTGGGGCTTGCGTTGGGAGAAGGTGACACCACCGCATTTCTCTGCTGACAGGAGGCAAAGCCGGCCACGAGGCATGAACCAGGATCAGGGGGCATCATGATCTGCTGACTGTAGTACGGTTTAGAGAGAGGGCTTAAGCCTTGGTTCATTGGTCCACAGGTTTGAGCAGGCTCATAGTCATCTGTGGGTTCTGTTTTTATAATTGGAACTGTTAAAAGAAAAAAGGTTTTAAATAAACATGAGTTGCGTATTGGTATGATCAAGTTGGCTTGTGTCTAGGATACCCTTTGCAAAACAAACAACGCTGTGAATAAGACTCTGTGTGTCTTTTGCCTAGTTCTCCCACCCTATTAAAAAAAATGAATGAGTCATCAGCACAAGAAAGTCACAGCTGGTTCTAATATTGAAAAGGACTATTTTCTTTGGACTCTCCTCCAGCACTAATGTGCTATAAAAATCTATTTGCAAATAGCTGTGCTTCAGTGGAAGCTTTGGACCCAAGGGCTCCATGGATTTGTAGTAATCAAGGCAAGAATTTTAACTTGGATAGACTACTGCATTTCTACAGCTACCGATGGTCCATTTGATAAATGTCTGTACACGCAGTGAACTGGAGAATAATAAGGTAGAGATGGGGCTTTTAGAGTTCAATGAAAATAAAGTTGCAAAGATACATGACAAAGTGCTATGTACAAGAAGTTTTCAATTATGAGGATATTTTTGAAAGAGTAAGATCTTATTTGTTTAGTTTTTTACATAATTGCACTTGATTTTCCTAATGCCAGCTCCTAACAAATGTTAGGCAGTCTCTGGCTACCAAGAAAAACTGATTCCTGTTTTAGAGACCTCTGCTTGCTCTACCCACTGTTCCAAACAATGCCCTAATTGAGCTGTCACGTCTCTAAAAACTACCAGAATATGGACAGAAATGATTGTCAGTGAGCATCAACTCAGTCATGACAAATGCAGAGCTGCTTTCTCCAATCAAGGAAAGATCCTTTGTCAAATTGAGGTATCTTCAATATTTGCTTTCTCTCTCAAATCAAAGAGAGATGTCTTTGAAGCTTCTCCTACAACAGATGCAGTGCACAGGCAAAACTGACCCAAATTCTCTGTAAGGAAAATTACAAATAATAGAGCCAAGCTAGACCGTAGATGTGCTTCTTTCTAGTCAGATGCACCTCTAATGCATGCAACGATCAAGTATGGATGCTTAGTGGCATTTATCGTCTTTCTAAAAGATTTCTGGTGACACTAGAGAATATTTTTCATAATATTCTACTAACCAACCCATTGTGGCACAAAGGTAATAATGAAAAATCTTTTCACAACTCAGCTCAGATACACGTGTGTTGCACGAGTGTCTCTGACTGTATTTTTATTTGCATGTGTTTTACAAAACACTTACACATTTTCCAGCCATTTATTATGTTTGTGTATGAGTCTTTTTGAGCCCCTTAAAAAGCACGTGTCCATCTGTACATATAAAACCTCTTTTAACACTCACAGATTTTGTTGGTGGTGAATGCACTTCAATACCCTTGTTTTAGAGTCCCTGAGCCCCTTGTTAACTTTGTTCCTTTTATGTTCTTTTACATGTAGATGCTTGCAACACTTGTTTCAAGATTTCTACCACCCCAATAAAAACAGGTCTATATATGTAACAGATGTACAGGTGCTGCTCAACACAAATAGGCTACCTGTGATGGACTGTCATTGGATTTCTCATAATCTTATTTTCACCAGCTTGGGTGCTGCACACTGGCTAGCAGGGCTACTAATGCACTTGGTTGGAGAGAAACAGATTCCACATTCAGTGACAGCTTGACAAAACCACTATCACACCCTTTAGGAAAATGCAAGACCAAAGAAACGCACCTAGATAAACACAGCAACTCAGATATTGTAAGAAAATACCTTTAATAAGTTCCTGAGCTAGCAAATATTCTCACATGTTTTATATTAGGTTCACTGTGCTAGCACTAACCACAGCACAGCTGGAAATATGATGGTTGTTGAACACTGAATTTTCCCAATATATCACTGTTATAGAAACACCTGTGCTAAATAATTCCATGCTCAACCACTGGCAATACAACTCCAATAAACCCTGGAGTTGTCTGACTTGTTATAACCCAGGGAAGGATTATAGCTCTGGTGGCAGGCAGGCTGGAGGCTTTACAGAAGACAGGTTCCTGATCTCAGGCTGGCTTTTCATTGCAGCTCTTCTGCAGCACACCATTGCATTTTATTGTCACTTCAGTCTGAGTTTTTTCTTTAAAAAAGCAATGCCATGGGGTCCATTTGGAGGTCTGGTTAGTGGTCATGAATACTGTGAATTTTTTTTTTGTGTACACATACTGCAGCCAATGGAGGACCACCAGAAAGTCCTGCTCTGCACGAGGTGAAGGACTGATGGGTGGCAGGGACTCTACTCCACACCTGTTAGTACAAAAACCCACTTGGAGATGGTGACAGCAGCCAAAGACACTCCTGGTGCCTACAAATTCAGAGGGAAATCAAGAGACTGCTCAGGGCTAGTCAGGGTTGTTTTGCTTTGAACTAATACTTATGGGCATCAGTTATTTAATGGGAAACAAATTGTCTTTAAATGGACAAGTACTACCTGCACTTATGCTTAGAGCTGCCTGAACCTGTTTGACTGAACTGTCTTCATTACCTTTTTTAATGTGTTTTTTCAATGCAGTAAAGAAAGTCAGCCCTTGCTCAGTTTCATATATTTTGTTTGTATGCTAATCTCGCCACTAGAATAAGTATCACACTAGAAGACAGAAAAAGTATTCCTGCTGAAATGGTGAAGGGATTTGTATCTGACTTTTCTGTGTTTTGCCAGCTGCATAGCCATTAACCCTGTGCAGAGTGAGTGCGAGCATCACACAGACTGGGATGGCAGCCACTCAACCCCCTTAAAAAAACAGCAAACGTCTTCATGAGGTACCAGTTTGGAGAAAGGAGGACTGTAAGATTTTTTTTTTTCCCAAGAAGAAACCACTACTAATGATCCAGATGATCTGGAATCATACCTGTAAAGCTGAGCATGCCAGAAGAAACAGAAGACATTAACAGTCCCCTTCCAGCCAGATCTCAACTTTAGTATTTTACATGAATAAAACATAGTACTTGACTTGGGGAGGACACAATACCACAAATTGCTACATTACACCAGTTAACAGCTTGTTTATGCTACTCTGTCCCATTACTTGCTTCTATCCAGCCTATGTATCTTCAACAAACAGAGTAACAAAGGCCAAAAATCTTTGCCAAGGTTTGTATTTGCAAACTCAACTCAAACTACCTGTGCGTCTGATCTGGCCATTCTGAAAGTACCAATAATAATAAATATTAATAAAGTATCAATTCTGATTGTGTCAGAAGTTGGTGCAAACCACCTTACATTTTTTCTTTGAAAGGGCAACTGTTTTCTTCCACTCTTCAATGGACTTTAGAGGGCTCGAAATAAGAGCTATGAGAATTTCAAAGCACACCTCCCCAAACCAATGCAGGTAGCTGTATTCACTGGCTACCCACTTACCATCACAGTGTCTATGGTGTTACTCAAACACTGTAATGAGGCTACAAGGAACTAATACATCCTCACCCAGCTGGGGTGTGCAACTACACCTGACTTAGAACTTGATACAAACCTTAGTACCTACCTTCACCGTTTTCTTCCAGATATGCAAATCACAGAATACCCTGACTTGGAAGGGACCCTCAAGGATCAAGTCCAAATCAGGGCTCTGCACAGGAGAACCCTAGGCAGTTCACAGGGGAGCCCTCTGCACAAGACAACACAGCGGACAGCACAGTTCACAGGCCAGCTTGTGTTACCACTTATCTACTGACTCATGATTGATGAACTGCCAGTCTTTACAAAACCAAGGTTGAAAAAGGGGTTTTGAGCCCTTTTCTACATCCCCATGGAGGCATGGTAAGCTAGCTGTCATAACACACATCCACTTCGTCACTGACTTCTACAAGTGAGTATTTCACAGAGGGAGATGCAATGTGATATAGTCAGCACCTCTAATTTTCTCAGGATTAATATTTAACAGAGAACAGTATTAGCCTAACTTCTAGCTCAAGTATTTCAAATCTTGAATTACTTGATAACACCCTTCCAGCTAAAAGAGACACTCCTAGTCAGTCACACAGCAGGCCTGGGCTGGCAATTAACTGCAAAGTCCTACAGCTGTTCAGAACCTGTGAGCACTTTCAGCAGAAACAGTCACTTCTTAAATCCAGCAGAGCCATACCAAACAGCAACAATTGTTCTGTCTCAGAACTGCTCCATGGTGCTGAGGTAGCACCCAGCCTTTCGGACTCTCAGCTGGCTAAAACAAAAAACTGTGGCTGAATTTGCGATACACTGAGATTTACCTATAATAAACTGGAGCAATGAAGCCAGAATTTGTGAAATTGTAAACATAAAAGATGAGACTCAGAAGCCACATTATTCATTTAAGAGTGCTGAAGGATCTGGCCCTTGCCCTAAAAAGGTAAAAAAGAATGCAGGTTTGGTACAGTGAAATTTTTAATGCCTGTTACTTCACAATGCATTAGGTCAGCTGACGGTTTTAAACAGTCCTTGATTTTGAATATTAAAATATGACAGAAGTCACTGTTCTAAATTAGTCTGATAAGTAAATTAATTTCAAATTTGTTTTCAATGGTTTGGTGATGCCTTCTTAGACTCTGAACTCATGTCATTATGTCAACTAATTTAATATGAAGTTCTGAGAACCACGCATTGGCAACAGCCCTAGCTATAAATCAAAGCTTCTTACTCAGAGAGATCAGGGTTATGACATCATACCAAGGCACTGGTGGAAGACAATGGTCCTTCTGTGTGTGTCTGAATCTGGGAGAAATATTTCAGCCAATTCTGCAAGCCCACATTTAAATGAAAGGCCTTTCTAGCAGGTAAAAAGTTAATATATCAAACCTAGAAGAAAAATAACAAATCATGCACATTCAGTAAAGGGAGTCAGAAAGTGCTCAGATATAAACTATACATATTTTTTGACAATTCTAATAAGTGTGCGTTTGCTTTCGCACTTCAGCAATCCAGATGTGTTTTTAAACTTTTTTCATTTTTTTGGGGGAAGGAATGCTATTAAAATATGTGAACTCAAAAAATAAAATCTTATCAAATAAACAGATGTTTATTCTGATTAACATTTAGCTATCAAATTCCCATTTCCATGCAGTATTATCAGTGTAGACATTTATGACACTAAAATATATTTATTTTACTCTCAAGTTTGATTTAACTTATCCAACAAAATAGCTTCCTTTCATGGCGCAGACTATGATGTAGTTGCCTGGCACCTGCACACAGATTTTAGTTAAGAGTGTGAAAATCAAAACACTACTTTTTTCATCATATGAACACACATATTTCTTCAACTTCTGGACTAAATGTCTGGCAATGGGTAAGAATTTGGGATGGGACTTTCAAAGAGAGCTGAGAAGTTAGCTATCGAAATCTCCATTACTGAGTTGAGCTCTGAAAGGCCATTTATGCCTTTGAAATCCTTCCTTGTCAGTCAGTTTTGATACTGGCAGCATACCTTCAGAAGACACTGCACTGTGTGTGACCCCAGCTGCTGTCACTGATTTGCTGCTGGTTGACCAGGGACTAATTAGGGATGTGGACACATCTCCATGTGCAGTTCAGCCACTCTGGATTTGTGCAAAGACAACATCCCGGCAGCTGCTGCAGTACTGGCTGGATCCAGCATACTTGAGGCCTCACCCCTTGTTCTGACTGTGGAGCAGGCAGTGCTGGGGAGAGGCAAGGGGCTGGCTGCCCTCACCAAACATAATCCCTGCTTCAGTAACACCCAAGCAGCATGGCTGAGCAAAACTTTCTGAAATGCCCTGCAACATATGTGCAGCAGTGGCAACCTCAGCGACAAGGGACGAGCACTCAGTCTCAGGGATCTTGTGAGACAGTCAACTACAGGGACCTGTGCAGATGCTGTCTACGAACTTGGTGTTCTCCCCAGGCACCTGTTAAACCAAAACACTTAAAGGTCAAGCTGCTATCAAGCCTTTGCTTTTAGTTACTACATCCAGCGCACGGTGACTCAGACACAAAGGAAGCCCCCTGCCATCACGACGCTGCAGGGAGCACTCGTGTGTGTGCAACTTTTATCTGCACAAGTATCTGAACTCGCCCTCTCTTGTTTGTACATCACTACTGGTGCTACTCATCAGGAGGTCTGACTCTAAAAGATGCCTGCCTACCTGCCAGACCTTTTTGGGTTTTGTGTATAGATTTTTACAGATTCAGATGAATATATACAGATTTATACAACAATAGCTCGGGGAGATGGAAACCTTGTGCATACACCTCACCACATAATCTCGGACAGTGACATTATCTGATTTGGAAGTGCTTTCCAGCTAACTCATTTGCTAAATGCTTTTCAACAGCTAAAACTATTAGGTTATTTTACACATATTTATGAGACAGAAGATTATATACGGCAGCTTGTTGCATGCCCTGCTAAATCAGGTGGGGAGAAGTAGAAGGTAGGTGGAGGGCATTTTGGGTTGTACTAGTACAGAAGGTTATGCATTAGCTTTCTTTCAAAAGAAAGAGATAAAAATTCTTAAAAGGCACAATTTTTCACCATAACACTTTGTTCAATCCTACAGTGTTGAATAGGAAAATCAAGTCCTATGATATGCCCACTTGGGCTGCTCTACTGCTGCTTCCACAGTGTGGTGCAGCACGTAGCTCCACTGCTGCCTTCAACTGGACACTTAAGTGTGCACAACACCCAGTCTGCACCCGCCAAGGCTTTCTATGTCACGTCTGTCAGATGTTAACATCCACCGGGCTGAGGTCTTTTTTGATGATGCTGCACAACATTACACCACCAGTGCTGACTTTATCCCTGCTTGCATGTGAAATCACTGGGAAGCACGGCAAGGAGTCCTCAAAATGCTCATGCAGAGGAGTTCAATGACCAAAACTACAGGCTGGGTTTTTTTCATCTGAAGGGGAATATTTGAAAATTGAGGTACTGACAAAAGATAATTTTATGCACTGGAAGTTAACTGTTAGGGGTGATCATTGCTGATGGTCACAGCCATCAGCACACAGCCAGGGACTTCTACAGAACACTTGTCCACTTGCCCTGCCTTTCTCAGGGCAATCACACAGGTGATTTTTTCCTGGCCTTCCAGGTGAAGATGGAGCATCACAGAGAGGCAGTGTTCCTCATATGCCTCTCCACACAGATCAAAACAGACTCTGTGTGCAGGTCAGATGTGGCTGGGCTCTGTCTGACTGCTGAAAATGGATGTCACCTGGATGAGGTGTAGGCAGTGCATGAAGCATGGGCAGGTCCAGTGGGTTCCCAGGACCTGAGGGTATAATGCTGGTGAGTGCAACACGAGCCTACTCTGCTCCTCCACAGACCTCTCATGGCTCCTGGATGGGAGTGGAGAGGCTCATACACCCAATGATGATGAACTTTGTGATTGTCATAAATGAGAACAGGACTCTGACAAAACCTCACCTGCTTTTAGTTACTCTGCTAAATGTCAAATCAGCCACTGAGTAGCCAAAACTAAATAAACTGTGTCAGTGTATAGTGTAAAAATGAGTAAATGTGATTCTTGCTGTCACCTAAAATAGAAGTCCCCTGGGGCCAACCTCTCACCCCGTCCCTTCTGTTGCCCTGTCCTGCCATGTGCTGGCTTTGCAGCAGTGCAGATGCTCCTGGGGATGCAAACACCTCCAGCAGGTCTGAGGCTCCAAGACTGACTCAGCCATGCTCCGTGTCCCCTTGTTGAGGTGCTGCTGAGGTCGAATTGCACCAGTCACTGGTTACAGTGCCTGCACAACACAGGCCCTGCATTGGCCCTGCTCCCCCAGCAGCCCCCAAATCACCATCGTTTGCATAAAAGACTCGGCTAATAATTTTGCTGACCTCAAGCAGGAAAATACAACAAATACTGAGAGGTGAGAGGTGTCAGGAGACAATCAGCACAAGCCACATGCTGTGTCACATTAGAGTGGCAATGCTTTTCATTCTCATTTCTGCTAAGGGGGCTGATGTCATCTTTTAACTTAGGGAGTGAGGTGTGGGTGGAAGGGCTGAGGTGAAACAGAGGCATGGCTGCTCAATGCAGCCACGAGAAAAGTGTTGCACCCATCTGTATGGTGGGCAGGGGATAATTCTAGAGCAGAGGCAGTAAGTCAGGAGAATGCTGACAACAATATGCCGTGGGCAGCACACACCCTTTTCAGATGTACACCAAGGGGTGGTCCTGCAAGGAGTGGGGACTTGGACTTCATGATCCTTATGGGTCCCTTACAACTTGAGATATTCTACGATTCTATTCTACAGTGTTAAGAGCTTCACTTCTGTGCCACTGGGCTGTAAACCACAATACTGAGGCACATCTAGTCACCACAGGCAGGCTCTCAGCACAGCTACACACCCACAGATTCAAAGGACTTCCAACCCCACCAAGTCACTGTGGCCAGGTTTTCAGAGGAGCTCAACATCTCGGAGACTTGTGCAGATGACTGCAGGGAGGCAAAGGAACTGCAGAAAAGCTGTATCTGTGCGTGAAAGCTGTGCAGTTGGAAATCTGGCCCTTTGGGTAGCGAAACGCATCTCAAAGTAAGAGCTACCCAGAATATCAACACCATTTTAATAAATACCAGAAGCAATGAAATGATCTTTTAATAATGCTTTGAAAATTAAGAAGCCTGACAGAAACAGAAACTGGAAATACTTTATCATCAACTCTTTGCAAAAGCATATTTTACATTCCAGTAGAAGAAACACATCAACTTTCCTTTTTCCTTTTTATTAAATATTTCCTGGACAAACTAGCCTGTCTTTGGTTAGTCAAATATCACTACTTGTCTAAACAAAATTCAAAGAAAAACTTTCCTGTGTTCAACATTCTTGATATCAATACTTGTTGGATAACAGAAAACATAGAGAGCACTGGCTCCTATCTGCAAAAATAAGTCCTTGAATACATTTCCTCTATTTTTTTTATACCTACTTAAAAGAAATCTAAACAGACAGAAATCTAATCGTTATCATTCATTGTTTAAAGTCTTCTGAGCAGGAGAACTCCTTCAGCTTTCTTAGATGAAAACACAGGATTTGGAACCACAGCATACATGCCTGTGTTCTTCTTCAGACTCTCCGGCTTAGTTTAACCCTGAAACATGGTTTTCCAAAATGTTCTGCTGCACGTGACGGAGCTGAACATCCAAGTGTCTGCTCATTGTGCTCTGCTCAGACTTCTGACTGCAGTGCCTGGTCCAGAGCCTTTCTCCTCAAATTTTGATGGGATGTGGCAATGCAAAATGTGTCAGTACTTACCATATGACCTGCAGGAATTCCCCTGTGCCAGAATGGTATGGAAACTACTTACATTTCTGCGCCAGACATGTCTGTGGAGGAGTCTCAAGAGCCTACAAGCCTGCAGGCTCCAGGACAAAACTGATATGCAATTGCTCAGTTATATGTATCATTGAAGTAACACTAAAAAAATGACATTACAGTCATTTATGTACAATATAAGCTAATACAGGATTCAGGAGTTGCTCAAATTTAGCAGAACAGTAAAGCAAAATTTCAATTAATGTGGATTATGAGTACTTAGGTTTACAGTCTATCTCAAGCCAAAGACTTAAGCAAGCCTGTTTTCAAGACCTTGGCTCCTTTTGCAAAGCATCTACTTTCTGTTTTGCTTTGTTACTTAAACTTTTCATTTACAGAGCAGTAAGATTTTCATTTTTACAGCAGTTCTTTTATTTCTGAAGCAGAAACTCATCTTCACCAAGTAAGTCCCTGCTCTGCCAAACACTGGAGCTAACACAGGGAAGGTACAACCCTGCCACATCTCCACAGCACGGAGAAGCCCTGTGGTGGTGAAATAATACTGCTGGAGATGGCAGCTTGTGCTGGCTGCATGTCACAGAGCTGTACTCCATGGAGATGCTATAGGACCATCCATGGGAGTTGGGATGAGTGAGGTCACGTGTCCCTGGATCCACTGGCTGTTCTCCCCTAGGGAATGAGGAGAAATAGGAGCTACAGGAAAAAGTCCCTACTGCCCCTCAGTGGGGGTGGGAGCTGCACAGCGAGCCCATGGCTCTACCGCTGGCCTGTGTGTGCCCACACCCATCCCAAGAGCACAGCCAGGGGGTTCACATAATATTTAGGCTTTAGTCCACATTTGGTATTTTGCTTTGGCACAGTCCAGTTGAACTGTAAAATATATGTCTGATGTGCATCATGAAGCTTTTAAAAGCTCCCTCACACAGAAATTCCTGCAAAACTACGGTAGGCACTGAAATGCAGCATTTCATTAGTCCTAAAGCACAGAAGAATAAGAAGAAGAACAAGAAGCAGCAGCTTACAGGATACTGTTTCATTTGTGTAAAACCACATCTTACACTTCATGATCACTCTGACATTTGCTTGTCAAAACCCTACACTGTCTCTGTTTGTGGGATTTGTTTAAACAACAGACAAGTGTTACCTGGGCCAAAATCCTGCTTATCTCATCTACATTTTTTTACACTGATCACCCAGTGGTTCTTGACTCAAGTAACTTTTTCTGCATGAGTTAAACTTTGGTTTTCTACAATGCCTTGAAGCAGTAAAAGAATGTTGTGACTGAAATCAAATGAAGCATAAAATGACTCCTAGAAATACAGCAGCATAAATGAGTGATTCAATCACTGTATGTGGTTTCTAAATACATAGCGGAGGTGATTGTATCTATCTTTGAAAGGCACAATGGAAAAAAATACCAGCCACAGAAGGGCAAAACCTTACAGCTGTAACACAGGCATTACAACACAAGCATAAAAAAAACATACTATACTATTAATTCTGATGATTGCAGAAGCACATTCACTTTTACCACTGCTATGGGAGAGGATGCAAAGAATGCAACATGTTTTTCAATTACCTATATGCACATATACATGTGTATTAAGAGAATGTGAATGGAGAACCAAATAGTAAGGAAAGAATATTTACTAGGAATACCTGCTTTCCTTTACCCTACCCGGGTATTACATTTTTTCTTTCAGGTTTCCTTAACGCTGAAATGAAAAGATTTCACTTGAATTTAAATTGGTACAGCAGACTAAACAAGATTCCTAATGTTTTCAACAATTACCATAATTAAAGATGTCTTTGCAGAATAAAGCCTAGGCTGGTTCCCTGATGTCACTAAGTCTGCTGTCACTAGTATGTATCCCCATCTCTTCACATCAAATGTTCCAAACAGAGAATAGCGATAGCATAAACCAATTCTGCAGGAGTGCACACTATTCCCTGTAGGTTCAGACTACAATGGTAAAAAAAGGCCTATGTAAAGGCTGGAGGGAACATGCTGCTTAATAAACAGCAGCTAAGAAGAGGCCTGAATCTGAAATATTTATGAAGGTAACTTGGGTGACAAGGCAATACCTGATTGCCTCTACAACTGATTTTTGTTGCTGAAAAGTGTTGTGGAAGAGAATAACAACTCTTTTTCTTTCCAATTTAAGAGATGAACAGTCTTTAAATGTACAGACATCCCCATTGGGAATGAAGTTTGCATAAGTAGGCTGATTCAGTGAAGCATAGCTACACAGAACATATGCAATAAGCTCTCCGTTGCCATGTCAGGCTTCCTGTACTCCTATTTTTAATTTAAGTCCCAATAAAAGTGCACGCATGCTAGCTGGGTGAAATTCCAAATGTGTACTTTATGGGATTTCACCTACAAAAAGTTAGCGTGTCTCTTCAAGTCATGTGACATGACTTTAATATTGCTTTGTTGGTATTTTCCCACAGAAGGATTCTTTTCACTTGGAAAGTCTACACAAAAGCATAGCTTAATATTTTTTTCTAATTCCTCTTGCTTCCCAAATGACAACAAAACAACCACCTTTCTTTTCCTGCTTTCCCCCAAACAGTGTTCTTGGTTAAAAAAAAGCCATTTCAAATAATAATTAAAAAAAAAATCTGAATTTACTAGCTATTAAAATCTTCATACAAGCCTGCTTGGAATTCAGCCATCATGAGTGACTTTATTGTCACTTCACAGCTACCAATATAAGCTAAAAAAAATAAAAAACTGTCATACGTTTCTGAACATTTGCCATCCATGAAGCATTTTACACAGAGCATTCCAATCTCTACCCACATTGTCCATCTCAATTTTCACCGTGTGCAAGGCAGCAAGGTGCGAGATGATGGCAAGGGGAATCCACACACCATCTCCAGCTCAGAGCCCAGCATGCTTAAAATATTGTGGTGTGAATTTAGAAATGTTGTTTGAATGCAATTTACCCTCTGGGGTTAGAAAGGGTTGACAGCAGCTTAGCAGAGAGCTCAGTGCCTTCACAAGCATCTGAGTTTGTGCTGTGGCTCTTCAGCTCCCAAAAGCAGAAGTCCTTGTTTCACCAGGCCTCTGCCACCAATGCAAATGGAAATAATCTGCAGGGGTGGTCTCTTGTATGGGCAGTAGAGACAAAGGCAGCTCTCCTGGATACATTCTCACTCTCATAGCACCAGGTATACTTCCAAAATATTCAAATTACTAAAGAATTATTAGAACCATGTATCATCATTATCTCTCACTTTTACTAGCAGAGATAAGGTATTTGTTTTGTTACCATTAGCAGGAAGATAGGTGAAAAGCTGGTACTGGCTTCTCTTTCTTTTCCCGTTGCAGACATAGAAGTTGACTTGAACAGGGCTGGTAATTCTCTGATTGCGGAAAGGGGGTATCTCAACCACCAATGAATTCTGCAAAAGCAACAAATCAGAAAGTCAAGGCACAACTAAGGCAGTCCAGCTGTACAATAGTATTGAAAAGTTAGCCCCAAGAAGGAAGAGAAACACTCTCTGAAGGGAAACTGGTGGGCTTTGTGAGCAAGGATGGCTTCCCACCATGCCCAGTGTCCTTGCCAAGGACTCTAGAAGTGGGGAAATTATTTTAGTATGGCTCAGATCTTTACAAAATCACTAGCCCTCACTACTTCCCTCTGGACAGCAAGTATCATACTGCATACGCACAAGGCTCTATCCAGCCTGCCTCTGTCAAGAATCTGGGACTACAATCAAATTGTGGTCTCTAACTGAGCAGGAGAAAGCACAACGGCTCGGTTGGCAGGTCATCCCTGATGTATCTGAACCTAACAGTATTTCCTTTGAAAGGCATTAGGACAGCATTACTCAAATATTTCCATTTTCCACAGTGAAATATATTTTAATATAACAACTCAGGGAGTTTTAAGCATGCTAGCTTCTGTGGATGGGAGAGTCACTGTTGCAACAGTGCAACATGAAAAAGGGCTGGAGAATGTGCAAATGATCTTCCACTGTCAGAAACCAAATACTCCTGCATGGGGCTAAGGAATGACTTAGCTTCTAGGGCATCAGCTCACACATATGCACAGTGAATCTGCTACGACCATCAAAACCTCCCTTGGTGCTTTTTGAAAGAGTAACAGGGAATTCTCTTCTTAGCATTTAGCCTGAATTTGGCTGAGATCTTTAAATTGTTTGCCTGCAGGTTTGCAAGTATTGCATATTCCTGCAGACGTGGAATAGTGGATGTACTTCCCACTTAGAGTCATGGCTGAGGGAGCCACACTTCTCCAATGTGGAGCTGATATCCTGTGAGGCGACTCATGTTTGTCCTGCTGAAGATAGAGGAAAGCCAAGGAAAATGATCAGAAATTGCTTTGGGAGCAACAGAAAGAACTGACCCAGCAAGACAAAAGATGAGCAGATGGAACTGGCCCATCCTGGACAATGAAAAAATATTTTCCAAATGGTCTCTCCTACTTTTGGGACAGCTTCCAGCAAAGGCTTTTTACCCTATGCTCACGTTAAAGAAAGATTTCCAGGAGGGGAGGCCTAAGTACTTGTTCTGTTTCAGTGCCAAAGCCTTGGAAATCCCTCTTTAGTAACAGTGCTGGAGAAGGCAATATATATTTTTCATCTTGATGTTAAAATATTTAAGGCAGACTTACTGGCTTGCACATTTCTTTGTCGGTTTTGGCTTCCATTTCCCACACATGGTGACCATCTAAAAGACAAAAGAATAAGATATCTAGTTCTTTCCTTTTTTCCTTTCCCAAGCCAAGAAAGGAACAACTTTCACAAAAACAATCTCTCTGAAGGGGCACTGCTTATGTGAAAAGGAGCTCTCACAACGCATTGCCCAAAGCATTGCCCAACTAAGAGACCATCTGGGTCACCTGTGACAGGAGCCCCTTCAGCTTTTCTGAAGGGAAGAACCACAATCCAGAGTGAATGATACCATGATGGGGGGCAGCCACTAGGAGTTTGCTCTGCCACTAGCCTGGACAAAATATTCAACTGTTCTACATCTCAATTCAACTTTCAGACAACATTACTGTTACTTATGCTGCCTTTTGAACACTACCTGGGCTCTAAGTCATATTCAATATTAATATTAAACAATACAAAAAGTAAGGTAGCATTAAGGAAGCTACTCAGCCATGCAGGATTTGATTTTAATATACTCCTAGTCTGGCTTGTCATAATTCTGCTACTTGGGTCAAAAGGCAAGGCCATACGCTTGGAAACACAGCTTTAGACTCCATTTTGAAGTTGGTTTTGTTCAGCTACTGTGGTCCCACCTCTGGAGCTGCTTTTAGTGGTGTGTTGGGTTCTCTAAATTTACCAAATTTCTGTTTTCAAGCAAACACAGATTTAATCCACAACTATAACTTCTTCTGGGAACATGTCTTTTGGAGGAAACTGACTTTGTCCAGTCAATTTTCCTGCACATTACTGATACAGAAATCACTGGAAAACAAGGTGAACTTTTATTTCCTTGCATCTTCAGCTCTCAATAGGAAAGAAATGAGAAAAGTAATACAGAATGTAAGGTTTCCATTCTTCAGGCCTAGAAAAACACAAATGAAAGGCCATAAGCAGACTGCTGGATAAGCTGGACAGTGGAGACACATGCAGCTTCACGAGTTGCACCAGATGTTACTGAAATGAAGTGGAAATGGAGACTTTATGTCATCTCTTTTGTACATTTATTGCAGTGTTGGGACATGCAAATGCAAATATTAGTTATTTTGAACTTCATCACATGGATGTGGGCCTGCCTTAGAAAAACAGCCCTCTGAAAGGTAAGAGTGAATGGCACTTTTTCTTTTCTCTTCACCTTTCATGGCCAGGATGGAGGTGACGCATTTAGAACTGCCTGATTTATTACAAATGTCTGTAAATAATATTTTTGTGTACAGCTGTCCTACTGTGAAAGGAATGCTGCTGAGGGACTATCCCTGGCGATTGTTTTAATGTCCAAAACCCCTTTCTCTTAAATGTATAGAAAGAAGCACAACGTGAAGGCTGCAGCACAAATACCACAGGGAATTTGGCAGGTCTTTCCATAGGAAAACAATTAGCAGATCTACCCTCAGTTTCTTCCTACATTTTAACTTGTGATGCTGGAAGAGGAATCCCTTTAATTGGTACTGCCACGTTCAGCTGCAGGGAGAGAAGGAGCAGCCAGACTGTGCTTGAGACTCCTTAACGATGCCTTTGGAGAGTGCCAGAATTGAAGTAGGCTTCTTGGGAGGACTGGCAATCACTTCACAATTTATCCAACAGATGCTTCCCCTGGGCTGTCAGTAGAAAACCCTGACCAAAATTCGCCAAGCCAAGACACATCCCCTGTCTGGGAGCAGCCTCCTGTATCTCCAGCCTCTGTAGCACTCCCTCCCTGCCCCTAATTAATTCAATCAGCTATAAAAGCAACACAACGCTGACACTATCACACATTTTGCAAAATGTAGGAACTTCTGCTTTGGAAGGGGCTTGCTGGGCTGTTTTTTTTTAAACCTACAGACGTCCAGACTAGTAGTTAACATGTGTTCAATTTGCCTTTGTAAATGGATTACCAGAAGTTCAGGTTTTTTGCTATGTTTAATTTGTGCTTTGCAAGACGAATGATCTGATTCAGGTTTCTGGTTTTTATTTCCTGCCAATACTTCAGGAAAATTCAAAATTACTCCATCTCCAGCTATTCTTTCAATTATTTCATGCAGCACCGCCTTTATGCATTTTTAAAATTTTTATGATGACAAAAGGAGTTTGTTCAGAAATATTTTAGATGCTGTAATCTAAACTATTAGAAAAATAAAAAATCCAGAGCCGTGGCTTGTCTTTGGAAGCTAGGAAGAACAATACGGGTTTTACTCCAAGAAATTCCCTTGGGACTGTCCAGACTATCGGCAACTGAGGAGAAAAGGAAGAGAAGGAAGAAGTAGGGAATAGACAACTCATTAACAGCTAGTGACATTTCATTTAACCAAAAACACAGGGAGCAAAAGTTATTATGAAGCGAGAGACAAAAAAAAAAAAAAGACAATTCCTCATATTACGTCTGGTGAACCAAGAGGGAAATCTCAACGCCCACGGACTGGGACCAGCTCCAGGAGGGAAACCTTAGACCACTACGTCAACCTTTTACAGTAAACATGTTTTGCAGGTTTAAACAGTTCAGCTGAAATTAAAAAAAGAAAAAAAAAAAAAAGGAATAATGGCTTTGGAATGGTTTGTGGGAGCCCTAAGCCTCAAGACAGTCCGTCTATGCCGGAGAAAATGGTTTTGCCCCAGTGCCCATCTGCTGGGGAGCCTGGTGAGCAGGCGGGATGCCGTCTCCTGTCAGCGTGTGCTGGAGGAGTGAGGGCTGCTCGCCCACAAAAGTTTCCATTGTACGCCTGCCACATCTGCAGCAACGCGCCTGGTCTGGGCCCGAGGCAACTCCCTCCTGGCCGCCAGCCAACCCAAGTACACCAGAGCAATTTATACCTTTCCAAAATGCAAATAATTCAAATTACAGACATAACACAAAGCTGAAGCAGACACATTTCAGGCATTCCCGTTAAAGTTTGCTCTCTGGAATTACCGTACCCAAATGGGCAGTTGTTATATGGGGGGGGGGGCGACGGAGTCAGGAGAGGAAGGAGAGGAGGAGGCACGAAGGAAAAGGGAGAAAATGGCTTTTCCAAAGGTCTTATTTCATTCCCTTTCATTTCACTATTTACTTTTACGAAGTAATAAGAAGTGTCTTCTCCAAACCAAATGCCTGACTTTGTTTTGGCATTTTTAAGATTTATAGTACAATATTTTGAAGAGAAAGACAGTTCTTTATATAGCTAAAAAGCTGGGTCAAGGTATGATACTGGTGTCTTACGTTTTGTGAGGGCTTTTTTTACCAAATGGAAATAAACCCAAAACATCCATGCACAGAACGGCAGGGCAGCAGCCCTTCAGAGTCCCTGGTGGAGTGCCCTGATCTCTCAGTGCCAGCAGCAATAGCCATTAACCCAACAGAGCCAACGCTTCAAGGGGGAACCACGCATGGGCGAGATGAATGACCCTAGAATTCCACCTCCTCCAAAGAGACAGTGGCAGTGCTGGGGAAAGTAGAAGCTGCTCTCACCCACTTTCCATAGGCTGGAGGCTGTGCTAACAGGTGGCCATCAGCACTGCTGCCAGCTGAAGACACCAGGTTGGTCAGGAAGCCTGACATTTACAGACCCATCCCTGTTATTTATAGCCATCCCTGCTCTGTGTGTGCTTCACCACCATCCGCCTTGTTTTCTTCATCGCTGTGTAACTTGAAGCACCTGGGATTGCTAATGACGAAAATGCTGTGAACCTACATGTTATGGGGGGTGGATTTTCAGCTCTGCAAGGCATAAACACCCTGTTTTAACATGGGGTGGCTGAACGGTGAATGGGCCTTTGTAGCCTGCTCTTATCGGCCGCTCGTTCCAGCGTTGAAGGAAACTGCGCACAAGTCCAGAAGTAAAAATACTCTAATTCATCAGGGAATTCCCTGCAGTATGAGTCACCAAGCGGCTTCCCCACCACACCCAGCTACAAGATTTCCACATAAAAAGGCACTGTAAAGGTCTGTTTTAACACAGAAGCAGGGCTAAAAAGTAGTGTAAATCTAGCAGATTCAGTTATTCACCCATAGAGCCTTGCAGACCATGGCATACAAATTTTCCTCATGGAATAGCAAAACAAGGAGCTGTGTTTCTATTCCATGAGAATAAAAAGACTTTCCAAAGATATTTTTGTAGCATCTTCCCCACATCATTGCCCATGCAGAGAGATCCCCTGCGTTTCTAGGGCTGGATTTACCTTTGTGTCTCAGGGAACTGCAAGCATAATGTCAGGGGTTTGCAAGTTCAAAACATTCAAACCACCAGCATAACTTTCCAAAATGATGGATTGCAGAAAGTGGGAAGAATATACAAATGCAAAAAAACCTAAGCTTGGAAACTCAGGATGGTATAACACCTGGAAACCACTTAAATCTTGCCTCTATGAAATGGATATAATGGGAATGTTCAGATATATTTAAGTCATTCCACTTTACTACAGGAGATTAAAACAGTCTATATTCTTTAGTGGAACTGTGTTCACTTGAGATATGAGAAGAATAGACATTATCTAGGATTTCACTACCTATACACAGGGTACATTTTATATTCTTCCAGTCTGTGTTTCAAAACAGTTTGACTGCACTGGCTGCACTGTAAATCTGTATTTAAATACATTTATTCCAAGTAAAATGGTGAAACAAGCCCTACCCTCCCAAAGGAACCCACTACTTGATTAATGTGTTGTGAGATTACCCTGAATAATAATTCCTATGTTACAGCCCAGATTACTTTAACATGTCCACAACAGGCAGGGCACAGATGCAATGCAGCGTCACTTTGAGGTGCTCTGCAAAGGCTGTATTTGGCTCTAATAATGCATATTTAAATCCCTGAGGAACTAAGAATTTGAAAGCTTTCAACTTGCACTGCTAGCCTTTGCCCCTGGTGAGTGCCCTGATGACACTGAGACGACTGATCTGTGAAGACATTCAGAAGGAATGGATGGGTTTCTGTGCAAAGAAGAGGATGAAGACTATGGCAAAGTCTCATAATTCAGACTCAAGAGCTATCCAGTTCTCTGCAAAGATGCTATCAGCTTCCAGGGGAAGGGCAGGTTGGACTGGCAATGAAAGAGGTGTCTTCCAAGCTGTTGCTCCCCAGGGCAGTCCTGAGCATGACCCACTAGCACCGTCTCACCAGCTGGCACTTATGGGCTGGCATAGGTATACTGCTGCCGGATTTTGCAGGGGCAGCAGCCTTTTGGATTTGAGGATACCACAAGCAGTCAGGGCAGTTTTCTCAGCTGGTCCTACAGCTGTCTTGCTGCAAACAATGTTTCTGCAGCTGGACACCAGCAAGGGCAGGGGATCCCACCAGGTGGGTGGGATTCTGCACCTATCCTGATACACAGGTGTACATCTTAAAGACATTTACAAGGGTCAGGCACTAAGGAGGAACCAACACCAACCAAGCAGTCTGGCATGCGATGTAGAGGGAAGATGGGGCAAGAGAGCAATGAAACATTCAGAAATACAGTGTGTGCTAGCAGAAAGCAAGTATCTGAATTGCAAGTGGCCAGGACCTTTCTTTTGATCTCTTCAGTCTCCTTTCCTTTGATCTCCTCAGGCACTTTGTTCTCCTGAGATCTCAGCCTCTTAGGGACCTGTGAGTAGCGAGATGCTTCCTAGTCCCAGAGCCACCTTCAGAGCAGCTCTACCTCCTGGTGTAGCTCCAGCTGGTGCCATAGCCTGCCTACTGCCCAACACATTGTCTCTGATTTCCTCTACAGCCACCCTCATCTCTATTCTTTGCTCTTACACCACTTTTGCTATGAGACCACACAGCTGGTCTGATTTTCACTTACTTTATTTCCCTCTTCCATGCCAGGAAGTCCCCCAGATGTTCTTCTGCCCTCCTCACAGCCTACTGTGTTGCTACAGAGACTTCTCCACAGCTTTGCTCCCCATCCCTGGCATGCCTACTGGCATGCCTCTGTCCATGTGCAGCAGGGCTCAGGCATAAATGACCTATTTTTGTTTCCACATCAAAGGTCCTGTATTTGTTGGTGTCCTCTCATAAGCATTTTCGCAGCATATGTATTTTGTCCACTCCTTCAGCCATACATTTTTGCAGTACAGAGCTGAGTGCCGTGTAGACGTAGGTCTGTTTGCCATCAATATGATACTCTCGAGTTACTTTTTCTCCCTTCTTTACCTTGAATTAACAATAAGAATGTCATGCAGCAAGCAGGTGTAAAAATCCAGCACAAAATGGATCTCACCGTACTTTGGAGTCAGTGCCAGGCACGCGCTTCCTCTCAGGCTGCTCAGCTGGGCAAGCCAAAAGCTGAGGGACTCACTTTGCCTGAATGGTGAGGCCTTTTTAGCTGCCTTTTACCACAGTATGTCTAACAGACGCAATTATTCTGAGTTCCAGTGTTTGCAAATGAAATGTAATTTTAGTCCAGGTAATTAAAAGGAGGCACAGTGCTGACAACTGACAGATCGAGGTTCATTTTGAGCCAAAACCATTGGAAAGACCTGCCAGATACTATTTTCAGCAGAATGGAAGCTGGTTGTGCAATTTGTGCTCTCTGGCACCTCCCCCTATTCAAATTATCGTTGGTCTGAGGGTTTTGTTCAATAGCTTTAAGTAATTCCAGGTCTAAGACATCCAACTTCCAAGTAAAACTGCAGCTTGACATCCCTGAAAAATCTCTCTAGAGCAGGCAGGTCAAGCAAAGCACACCCAGCACAGCCACCCACCAGCAGTCATGACAGCACTTCACTCTGGTTTTGATTACATTCACGTCATCTCCTTGTCTTCACAATTTTACTTTCCTCTGGGAAACTCTAGTAGGCTGAACCTGTGACTCTGCAGCTGAAACTGAGTAAAATATTCCTGGTTCATCTTCTTCGGTCTAATCTGTCTCATATTTTCTCAGACTATTGGAGTAACGAACCTCACAGCCAGTTTAAATCAAGTTCCAAATTTTTCTTCCATGAACAATTCTTTTCCTCTACTTCTGTGCTGGATGCCAACACCACCACCTGTACTATAGCTACTTCTAGTTATTTCTCATCTTAAGATGTAAATTTGATCCAAATGCTTTTAAATCTTCCTTCTTCATTATTTTTTGAGACACAAACGCTTCAACTCTATGACTGCAACTTCTCAACTTCCAGAAACTTCCCATTAAGGCAACTCCTTGTGACTTTTTGGCAGATACTTTTGAAGAGCATTTTTAATTTTTTTCCATCACATTGTCTCCTTCATGTCCTTTTTCTTGTTTCTCTTGTCCAAGAAGGTCAGGTTCAATCTTAAGAGGTCCCTCCTGCTATCCTTTGGTTTTCTGACTTGACATCAGCATCCCAGCAACAAGGCACACTTAGGAAACAATCTCTCTATTCCTTTCTTAAATGTCATTGTATTTTCTTCCAGATTGAAGGTGTAATATTACTTCCTTAACAGACCTAAAAGGAACATGCTCCTCTTCCCTCAGCTCTCTCCACATTTCCTGTGCTACCCATCTGAGACATGAACCAATTCTTAATGATGTCAGGAAAGCAACAAGACACAATTTGTAATTTTGCAAAAGAGGTAGGCATTCCCTCCAAAAACTGAGAACTTTGAAGGCATCCCCTTGTAT
The DNA here is from genome assembly GCF_017590135.1 of Pyrgilauda ruficollis. NCBI lineage: Eukaryota > Metazoa > Chordata > Aves > Passeriformes > Passeridae > Pyrgilauda > Pyrgilauda ruficollis. The sequence goes on along the minus strand of NW_024516764.1, from coordinate 232,439 downwards.
TCGTTTACGTAGCAAGGTCTAGCTAGTGGCTGTGCTGCAGGGGTAGAGAAAACTCCAGAAGCTGCCCCATGTCTGACAGAACAAGTTCCTGATGGGTCCAAGATGGACCCTGAGCTGGCCAAACCTGAACCCATCAGCAAAGCTGGCAGAATCTCTCTGCCAACATACTTAAGAAGGGGAAAAAAACTGCAGCAGCTGTGGGAGAGGAGTGAGAATAAGTGAGAGGAACACCCCTGCAGATCACCACCCGCCCCCCCCCCACCCCCAGCCCCCGCAACAGTGAAAGAGGGGGAAGTGGTGCTCCAGCAGCCAGAACAGAGATTCCCCTGCAGCCTGTGGGGAAGACCACGGTGAGGCAGCTGTGCTTCTACAGCCCATAGCGACAACCACACGAGAGCAGAAATCCACATGCAGCCAGTCAGAGCCCGTGCTCCTGGCAGGAGCTGCAGCCTGTGAAGGGGAACCCAGGCAGAAGCAGGTTTTCTCAAAGGAATGATGGCTGCAGGGCACTCACGCTGAAGCAGGTTCTTCCTGAAGGACAGAACCTCATGGAGAAGACTCATGCTGAAGCAGTACATGAAGGACTCTCTGCCATGGGAGGACCCCACACTGGAGCAAGGGCACAGTACGGGAAGGAAGCAATGGTAAAGAGGAGCTGTTATGGACTGACCAAAGCCTCCATTCCCTGATCTTCTGTGCCACTCAGGGAGAGGAAATAGAAGTTAGGAATGAAGGAGTGAAGTTGAGCTTGGGAAGGGAGGCAAAGGTAAAGGTGGTTTTCAGTTTTACCTTTGTTTTTCACTATCCTACTCTATTTTTAATTGACAATAAATTACTTCCCCCAAATGGAGCCCATTCTGCCCGTGACAGTAACTGATATGCAATCTCCCTGTCTTTATTTTGACTCATAAGATTTTTCATCTTATTTTCTCCCCCCTGTCCTGTTGAGGAGGAGGAGTGAGAGACCCGCTTGGTGGGTACCTGGCAGCCAGCCAAGGTCAACCTACCATACTTCTTTCCTCCACTGTCTTTAGGCACTGATCACTTCGTTAGACTCAGATTTCCTGTAAGGGCTGTGAATTCCTTTGTGTTTGGACAGACAGTCCTACTAGAACAGTAACAGTAAAAACTATTTGAAATCTTGGACTCGTAAAAGTTCAGAGACAAAGCTTTGATTGCACAGATACAGCTGCCTGAAGCCACTTCATCTGGAAGACATGAAAGAATGAACTTGAAGCATTCAGCCACATTTTCTATAATAATAAAAAATTTACAGGATTACTCTGACAAGTGACTTTTGAGACCATGTGGTTATCCCTTATTTCTTTGTTGTCCACAGTAAGTATCTGTGATTGATTGATCTCATTCTTCACTGCGAGAGCAACACCCTGGATGAGACTTGCTCCTGCTGACACCATCTCATGTGTATGGCTGCTGTCCCACTCTGTCTTCACCATTCCCTAGACTAAACAGCCAGGAAAAACTGAAACGTGCTGACATTTCCTACGAGCTGCATCACTACTCCTCTGTGCGCGTGAAAGGGTTCCACCATCAAATGACTCCAGCATCTGATGACACAATTCGCCTAAAGATATCTATTTCTGGGCAGTGGCCAGAAACCCCTTCAGCTATCAATATATCTCTAGGATCTAGATTCAAGTGACCTTCACATGAACTCCATGCTCCCAACTTGTATGCCTTTGAAGTTTCCAGTTTATCTAGTTTCCCGAATTTTTAACCTCACCGTGCATGAGTCAGCATGCAATTGCTCACTGCCAACTGGAACGTGTGTCCTGAACTTGGATAAACAGACAGATAAAGAAAAAATTAAGTAGTATCTGTCTATCAGACAAGAGGGGGAAAGAGAGTTTTGCCACTTGCTTATTTATTACGTGAGCTACAGTATGATTACTGGTGTGAAACATGACCCCTTTTTGGCCAGTTGCCCCCCAAACTGCTACTAGCAATGGAAAGAGCAATGGAAAGATCTCTGAGAATGTGAGATCTTTTACCACGTGAACCTCTGCCAAGACTCAGGTCACCCATCTCACCATCCCATCACATCACGTCAAAACAGACTCCAAACCCTAAGCTCCACAGCGTATCTGAGTCAAACCAAAAAGCCCACATGCTTCCTCAACACATCCGTTCCTTTCACATGCTACTCAAATGTTTTGTCAACATATCACTTTCCAGAACTTTTTGTAAGTTTTGCTGAAGCTAAAGGACTGTGTTTGAGTTACTTGCCATGTCACAAGGTAAATTCTGCTCACACAACATGTAGGAAACAGAACTGAATTTATAAGACTGACAATTGTACCTTAAGGCAGCAACTGATTGATTCTAGTTTTTGCCAGAGACAGAGAAATTTGAGAGGAACAAAAAAACTGTGAAATGCTAGAGTGGACAGTTATATTAATCCAGCTTCCTTCTTTTCTGAATCACATTTTTCTTGTGCAAAAATTCAGTCGACTGAGCTCAACCACACATCTAACAGGAGGCAAACTGTTAAGTTTTCCCATCTGAAATACTCACAGAAAGTTATTATTTCCTTTGGCATAAATATATTTTAAAAATTGTATTAGTGATTTCACCCAGTTATCTTTCATCTGCCCTAGTTATAACTACTACACATCAACACCTTCATGTTCTAAGAGCAAAACCTATTCAGCAGGGAGGAGGAACAGAAAAATCCATTTAACAAAACAAAAACAACAGCAGAATGAAGAATTTGAAGCAATAACTAAATCTGAAAAGCTTCCTAATTGTTTGATAATATTCAAAAAGAAGAAACCCTGGAGGAAATGTTGCTTACACGTGTTTATTTCACCATCTTTCAGGAACTTTGAGTGTCAAACACTTTGAGTACAATAGCTGAGGATATTATGCAATTAGTTACAGAACTGTGCAGGTGCCAGGATTACTGCTGAAGTCTGAGTAATTAACAAGTTGTTCAAAACCGTTGAAGTCTCTGGACTTACTCAGAGACATTGTGAACACTACAAATGTCCATCAAAGAGAGTGATGCATCTTCAGGGAGGGGCATTTGTTACAGGGAAGATCAGACATGGCCTTTGACCAGGACAAAATGGCTCTCAACATTAACAGCCCAGAGTCAAAGTACCAAAGTCAGTGTTATTTGAGAAACTAATCCCATAGTAAAGTTGGGCGTTACATTTCTGCCTTTTCACTCTTTAAAACCCTAGCCCTGAGCTCTCGTCACAAAGCACACAAGCAAAGAATCAGTTTGGAGCTCTGACTTAACTAGTGGCAACTCAACCCTATGATAATTAATAACAATAATAATAATAATAAATCCAATGACCATTTCTGCCCAGAGGTCAAAAATTGATTATAAAGATTTCGTCAGTTTAACTTGATCTTTTAGGTATGTCTAGACTTGGCCAAATCTGTGAAGTCTGGAAATACTTGAGGTTAGTTCCAGTGTTAAAAGGTACAGGAGCGAAGAGCGATTTTTGAGCAAGGAGGGATTTTCAAGGTAGTTTAACTTTTTCAGATCTCAATACGAGACTTTTTCTAACCTCCAAAACATGCTTTATCCCAAAATATCCTACAGAATGCCAGGACCTATAATCCATAATTTACCATAACGTACCCGTAATTTTCCTGTGCATTGTTCCTTGGGAAACTGGGTTTGTGTCTTATCACTGAGCTTTCACTCATCAGTTACATGATACATTTTGTGGACCAAGGGATGAAAGCAGGATTTTTTTTAGTGCAGTGGTCAGTTTTATAGATCACTGATCATAATCTGATATACTAAGAGCCAGTGTCTGGTTGTTTCGGTTAGTTAGGGTTTTGTGCTGCTCTGTGTTTAGTAGCTCATTACCTTAAAAAAATTAGCTTTGAAAACAGTGTTTGCAGAAAGCATTATCAAAAAAAGGTTGCTGATAGATATGCAATCCCTAAAACACACCCTTTAAGCATCTCTGCTTTTTCTGAACTTCCCTCAAGATTTTTGTTGCCTGGTACATTTATAATCTACAAATAAAATAAAAAGTTTTAAAGTTTTAAGTAACTAAGTCAATCTTCTGTTATAATTCCAGATCATGATCCACAAAGATGCAAATGTTAACAGGAAGCATTTTCACTCCTAGCCAAACACTTCCTGCCATAGCTAACAAACACCAATTTCATTTCACCTACTTTTGTATCTAAAATGCACACCTTGCTGCCACAGCAACCCCCAGCCTACAAACATCAAGGGACCTGGCTAGTAAGGAGTTGCAGACTTTTCAATATTTTACAAAGTACTGATTCTTCTGGTGACAAACAGACAGGTGTTGGCCATCCTCAACGTGGCACTCAACAACCATGACATGCACAAGACACTTCTGAACCTCAGGAAGAGAAATGCATGACTACAAAGACAGACAGAAAGTGAAAGGAGATAAGAAAAAAAATTATTAGTGTAATTTTTAAGCAAAGTCATTGTGGGACTCTCCAGTCTAAGGAAATTCCGAATTTAAAAGAACTCAGAATTTGAATTGAATTGAACCTCTTGAAGTACATTTAACATTCACATTTTCACTACTACTAAGTTGCTTCGACAGTCATTTTATACTATTGCCCATCACTGGAAAATATGATCTGATGTGCAAGCACCAGAATATTGCTCAAAATCTGGCAAAATAAGGCCTCACATCAGTGCATGAGAACTTTTTTATGGTACTGTAGAATCTTGAGCAAATTTTAGTCCACTTCTGAACACTCATTATTTATCCAAAGGGGTGCCTTGTGCCTGACCTCACCATGAGGGGTTCTCGTTCCAGAGAAGGTCCTCACAGCACTTCTCCTGTGATCCTTTCAGTGTGCCATGCCTTCACCCCCTAGATACCCCATTTTCCCTGTGTGAGACAGAGTCACAGGGCTGCAAAGTTTGTTTTGCTCTGTTTCATATGCTTCTTGGCTGAACAGCAGCTAGCAAGGGGTTAAGCTAAAAGCAGGAAGCCACTGCCGCCCCAGCAGAAAGATTGATTTGATCATTCTTCAGGGATTCCCTCTTGTATGAGTCACTGCTCAGATTGACTCCCCCACCAAAGGAGGCCAGGATAATGCCATTCCTCCAGAGACTACAACAGCTGAGGGCTAGCCCTGAAGACTGAAAACTTGGGACGCATGCTTGGAAAAACATTCAGCAGACCACAATGCACTCAGCAGACTTAGGGAAAGCTGGGGAAAGAAAAGGCAAACAAAAAGTGTTCTCAAACTCCTTTCATTATCCAATTAAGTATGCAGACTAGGAGGAATTAGACAAGATCCAGGAGGCTGCCTCACAGCTTGGGGACTCTGCCTGAGTAAGGACTGAAGACATGAGTTAAGTAGTACAATATTTAGATTTTATACAAAAGATAAATTTTCTTTATGAGCACAATGATCTATTACTTTGATCTATTACTCTGTAATAGCTGTGTTTGGCTGCTATCTACTAGGAATGTGATTAACATTCCAAATTCAAAAACAAAAGTGGTAATAGCAGCAAAACTAATGAATGTCTCCAGCTAATCACAGAGGTTTATAACCAGCACTCTAAGAGCAAGAGAAACTATGCTGGTGCTCCTTCTCTTGACCTACTTTCACTGATGTTCAAGAGCTGAAAGGGAAAGAAACATCCCATGCTGATTTACAAAAGTGAAGGCTGCTAATGCTTGCTCATTTGACATTAAATACAGTGACTGTTCAAAAATCCAGCCAGAGCAGTCTGCCACTAAGGTAATGATATATTGCTCTTGTTTGCTTCCAATGCATCGAGCTGTGTGAGGCAGCACAGCACACAAACCATGGAAGCCTTAAAAATTGCTCAGCCCAGATTAGCCAGCAGCTTTGCTGTTTGTGTGTCATTTCTACTGACACAATTATTGCAGCTCCTGGAGACACTACACTGACTCTAAGGGCTCAGCCCCTGCAGGCTGTACTGCCCTGAAACTGCAACAAATGTACATTGAGACTACTAAAAAAAGGCAGAACCTTAAATTCTGTAATTGAAAGCTATACAGTGAATATCCTGCTTTTAGTGTACCTAATGTAGTATAGGAATATAGGAGCAGGGAGACAGTGTTCAGATCAATGCTGTGGTAACACACATAACAAACAGCATCACAATCACAATCCTTCAGAACGCAATACTTAAAAATTTTCCAACTCAAAAAAGGAAGAGGAAAGGAAATAAGTATTAAGGAAGGCACCCTTTAGTGTGGTTTCCTTCTTGTAATGAGACAGATCAAGGACTCCTGACATGTCACACTAACCCAGTTCTGTGCAGCAAAGGAAGTTTAAAGTAAAGGAGACATTAACTTTCTTCCCCCCCGGGAGGAACACAGAGAACAGAATTCAGTTTTTTTTAAATTGCAATACGACCTTTTTCCCATTTTTTTAAAACTTTCTTAGGAAACAAAAAGGATGTTTCTGCTGATGTCACAGCCACATCCTCACAGTGTGTGCTGCAGTGCTAGGGGTTCTCAGAAATGTGCCAACTGGCTCTCTTCGAGAAGCCAAGGCATTACCTCTGCCCAGGCACTTCTGGCAACTTAAACATCCTCAACCCAATCTGTTGAGGAATTTCAGGGGAGTCTTCTGCTTTTGTCCTGAGCTTGCTAAGCCCAAATACTTGGGTGCCTTTGCCTCGGGAGCCTCCCCTGCTTTCCCTGCCATCCTGCCCCATGGCCCAAGTTCCTGTGGTGCTGGTAGGGGCCGTGCGCAGGAGAGCAGCGTGGGAACCTCGTGGACATAAAGGGTTAAACAGGCGCACTGTCCAAGCTGGTGCAGGCGGCCTGAGGAGTGCCCAAGACTGTTTTAAGTTCGGGGTGGGGGTAGGGGGCTCAGCTGGCAGCTGAGGAATTCATAGCTTGTGCCAGCACCAGGGAAACCCTTTCCAAAACAAGACTCAGAACTATCCTTAGCAGTCTCGTTCCAGGGCCTGACTTTGACTCCCAGCTCCACGGCCACTGCTTACTCCCGCGGGGGGCATTCACACCCATTAGGCACTGTCACCCTGTGATCCACCGCTCCTGCAGGCACATCCTGCGCCAGCTCCAGCTCCCACTCCATGCATTTTCCCTGTTTCAGCCCGGCCTGCGACTCTTCTCCAGGAGAACCAGTCCCACCACCACAGCACCGCAGGAGCAGTGCTGGGCAAGGGGAAGTTGTGTTCAGTCCTTCCCTCAGTCCTCCAGGTAAACCTGTCCTTCAAACGAATGTGTGTACTTCAAGTCCTCCTCAGCCAGCGCCTTGTAAATGCCACAGGAGACACACCAGCAGCAGCACAAATGTTTAAGAAGATGCACTGTACTGCAGGATTTAGGAGGACACGGCACCAGAGATTTCAAACCCCTCTCACAGGTCCTGCATGCTACACTCATGGTTTGCTATAATAAACAAACGCCAAAGGTTGACTTTCGACATCTCTATTGTCTACCTGTAAGTACAGTTGTCACAGTGTGAAACCTCAGCATTAGGCACGGCTCAGATCCTTTCCACAGCTTTGCCCAGTGACATGGAAAACACATTACGTGCAGAAGAAAATGTCATTACCATATTTGTGCTTTCATCATTTGACACAAACAGGGTGAGGGGGAAGGCAGATTGGAGTCTAGATTGAAAAGACATACCTGGCGCTTTCTCCACAAAGATGACTTTAGAGTCTTGCAGAAAGTTATGACCAGTCAGTACCATTTTTTTCCCTCCAGTAACAGGAAAACTGTCGGTACTTTGCTTCTCCACCAGAGGCAGTTCTTGGGCAGATCTCTGAGCTGGAGAGTTATAAAGAAGATTAAAAAAAAAAAAAAAAAAAAAAAAAAAAAAAAAAAAAAAGCAACCATGAACACACAAAAAAGTAAATACTGCATTAGTAAGTAACTTAATGCTTACCCTCATAAGATAAGCTGAGTTTGATACAGAAACAAAGAAAGGTCACAAGGTTTACAGGAAACATGGTTCATTTTCAAGTGCTTTGATTGTAAACAACAGTGTTAAACAGCAGTATAGATTCAAAAGACTCACAGAGAACAAGTGTTTTAAAACTCAGCTTGGGATGTACTATATCAGAAAGTGTATTTTAATGGAAATTCATTTATTTTAAATCATTTTCTTTCACTCTATATGCTGTGTGTTTGCAAGGTACACGTGACAAGGTAATCACGCATGTCCAAAATTTGTTTCAGTCAATATAGACCCTACTGTCAATTCTACAAACTGTCTTGTAGCAGCAGCAGCCATGGGTCCTTGTGATCCAGCAGCAGCTCACACTTTAGAAAGACTATTTCCAAATGTGCCCAAGCACACATGGATCCATGTAAACTGAATCTGGTATTCTTGTGGCACAAATTTTATCCCCCCTCAACTGTGGGACATGAACAGAGTGCTGCTTCAAGGGACGATGTGACATTTTATCCAGACTATATGGTTCCTTCTGATGTCACATGCACTAAAAATGTATGAAATTTTTGGCACCAGCTTATTCCACAATCTGCGCTGGAAATAACACTAGCACTTATTTTTTTCTCCTGTTTTCCACTTCTTTCAGCAGGCATGTGCCATGCTTTTGCTCATTACGCAACACTCAAAGTGGCAGTACCCTGACACAAATCCAATCAGCTTCACATTTAGTGGTCCCATGAGTTTGGCACTTTTGCACAGATCAGGTCAGGACAGATTCAAACTGTGCTTTATCCTGATGTGTAGCAATGGAAAAGCTCTCATAAACTTCAATTGCAGGATGAAACCATGACTCCTCACATTTTTTGCTTTGCCCTCCAGCATGAATGGAGCTAGGAATGGTCAGGCCTTCCTTCCCATTCCCCGTGCCAGAGCCCACCCCTCACATACCTGCCAGATGTCAAGTCTCCCCCCTTACTCTGTCAGCATCAGAAAGATCCAGTTTGTGAATGGAATTCAACAAAACCTTAAAAAATTGTTTCAGTCCATCCAGCCAATCAAAATAGCATTGGGAGTTAGACTGAAATTCAGCTTCCACCACTTATGCTGGACTGTTAAAGCTACACAAAGCAGATATGATTTGTTTTGTGTGGGGGAGGCTGACGAGGCTTAGAGACCAAAAATTATATAGGTATCTTTGAACGGTGCCCCAGTGTATCAGATAAAATACAGGCTGTTCATTCAAAGAGACCTCAGTGCAGAAACCTGGTTTCTGGAGGTTTTCTGAAGCTGCAGCCCAGTGTGTCAGCTCTAGTATATTGCTAGCTCCTTATCAGAGGGGGTGGGGTTTTGTTTGCTGGTTTTTGCTTTATGATGAGGAGACAGAGTAAATAGGATATGAGAGATGTTTCCCAAAACTTCTACAGCAGTTACCTTTATGATAAGGAGTCACCAAAACCAAAGGGCCTGTCACTCCCAGGTCTACTATTAGTTTAACTGTTCTTTACTTGTAAGTGTGTGTTTTTCTACACCACTCAATGCACAAAGCAACACATTTTTTCCTAAGACACATATATTCTGTTCTCAGTGTAAACTATGTACTTTTGGAAAACAGATTAAAGTTCACTAACTAGACAGGTAAAGCAAAACCAATGTAGAGCATGTTGGTATAGACAGACTGCATATGGGGCAGAAAAGTTAAAAACTGTTCAAAAAGTGTGTGGACATGGCAGTGCTGAGTTAACAGTGAACTTAGACACCCTTTTCAACCTAATTGTTTAAAAGATTTTCTGATAATATCCAGCAAGAGGAGGATGCTTGTTGCTACTTACAGCACTCAATGGGGTTGGAGGCTACTTGCAAGGACAGGGTCCTGCCATTGGCCTGCGGGATATGAACCCTGAAGACCAGACGCACACGCGTGTTCTTACGACCGATGTCTGTCTCTCCCTTGCGCAGCTCGATGTCAGAGTTCCGGAGCTTTAATATCCCAGCACAGTCAATGCTATCCAAAAGGAAACACAGGGCAATTCAATTAATCTCAAGAAGACTTCAGGAAGACACGAGTGTGCAATATCTTATCTCTCTCTCTCCTGCATGCTCTTCTTAAAAAACTGTACCAGGCACAACCCAATGACCAGGCTGAACGCAGCAGACCTTGTTTAATACTTGCACTCCCCCAAGCAGCTGAGCTGGGGCTAACAGTAGCAGCAAGTAGTGGCTGCTGTAAAGCACACAAATTTAGGATGTTACCTCAGTTCCCAGAGGAAGAAAATCTAAAGGACCCTTATTCCCCAACACATCCTGTAAGGATTGTAGTTAAAGATAAACCAAAGCCCAAAGAAACAGCAAGACTAGGAAAATCAGTGGGATGCGTCAGCAGTGCAGAAACTGTTACTAACTTAGAATGCCAGACTACTTACAATTTTACTTGTTACAACTAATTTAGACAAAAATCTGACAAGATTTTCAATCTAGGGTGAAGTACTGAAATTCTTACTAATGAGCACACCTCTCCCTGAGGTCAATTCTACTGTCAATTTGTTTGTATTTCAATGAGTTGGAAATACTCCCAAGCTGAGCGCTGAGCTGAAGCTCTGCATGAAAAAAACTAAATTCAGAGTCCTCTCCCCACATTAGGGAACAACGTGCTTTTCATGGGATACAACTACTACAATTTCTGGCCTCACTCTCTTTTTTAGTTTTTTAACTTTGGTTTTTCTCCTGGATGAGTTTACGAGTCAGGATTTTGTCAAAGCATATTTCAACAGAAGAAGCTCCCAGAGCAAATGACATACAAACACATGCATTCAAAAACCCACAGCAAAAATACCTCTGCCTTGGCCATGACCACAAAGGCTACATGGCAATTTCTTCTGGGTACTGGTCTCTGGCATGCATTTTATCACATTGAGTATGCACAGTTAACTTTATTTTGCATTCAAAGAGTTTAATTCCCCCCTCCAGACCTTTGAAGATCCTCTTCTGAAGCAAACTGCAAATAAGCACTATGGCAGCATGGTTTTGATCTGCATTTTTTCTCCAGTATGGATTTCAGAATTTAAAAAATGCCCTTGCTGATATGATGAAAGAAATTAATGCAAGTATTAAAGATTTCCAACAATGCTTATTAGCAGGTGAAGCCGTAATAATTATTTAAGAATTATATAAGAATTCTTATACTCTGTATAAGAATACAGAGTATTTGTACCCATGTCAAAATTCTCTGCAAAGATCCGTAAGGTATGGAAGAAATGGTGCATTTCTCCACTTTGTATCTCTTACAGCAACACTTATAAATTGAATAATTATTGATGTACAATTCATACCTAAATGTTCAGAGAAGAAAAAGTATTTAAATTCAAACTTGTAAAGTCACGGACATTGAAATCTGAAGTCAATAGGAACAGCTAAATGTGCAAAAGTTTAAACGGGCAGATGAGCTCTGGTGTAGCACTGAATCAAGGCCTGAACACAAAGTGTGAGAAAAGTCCTTGGCTCCAAATTTCAATTCATTGGTAGTGTTACATGAGGTTTTAGACTACTGACATGTAAGGCCTATATATGCCAAAACATTGTTTGTGATTCTCGTGTGAGCTGTACCACAGTCTGGCACACATGCCACAAAAACATTCAGCTTGGCTCCCAAGCTGTGTAACTTACCTTTATTTTAGGGAGAAAGATGAATGAAATGGTAATAATGTTCCTAGACGGCCAAAAACATGATTCAAACTGGATAAATAAAGTGCCAGATAAGTACTGCGTGGGTATAAATTGGTGATATTTCCTTAACCCCAATGCAGCCCCACCAACTTATGATGGCAGCAAACAGGGCCAATAATTTTGAAGGCTTGTCATGACTTTTAACACAATGCACTGAGAGAGATTCTCAGGTCTTGAGTGATCACTCTAAGCCCAGCTGGCAATGCAGCTAAACATATTTTGGCTCTCCGATTTACATGAGGCACTCCAGGGCATGTTGTACATGACACTGCAAACCAGCTTCTAATAACCACTATGTGTGGAAGGACTTCAGGTGTCTGACAGCATTTTCCACTTTGTTAAGGCAAGGAAAACTGTATGAAAAACAAGGAGCGAAATTGTGATTTTCCCATGGTAATTGATTCGGTGATGGCCAGGATTTCTTGCTTGCTTTCTATCTTCCTATATATACACACACAAAGGTGCATGCATCTATATATAAATATTAATACATTTATATTTATACATACACTAAGTGCTGTACTTGCACACAAGCACACACAAATTCCTCCCAAGGCAGACACCTCGGATAATGGTTAGGACGATTTGAATGAAGCGGGGAGACAACTCAGATAGGGGGTAGGCTGATTTGAGGGAGAGGTACAGAGTGGACAGGATAAAGTAGTGTGGAAGGTCTCATGTATATCACTTACACAGAAGGCTATTTGAACCTTGACATACCGTCCTATAACAATGTTTGCAGATGTTTAATGGCCCTACAGGGCACTTAATTATCACCCAGATATCCTAAGACAACCATGCCTGTTTTTCTGCATAGCACTAAACTTAGCCCAGTTTAACAACTCAATCTGTAAATGGCATCCCCTTTGAATAAAGGTTCTCAGAGGTAACTCTTAGTTCTGGAAGATTTGCTTGTAAGCAAGTGCCATGAAAAATGCTGAGTTTTATTATGTGAGAAATGAGTGGTTCTATTCGTCTCAGAAAAACCACGAGGGTACTTGGAAATGCTCTCTAAGAGTTTCCTTTGACATCCAAAGATAAATTTTAATCAGCTCTGTTTCTTGTGCTAGTGCGTATAGGAGCAACAGGTGTCATATTTAGAAACTAAATGCAGGAGCTGAGGTAGGAGATATTTACAGCTCAGTAACCGAGATACTTATTTTAAATGGCAAATAAGCACATTGGCTGAAACTCTAGAATGAAAGCAAATCAGTTGTCATAAATATTTGTGCAGTTTGTTTTGCTGTTAAGCTGATTAGCAGCAATTTGTCTCAGCATAAGTTGTGAAAACCTACTATTACAGAGAGAAATGTAGGGAAATAAAAAAAAAAAAAAGACAGTGAAAGGAAAACTGTGTACAAAAAGAAAAAAACAAATCCCAAAGAAATTAAGTGAGTTGACCAAGACAAAACTGCTAGGAGTCAGACATGATGCCTTGGTCTTACATTGCTTTCATGTTGTTCTCTGGAAGAAGTGGAATTTCCAGGACTTTGGTGTTGGAAAGTATTGTTTCATGGCTGGTGGTGGAAACGGTCTTGCCGGTGATCCGGTGAACCTGGTAGAAGGCATGGGGTCGCAGCAGGCGGTCGTCTGCAGTCCCGATGAACAGCTGCAGCGTGAGCGGCTCGCTTTCTAAGTAACCATGGAGCTGGCAAGAGAACAGAAAACGCCCACTGAGCACCACGCACATAAACTGCTAGGAATCAATTAAAGTTTTATAAGCAGGAGAGCCTAATTCAAGGAGAGAACTTGTGACAGGTGCTATGCGTTAAGGTTCCCCCTTCCATTTTTCCTGTAATGTAATATTGGTACAATAAAAAGGTACATTCACAAAATGTCTCATTATCCTAAAGGACCTGAGGCACTTTAGATGGGCTGAACTTTTGAGTATTCCTGCTACATCCACAGAAAACTTTGCATAAATCCTGCTGCAGTGTTCAGCAGAAAAACACAATGAACTTGATGTTCCTTCACAGTACTGAGGGATGCAAAACCAACAGATTTTGCAGATGGAAAGGACACAGCTCACCCATCCCCATCCTTCCTTGGACATCCCTCATGCAGTCTGCTGCTGTCTGCTGCTTGTGACCTCATTACCTGATTTTTATGCTGGTAAATACCTCCTGGATGCATGGAGACAGATCACATGTACATGATTAGCAGCTAACCATGTGTGTCAAATTCTTGTTATAATCACACAAAAATCTTATCGAAGCTCTTGGGCCTGGGTTGAACCTCATCCACATTACAGGGACTGCTCTGATGACAACATTTCTGCCACAGGATGCGGAGGGAGCAGACCCTGACCTCATCCACACCATCTCCTGTAGAAGCTACTCATGGTTCCCACTGCTTTGGAGTCCCCAGACAACGTCCCACTTGTGGCTGCCACCTGACATTGGGAAACGAGTTCCACAAAAGCAGTCATCTTACAGGGGTTAGTGGTGAAGCTTTGTCCCAAGGGAAGGGAAGTAGAAACTATAGGAGAGAGGAATGTGGGCAAGGTGCACTGTCCCAGGAGATGCCCCATCCCAGAGCAAACCTGCTCACTTTGTTGTAGGTTTAGGTTCCACTGTGAATGGTTCACATGGGTTTGGGCATGCTCACCATCACTGAACATGGAAGCTCAAAACTTTCCATAATTTGGTAAGAAGCAACACTAGTTTTAAGGTAGATGCAAGTTCAAAGCTAAATAAAGCTGAAAGCAAGTGGTGAAACCCATGTATCAAATACTGCTTATATTTGTATTTTGTCTATTTTCACTCTCCTTAAATCTTACAAAGCAATTTCATGTTATCTCTCTAGCGTATTTTACCATCTGATAGCAGGAATGCTATTAAAAACAAAGATCTTGAATCACTTACTCCTTGAGGCTTGTGAAATTCTGGAGTCCCAAAGCCCTCCCTCCACTATCAAACATGGTGAGTGGCAACAGCAATTCATAGTGGCAAAGTTTCAGGTACCACAGTGAATGCTGCATGAGGAAGGGAGGACAATGAGCCTAGACATATCTTCCATAGCCAATCAGGCACACTGTAAATTTTTCACTCCACACTTTGGTCAGAAAAGCAAAGAGAAAAGAAGCATTTTTGTTTGATTTGGTGCAGCAATTTTTATATCCTTACCTAAGGCACATGAATGCTGGAAGGATGCAGGAATAGGAGGAGGAGAAGGCTCATTTCTAGCCTTTCTACACTGTTTTATCAGCTCTGCATTCCTGAGACATCATACGAAGGCAGCTGAGAGCCAGGGGGTTGTGACATTATATGATATGATATGATTGATATGAGGGTTCCATGCCAGAATTGTAAAATTGGAAACACATTAGTAGCAGTTTGAAAATCTGCACTATCAGCAAAACAACAGAGAGAGAAAAGCAGAGCCATGCCTGTACGCTGCCTTCATGGGATGTGAACCTCGTGTGAACCTCCCTCCAGCTTCACATGGAACACCCACTCCTATAGCCCCTGACACACACATCAGCACTATGCTGCAAAAAGAGGGATTCCCGGCTTTCTCCCCCAGAGACAGACATGCAGCTTGAGCTGCAGGTGGGTGATCACAGGTGTGCTCCTGGTACAGTCAGTGGCCACAGGGAAGCCACTGTCCTACTCATCACCACCCTGTTCCCCTCCCATGACAGCCTGGCTGCTCATTAATTCCAATAGTGTGTGTGTGAGCAGGGCTGGTGGAGTGACCTGGATTTGTCCCAAGCTGATCTTCCCTGCCTCACCACTTCCAGAGCCTCAGCAGCAAAGCTTAGGTAAGGAAGGAGACACAAGGTATCCCAGGGTATTTTTGGTGAAGACCAGCACGTGGGTTTGCAGGGGGAAAAGTAAGACAGTGTGACATGCCAGGCAAATAAATTTCTGTGCATTGCCAGCGGTCACTTCTCCAAGTCGTCATGGAGGATACTTTTTATGGAGAGTGTAAAATTAAAACAAACACATATTGAGTTACAAGGACGCTTAAAATGTAAAAATAGACTAGCGAGTAACTCAAACCTCAATTCAGCAAAAGCAAAATCGCACACCAAGGTACCCATATGTTCTACTGAATACAGGCAAAGAGGACCAAAAATGTTGGTCTTGCACTGGGTTCTGCTATTTCAGGCTTTATCTTTAAATCTGAACTTGCCTGCTGCTATAGTTTGTAATCTACTGCTGAGCCTCAGCTTGCGCTTTTCCCACAGGTTTCCTACCAGGAGGCAATCAAACACCCATAGTCCTCAGCTTTGCACACCTGCCTTCCCATGAAAAGTGTTCACATGCTGGAAAATAAACAATGAGATCTCAGTTGCATGTTTTGCATTGTTTTTTAAGGTTTGTAATCATCAAGCTAAATTTATGTTTGCTTTTTTAAAAGGCCCTGTCCTAGAGCAGAGCCATACTTTTTTTTTGGATCCATTACCCAAAGTCACTTATACTTTTTTTTTGATCCATTACCCAAAGTCACTTACTCCCTGACTTAGAAAGTGCTAGAAACATCCAGAAAGACTCATGTAATTGCTATATGCTAGATTTTTCTCTCCACAAAATAAGAAAAAATTCACGGTCACATCACTGTAAGTTTTATGTCGTATTCTGTGTTAGGAAACATCTGATCTCTAATTTGTATTTCCTTTTGAGCTTTACCCATTGCATCACATTATTTACTTTTATATTGTGTCACATAATTGTGTATGCCAACAGAAGCAACAAAAGAAAGCGATGCAAGGATTAACATTTAAAGGGGCACATACCGTGAATGACTTATTTTACACCATGCACCCAGTGCATTATTTCCGTGACAGACAGTGCTGAGCCTCGGGAGTTTTCAGCATGCTGCAGATGTCTGGTGAATGGGCAAGATCCTGCTTACTGCCAGCTGAGTGCAATAAGAATATTCCACAGTTCCCTCAAAACAAGGGAGACAGGTTCAACAGTGAGGAGCAGTGGCAGTAAAAGCACATTTGTGGGACTTTAGGCTGTTAGGTTTGCCAGCAGTCAAAGGGAATATCAAACACGATCAATGTAAAATGGGATGGGAAAAAGGGTGACTGAGCATTTTTCTTGGTGAGGAAAGATCTCACATGTTCATATTCATGCATATTTTCCACGTATGCTCTGGGGTACTGTACTAAGTGGAAGAGCGATTCAGTTTCCTGGCGTGCAACATGGGATGCATGCGTCAGACACCCTATTTTTATCTTTTTCTCTGTGTAACACAGTCCAACGCTCTTAATAACTCAGTGGTTGAGTATGGATGACAAAGGTGCTCTCAGCTACAGCATTCATAATAAAGGACATGTCTTTCCTAACAAGCATGCTTTCCTTGGCAATATGTAGATCCAAGTGGAAAGAGGTGTACTTTCCCCTGCTGTGAAACTGTAAAAATAATTAGCTGCAAAAAAGGACCAGGATCACAATGTTTCTGAATGAGTTTCCCTTCCCAAATAAAGGCAGTGATACAGCAGTCACCTGGTTCGGTACAAAGGAGAGATGCAGGAAAGACTTAAATATGCAGATAAGAACTGTGTGGCCAAGTGTTTGGTTTTGAAATGAAAGTAGGTCATATTCTCTTGTTCTGACCAAACATTGACTACTCTGCTCTTTTCCTCTTTGAGCAACACTGTTAAAAATACTTGAACTAATCTCAAATGACATTTTCATTTTTATTGTCTGAAGCTGCTAAGATCAAAATCAGATTTAATTGCAGGCCTATTACACACTCCTCTAATTCTACCAAAAGTGATGCAGTCACTGGTAATTAACACCAGAACAGGACTGATCACAGCTAAGCTCTTCGTCACCTTACATCGTCTTATGCAAGAGCAAGGGAAAAGGCTGCACGGGCTGAGCCACAGCATCAAGCCTTCCCTGGGATTCCTACACCTCTCCGTCATCACTTTCCCAGCACTATCTCCCACCAACATGTCTCGATTCTCACCAGTAGGCTGCTGCTCATCTCAGTGCAGGGTGCCAAAGCAAACCCCAGCCTTTACCCAGGGAGATGCACTGGGGCTGGATGTTCTCATGTGTCCAGATGCCATGGCACTGAACATCAGGAATCTTCCTCCGGTGGCCACTGAAATGTGAGGGAAACAGGGCTGTCACCCCTCACAGCCATGAGCAAGGTACTATCTGATTCAGTCCTACAGCTATGATGACCTCCGGTTCATCACGGACGTGAGCATAGTGATGTGCCTGGATTCCAGATGTGCTCCTGGTACACATCTATTAAATCTGCCAGTTGGAGTTGAACAGACTTGGAAAATGATGAGCAGAAGGAGATGAGGTGTTTCGAACATAAGCACTAGGAAAAAAAAAAAAAAAAAGGCAAGACTTTCCCAGACCTTCCTCCAGTTACTAAATTTTGAGGAAATTTTGCAAACGCCACATCCAATAACTCAAACACTATTTCAGTTTCAGTGGTTATTCTACAGTCAGTGAGGAAAACTTCTATTATTTAAGCCACGGCATTTATTTTAAGAACCGCAGTTGAAATATTCTGCACGTTCCCTTTCCAAGTGCTTTATGCTTTTGGCATGCCCAAGCATCTGTTGAAATGCTCAGAAAGCTACCTGTCATAACAAGGAAGCCTCCGTCTGGAGAGGCTCCTGGAGGCCACCGAAAGAATAGTCCTGTTCTCACGGGACACACCAGCCAGATACACCCTCTGCACCACCCATGACATCAGTCAGGGACAAAGGGAGCTATCCTGTGTAATAGCTTACAAGTGTACTTACTGGGAGTTTGGGGAAAGGACTGCAAAAACCCTACAGTGGTGCATTCCTCCAGACCCGGACTCTTTTGCAAATGTATTAAATGAACATTGGGGTATAATTTAGGGCTTAGCCTGTCTCAATGCATTAAAGGCTGAGCTCCCACTAATAATAAAGCAGGGCATGACCAGGGACAGTATTCACTCAAAACCAGTCAGCAGCTGTGCTTGAGACTCTTGAGGACTGTAGGGGCTGCCTCCTTAATGATAATGATGTGCCACAGGGAACATCCATATCAGCACTACCTCTTGTATGTGTTTTTCTTGCCTGGCTTTTTATGTTTGGTATATAATAAAGACAACAATCCATTTTATGCCTCTAAAAATACTAAGAACAATAACTACTTATCTGACCACGTAACTGATGGCCACACTGCTTGCAGCAGGTACCACAGTGCTCATGGTCAGCAATGCCTTACACATCCATCTGTCCCATTTGCATTCCCAGAACTGTTCAAGGAATACCCGAGTCAGTCTGGTGAGAATCATCAGGGAAACTAACAACCCAGTCCGTTAGGGGTTGTAAGGGGGCTTCTTTCCCTTTTATCCCCATCAATGTTTTGGAAAGCAATTGCAATGCTTTCAAAAAAGGTTGAACAGAATAAAATCTATAAAATAGGGATATTTTAACAAGACAAGTGCTGCTTGTCTCTTTAAGCTAGAGCTTTGGAGCTATACACTAAATAGCTTCATTGCTTTTCAAGCAGCAGGTATTTTTTTTTCCAGGAACTGCACATGATGAATGAGAAAATGAAACCAATTGTCATGTTTTAAAAGTGCACCTAATATACAGCCTCAATAAAATACCATCAGTGAGTGCTCAGTGTCCTGGTTTTTTAAAATCAAATCAAAGATCCACTAAGAATCTACTTAGTGGATCTACTAAGAAAGTGCACAAGCATTCTGGGTATTGATTCCAGCAGTTAGCACTGAGCACGAATAAAAAGAGTGTTGTGAATCTGATTTTCAAGAAAAAGAATTTACTTTCAGCTCCCACACAGAAGCACTGGAAGACGTAAGCCACTGCACCATGGGTTTGAATGGCAGGAGGGAAAAGCTGATCTTGCGGGCAGTGACTGTCATGTGAAGCGCAGGCACAGGGCGTGAGGTCAGGAGACCAGGGCATCTATTCTGGTGTGCACTGCAGAGATCCTGCCCGGCCTCTGCCTGGGCAGCCAGTGAGCTGCCCTGCCACCATGCCCCCACATGAAAATGCCCAGAAACCTGCCACTCAAGGAACCTGCCACTGGGAGCCAGCAACCTATACCTCTGGGAAAAAGAGTAAGGAAAAGACTGCCCCATTCGTTGCAAAATTCTCTAATACCTATTCTGATCTGGTTTGGCCCTTATCTCTTTTGCTGGGGGAGGCGTGAGAAAAAACCACACCTCAGATGCCCTGAGGCAGGGGACTGGGACTGTAGCGGCTCTCTTCTCAAGTTCATCTCCCAAATCCCAGGTGCCATTGGATCTAGTTTATAGAACTCCCCTCAACCCCTCTACTCCAGAGGGAAGTTGGGCAGTCCTCCTGCAGATCAGGGGTGCATGCTGAAGAGCAGCAGCAGGGCACAAGCAGGCAGCTGCACCCTGAGCTGCCAAGCACCAGCCAGGCAGGGGCTGGCAGCCTGTACTCTGGGGATTCAGGTCCCCACAGGACAAGGAGCAAGCAGCCCTGGCAGTGTCAACGAGGCAGACAGGCAGCTTTGACAGAGCACCAGCAAACCACTGAGGCATGTGTCTTGCTCCGCATGTTGCAGAACCCCTGTCTCTATGCAGCTGTTTCTCTCCACCTTCCAGCTCACACTCTGCAGGTGTACACGTTTCAGTCACTGCCATACCACCCGTGTGCCCCTTGCTCTTTCCAGATGTCTAGACGCCCGCTGAGTGAGGCACATCATCCTGACCAGGAAAATCCTCCCTTTGCCAGCAGCCAGGCAAGCAAGAAGGGGTGCCGGGTTTTGGATGACATGCACAGCTCAGCTCTTGACTTTTTCGGTGACTATTCAGATGCTAAACTTGGTCTGCTTGGACGCTCCTGTGAGAGGACCAGCCAAAAAAAGGGGAGCATCTTATTCAAAACAGCAGAGCAGACAGACTTCAGAATGAAAAAATGAAATACAGTAAAACAGAACAACCCCTCAAAAAACAACCAGACAAACAATAAAACACTTCCTTAGGAGCTGAGATGACCCTCTGGTTGTGACAGATTTTGCTGTACTGCAGTTAAACAAAAAAAGAGAATAAATTATGCTCTGTGCAATAAAACATGTTACTGCCCCATAGTCTTTCACTTACTTAATACAAAATTGTAACAGGAATTCCTACAGATTTTTGTGCTACTTTCAGGACTTATTTTTTTCTTTCTGAAAGTGATTTTCCTTGGATTTACTCAAACTCTGTTTTAGGATCCAAATGCAGTCAGAGCTGGTCCACAAATAAAAATACGATGGCTTGCTCCTGCAAGGGGCCAACCCTGGGCCAACGACTAGAGCTGGATGGGAGAGCAGTGAATGGAAACAGCAGGAGTGTGTTTTATGTGGCATTTTCTAGTGCTGCCACTTGGACCTTAACTCAACAGAGCAGCAAAAGAGCAGCTGTTCACATCATGATGAATAAAGATCTATATAAAATTCCAGCTGCAAATACACTGAGGAATTATTAATCTTAATGTAGTAGAGATGCTGTACACTCAGTCACTGGCTCACAAGTAATTTCAGTCTCTATCCAGGGAAAAACAGCCTTCGTGGCTGCTGGCTCTCAGCACAGCCATGAAATCTCCTTGTCTAAACAGCTGCGAGACGCTGCTCCCTATTTCTAGGAAGGATTTTCCTCCTAAAAAATGCACGTACCTAAAAATCAACCCATGTCACACTCCTCCTAAAATTGTTAGACTCACAAGAGAGATGCCCATCAGAAAAAGAGTTACTAATTGAATGAATTTGTAAGTCCTGGGCACCTTATTGACTGGGACACCAAGAAATCATTACTGTTCTCATGACATCTTCTACCACAAGACCATAGAAATGTTCTTCTAATCCTTGCTACCTCATCACTCTCCAAGGATTATAAATCCAGGTCTGGGGGTAAGTCCAACACAACAGTGTCCTCCCTGAAACTACCCAACCCCTCACTCTAGAAACTCAGTAGAGTAGAAACTCTGTTGAATTTGTACTCAAAACATTTGCCTTCAGCATCCATCACGGCTTTCAGTTTGGACAGTCATACCCATGGCCATGCATGGGTTAAAAAACCAAAAATTATCACAAGTGCCCTATAGAAGGAATTTATTACACGTTCTTAGGCAGATACCCTGGACAAGCTCATACTTGTGAGCCTGCCTTTCACCACGCTGCTGACGCACCCCTCGCACCAGCACGCTCCCGTTTGTGGGAGCACAGGCTGGCCTGCGATCCTCGGGTGTGTGTCAGGTGCCGTCAGCACAATGTCCTTCAGCACTGCCCATCCCAGCCGTGCCATAGCGCCCCTGCCAGCATCCCTCAGTGACTCCTCCAATCCGAGACACACCCTCAATGCCACATTTTAACTCAGTGGCTCACGAGTGCTTCAGCAACTGCATCACTTTGAATTCTCCCCCTTGTGACTTTGAGGACAATGGGGCACCCATCTACTCACAAGAATTATCTGATTAAAGGCCAATGCTTTTGAGGTGCATGTCAAGATAAACACTGGCTCATATGGGACAGAGACAACACAGTTTCATGCATAAATCTTTTGGAGTTCAGAGACACCAGTGAGACAATATTAAACTAGAAATGGCTGCCTTTTTCCTCAATTTTAACTTCTCTCCAAATGACATTTATTTAAACTGCTACTGAAGACAAAAAGCTGGGGCTATGTTTAAAGGCTTTATCTCTGTAAATATTTGGAGAGCTATAAATACTGAGCCATATTCATAATACGAATATTGCACTTACTGTTCTGTTGCCATGAAAATTACTACAGATAGACTTCCAATTCTCAGTTTCTCTGATTTGCCAAGTACTTGTTCAAAAAGACAAAAAAATCTTATGTGAGACATTTTGCTATTTAATTAGCTAATGGAGTCAAAAGCCACAGCACAGAGCAGGAATTAAACACCCAAGGGTGGAGGCAGACAAAGCATGTAGTGCAGTAGCATGGTATACAGCTGTATGCCCCAAGTGAGACTTATTATAATCAGACAGTCCATGAATCAAGCCCTGACTGCTTTTTGTGTTTGGGGAAAGGAGGAAGCAGGAAGGGAGGCTGGCTGAAGGTCTGAAATAAACCTCCTCACTTCTTCTGAAAGTCACACGAATACTGATGGCTTCCAACTTTCACAGTACTCCTGTCCATTTTTTGCTGGTTTGGTTTTTTTTTGGTTTTTTTTTTTAATTTTTATGTAGGAATGAATTAAAAGAAGTAAAACTTTTCAAGGCATTTTATAAAAGTGCAAAGCAAGGATGTCTCAGATGAAGATGCAGTGAACTGGGCACAGAGTGATCGAGTCCCTACCGTCAGCACTGCCAGAGAGTTTTTGCTTTATCAGAGATCATGATTTGATTAGAGCAGAAAAAAAATCATAACAACTTTTTACATATTTCCAGACTTCTTTTTTTAATCAATCTGTGCTTCAGCCTCCTCACAAAACAAAGACAGCAACCACACTGCCAGGAGACCACTTCTGGTCCTACTCCACTTCCCCAAACCTCCTCTGATCCACCTAGTGCTACAGCTATGATTACGCTGCATTTTTATCTGAGAGCATGTCTTCCATGGAAAGCATCCAAAAGCATCAATAAAAATAGGTCAGGTATATCTTATAGTTTGGATTCAAGGTTTTGACCTTCAGAACAGTCTGATTAAACTATGAGAAATATAGAGAGATTGGATTCTACACTGTAAGTTGCTTGAAGGTGATGCCATTGGTTGAAGTCACTTCTTTCTTTAATGAAAAAAAATCCAAAAACCAAATGGATGGAATAGACAAGACTGACCAACCAGCATACCAAGAGGTGCTCTGCCACCAGTGCTACAATGAACTGAAAGGCTTGAGATCTCCAACTGCAAGTAAATAAAATAAGCATGAAAGATTTCTAAAACTTTCTCAACATACAGGGACTATTTTCTAAATAATCTAAATTATCTAATCATTCTAAATATTGTCACATTGAGTAACATTATTTAGCAACAGCTGTTGCACTAGAATTTCTGACTTGAATACTGACAGGCTAACACCACAACTCTGCTTAAAGCCAGTAAGACAGCCAAGTAAAATGCAGCAAATGTTAATAGTAGAACTTGTCAATAAAAGCCTTATAGAGTAGCTTATCTGCTGCTGCAAATGGGTGAGACCCTACTGCAGTCAGTGGAGCAGGATATCAGTACTGAGTGACTGGGAACTGAGGAGGATGGTGAGGGTAACAATATCTCCTTTGACGGGAGGTATGACGAGGAGGTGATGGTGCTCAGAATCTGTTTTTACACCCAAACCAAGACTGTGTCTCTATCAGCCTGCTGACTTCAAACATGAAGCTCCAGTATGAGTCAAGTTCCAAGCCAGAGATAGAAATGCCAAAGTCTAAAAAGGCACTGCTTCTCCCAGCCATATTCCAGCCTTGCCTGGGTATCCAGCCTAAGAAGTACATCTCAGTCTTGGCAAACCAGTAAGACCTTAAAGCCTGCTGAGCACAGTTAGAAACAATTGTACACAACACATCCAGTCAAAAGAAAAAGGGAAAAGCCAGATGATTCATGCCACCTTACTTTTACATGTACAGGCTGGACAACAACAGGGTCTAGTCACCTTGGCTGCCATCACAGCCAGCAAAACAAGACAGGCACTCTGAAGGTGTGATTCACCCAAGCAGCTTCAGATGTTCACATCAGAATAAAATTAATAGCTCACTAAACTCTATACTGAAAAGCCTTCCCCTGATTACAGAGAGAAACCAAGGCAATTAGCTCAGCAGCAGACATGTAACAAACCCTAAAATGTGGACTTGCCCCTGTCACTTGCCCAGGCCACAGTTCAAAGCATGAGTGTCCCATAGTCCCGGAGCAGTGCTGTGAGGCACACAAGCTTTATGCTAAGAGACATGGAGCAGATCTCTTGGGAAAAGGTCCCCGCAGAGGCAGAGCCCAGTACAGACACAACACTCTGCAGCAACTTCACCAGCAGGCATTTAATTTTGGGAAGCCACCCACAGCTTTCCACAGCAGAGGTACAAGACCACCCCCTCGGACAGTGGTACCTTGCAGCCCTGTCCCCTCCCAGAGGGAAAGATCAAAGCCAGCTCCACCACAGCTTAAATTCAGTGCTTTGGCTTTTCCCCCCTGACTTTAGAAGCCTGCTTTAGCCTGGTCCTGGGGTCAGCCTCAGCACAGGCTGGGCACAGGGTGGTCATGGCCAGAAGGCAGACCAGCTCTCTCTGCAGCCTCCCTCCCTGTGCCTGGGATGGGACAACTCACCCCTCCCTCGCTGCTTTCCTCAGAAGGGTGTCACAAAGCAGCAGCTCATTTCCCTGCAAAGACTGCAGCAACCCCCCTAGTCCCAACAGTGCTCCCGACCTCTATCCTGGAGCACACAGGAAGTTCTGGAGCACCACCATGTACAGTTTCAATGGCCTTGCTGTTGCCATTCTTCCAAAATTGGGTGGCATGCTTAAATCATAATAAAAATAGAATCCTGAGCCCTATACCTGCTAATGACCACTTCTTACATTCAATTCAAATGTGTATTACACACCTTTTTCCACTACAAAAAGGGAAAAGAGAATTTCATAATAATTGGAGAGCCCAAGCGCCAAATTTCAAAATTTTTTTCTCTGCTTTTTAACATCTGCTATTACAGAGAGGCTTCCAGATTAACACTGCCCTGTGATTAGAGCAACTACCCCTGTAAAATCTATTTGAGCTAAGAGTTTCAGGGATTTCATTTAGGACAGCAAAACTATTGCCCAGCTAAAACCATTGCCCAGCTAAACTATTTTCACTGCACTGTCTTCTTCTTTGCAAAACCTCTTCAACCTGCTTCCATCTCAGCTGGGGCTCTTGCAGCCAGCTGTGGGGCTGTGCCAGTTCACATATTTTAAGGTTTTCCTGAAAACTGTGAGGGATTAGGAAAATGAGGCTTTGATGTATTCAGGACATGTACTTGAGATTACTTGTGTACCTAGATGCTAGCACATTGCCTGCAAGTTGTGGTCTAAATTTGTTTGTCCCTGGAAACTCAAGTTTGCAGCTGTGGGTGGAGTTTGTGTACAAGTCTACAACTGTATGCCAGTTTGTGGTCAAGAACGCTCTATAATCCATATTCAGTATTAAAATTTGAGTCTATATTGAAGAATATTATATCATTGCAGAGTAAGAGCTACAGCACATAAGGCCCACATAATGAAAACAATATCACTGCAAAACGTGGTTGAAAATTAATTTGAAACCCATTTAGAAAATTATTTCAGGATTATTAAGGAATTTATTAAAAAATACCATCTAGAATTCTTTCTTTTTGTAACTGCATAGTCAGAACAATTTTATGAGTTCCTGCACCTACGGGAGAGATTTGCATATTTTCTGCAGCTTTTAAAAAATTCTGATATGACAGATACTATCTAAATATTCTTGTATATATAAACAAGACTGATCCATGCTGCACTGTGTTACAACCAGACTAAGTACTCTTCACTGAAGAGGAGGTGTTACAAGATGTTAATATGGAGTGCTGCAAGAGAAGGCAGGATTTTTTGGGGGTTTTGTCTTTTTTTCAACAAGGAATATCTTCTGTGGACTTCTCCAAGATGAAAAACCAAACTGACCCATACCAGTTACGCTTCTCCAGCACTTCACAACCTTTAGACACACTATTCCTGTTCAAATCAGTAAGAGTTTTACAGCTAAATCTACCCCTTCATGCTTTGCCAATTTTCTCTGGTGATTTTGTCCTAGAAATGCAGACACTTGGTACATATATACAAGTGGGACTATATTAAAACCCACAGCAGGTAGAAATAATACAGCCCTGGGAAGTTTTGTTTTTGACTCTCCTCATAATCAAAGCTATGCACAAAGCACAATGAGGCACAGTAAATAAAGACATTTCACACAGACAAGCACGAAAATCTTCCAAAACAAAGAAAATTAAATTATCTTTCAACTAAAGAACACACTGCAATGAAAGACTAAATGAGCAGTTCTAATTAAAACCATGCTGTGAATCTCCTACTTTCCACCACCACAAAAAAATCAGCTAGTATTTGTGCATGTACAGCCACTCTCCAAAACCAGTCAAGCAGCTTTCCATCCAAACAATGCAAGACACGGCAACTCAGAGCTACAAAACATATTGAAATTATTTCCATAGCAATCATAACAACGAGACATAAGGCCAGGATATGCAGTGAGGGGGGCTAGCAGCAGGAGCTCAGCCCCTCACCGGCCCCGGTGCTTCCTGCTGTCCCCAGCACACTGCTGGGAGCACCCGTGCAGCATCCATCCCCTTGCCCCACATCCATCCCCTTGCCCCGTAGCTGCATCCAGTGTCCTGCTGCCCTGTGCATCGGTGCTCGCCTTGGCAATGGTCGGTCTCACCAAAACAGGCACTCGTATCCCTTCTCTGCCCGTGCTCAGGAGCAGAGCGTTACATCCCGGCGGGCGCATGCAGGAGAGCCAGGGAGCTGCTAGTCCTAGCCGCCAGTGAGCACAAGCAGCACTGTGCAAGCCCTGTTCGAGCTTCCTTATCCTGACATGTCGCAACCACCTCAGGCTCAGGTGTCTCAGCTCGCAGCGCTAAACCAAGCAGCTGCCTCAGGTGAAAATGCTAAGAGGGGGATGGAAAGTCGGGACTAACCCTCTATGCGTTAGCTGCACCGGGGCTTCATGCACAGCTCATCTCTGAACAGCTCTCCAGAAACGACACATGATCTCTCTCCCACCCCGCTCCCTTCTAGCTATTTATCTGTTTGTGCAGTCACGATGTGCTGCGGGCTTCCCAGGCGAGCCACTGTCCTTCCGTGGGCAGAGAGCCGAGGGGGCAGGAATGTGCGGCTTATTGAGCACAGCAAGCGTGGGTATCCATGGCCTGTGCAGAACATGCATGCTGATACTGCTGTTTTCATGCTGGCACAGGGACAACAAGCAGTTAAATAGAGTAGACTTCACTGAACAGTCTAAATTGCAGACTTAGATGACAGGAAGAAAGGTACAGTTTGCCCAAAGACAGAGGAAAGTAATGGGAAGATTTTGCACAGTGATGAAGAGCTTGGCTCCAGTATCATCACACCTGACTTGCTATCAAGACATCCAGTATAAGCTTCAGAGACTTCATGGCCATTAGATGTGGACAGGCACAATCGTGGCAGAAAAAAACAAGGGGCAGTCATCCTGAGGGTTCCCAAAACCACAGAGACTGAAGACAGAGAAAAAGGAGGATCCAGTTAGTAGCATTCACCCAAAAACTATCAAAAGGAAGTAGCAATATACAGGGAATCTGCAACTGATGCCCAAAAATCATCCGATTTTTAAGAGGGAAAACCTAGTAGGTCTCCTGAAAGGCAGCAAAGAGGCCTGCAAGAACAGAATGCAGCTACTGCAACTTGCTCCCCTTTACCATGCTATTTTTGGGCAGTTCGCAGCCCCACACTCTCACACCTGACACCTAATCTCTTTCAACACCTGTGGCAAGGCAGCAAAAATGTCTTACTCCAGATTTTGCAGCTGAGTAACCTGAATGGCAATACATTGCACAATTAACTGCCAGTTAATCAATGTATTCTTGATTGATAAAAAGCTTAAGTACATATTCAACATTTAATCCGACTTTATGAAAGTTTAAGGGTGTATTTAAGTACTTGGTTTCACTGTAACAGATCACTTTGCTCCACCTCTCAAACATTTATTCCCCCTCTCATGACATGGAACTGGACCAGCAGTATTTCTAAATGAGCAGGATTGCAAGTGGCAAGGAAGCTGTTCTCTTTCTCGGGAGGACTGTGGGTTTTCACCAGGATTCACCTTTGGCTGTAACACCACATTATCACTGTAACTCCCCAAAATGTACCCAAACTGTGTCTGCAAGCACTGTTTACTGCATTTGAAACCTAGGCAGCAGACTTTTAAATCCCAGTGTGCATAACGTCTGCATGCAAACCAAAAGCAGGAGTTCCTCTGCTTTATTGGGTATTGAAACATTAAAAACAGGTGTTTAAAAAGTGCATTACAAATCTGTCTGCAACCTGTATTATTTTTACCATGTGTAAGTAAACTGATCACTAGCATGTTTCAACTGTTTCATTGAAAATATGCAACTCCCGCTAAATTATTTCTTAAAAATGTGGAGGGAGGAGAAAGTTTATTTGATTTCACTGCACTGACAGCATGCAATAAATTTTATTTCCGTGTATGTATACAGCAGATGCTGTAATGGATCATCTCCCTTTCATGGTATGTATCAAAGTAGATCTCAAGCTATTCTTCACAAGGAAAGAAATTATAAACCCCTGCTCATAAAGGAAGATGCAACGTACTTTGAGAGAGCAAATGAGTAATTGGACACCATATTTACCACTGATTCAGCCTGTTACTTGAAATAATGACTAATTAAAATGGAAAATCTATATTATAACCATATATACTGATAGTCTAGGTCACAAGTGTGTTACCGATGTAATTTTTTACTCTTCTTACATATAAAAATTAGAAAGTATAAAACCAGAAATTCCATTGTAGTTAGTTTGGTGTGAAAGGGATCTGAAATATGAACTGGCCCCCAGTATATCTTGATACAGAATGCAGGCAATATAATTTTCATGATATATGTTTTATGTAATTTGGAGTACCAAGAAAAAAAAAATCGTGCCCTGAGATACTACTTTTAGGAACAGGGGACAGATGTCTAGTTCCCAAAGCAGACTTGTAAAAAATTAATTGCCTGCCTCATGCAGGTTAGCAGTATTTGGCAGGTAGGTTAGCTCAGCTCATAATGAAGCATCTGGCTTCTGGTAAAGCTGCGTTTTAATTTTAACTGTGTTTCATTTCAGATTTCGGGTACATGTTAACGTGCAATAATCTGGCAAGTCTGGAGCAGATTTGCTGATTGGTAACTTTGGTGTAGGTCTTCTCAACTACAATCAAAACTACATCAAGTGACAACTGTGGTTCATGCCCAAACCACAGCCTCACATATCACCTGAACCTCCATGAAAAGCTATTTTAAATCCACTTGTCAACACCTCATCCATCCAATCTTATTTTCTCAAAAATGGCTAAACTAAGAGTCAGCAAAGCCCTAAGCATGTGCTTAAATTAAGCAGACTAAGCTGTCTGACTTCAAGAGTGCCCCAATATGGCTTTGAATGCAATTTGGTTTGAATTTGGGGTTTTGTTATTTTTTTTTTTTATTTGAGGTCTGCAAGCAAAATATCTACCCAGGTTGTATTTTTCCTTAGAAAACTGGGTAGCCATTTCTAGCACTACTGGTAGTCTCTGCCTTCTGATTCTGTGACAGCACAGAGACATGGCATCTGCAACTTTTAGCAGAAGTGATGCAATGCTAAGCACAGGACAAAAAGGATGGAATGGGCAAGAAAAGGTATCACAATCTGACAGTCAAGGATGAGTCCTGATTCCTCCCTGAAAAGTAGTAATACCCATTTTTACGCTTCCAAAATTATAATGAATTGCCCTGTTAGACCACACGCAGAAAAAACCCTCTGTCCACAATGAAAACAGTTCACTGAGTTAAAAAGGATGCAGCACAAGGCCTGAGGAAAAGTAAATCAGAGAGGAATCAGAGAGGACTACTACACTTATGTTCTGCCTTTCTTGACCTTGCAGAGACTTCTCTCACACTGGCTGTAGACACTCGGGGTGCATGTGCTGCTGGTTACCAAAACCAGACTGACAAGGGAAGCAGAAAGGATAGCTCTGTGAGCAGTGCTGGAGGTAAAGATGATTCCTCTGCTTTCCCTCTAATCTAGAAGGTCTTTGCCGTATCAACCGCCCCCAGAGGCCAGCTAGAAGATAGCCCACACAGTGGCTGCAATGCCACTGACTCCCTCATTGCAAAGAAGAAGACAGAAAGGAAACCAGGAGAGGCCAATGAAAAGGACAATTGGCACCTGATGTCATCACCCCCTTTCCCAAGGGAATGGAGACAGCACCAGCAGAGGAAGGTGAAGGCTTTCCATCCTCTCGTCCCTCAAGGCCACAACCAACTTCTGCTTTGCCTGCAGCCACTGAGTCCAAACTGAAGGCAAACCTAGGGATGAAGCCTTCAGGCTGGAAAGCCAGATTGAACATCTCATCATCCTAACAGCTGAGATATGTACTGCGGTGTCCATCATGCTGAGCGTGGGCGAGGTGTCATTTTTAACAGAGAGCAGAGTGCATCCCCCAAGCACTGGCTGATGGAAACTTCATTTTTCATTTGTAAAGGGCCGTTGCACCAAACAGCAGAGGCCTGTCCCCAGGATGGCTCATAAATCAGAACTGAAGTTGCATTTTCAGGGTCATGAAATCTTCTCCAGCTGACAGCTGCACACTTTCCAGGATGACTCCCTTCTGGACTTAACCCTCCTCAAGGGAGGCCACAAGCTAGTGATACAGCTGTGCTTGTGGAGTACTCCGTGGGACCAACTTCATGTGAACCCTAAAAATTAGAAACTTTCTCCTTTCCAAAATACGCTCTCCTAATAAAAAAAACACCCAACAACTGTGATGAAAAGCTTTCAATGGGCATTCTTCCATTTGCTGGATTTAGAGAAGCAATAGCAGCCTTAAAACATCTGCCAAATCATTCTACTTTTCAGTTTTGATTATCTGTCTGCTAGTTTGAGGTTTTGCTTTAACTATACAGATGCAAGAAGTGAGAAAGCTATTTAGCTGAGATTTACTCTTAAGAAGTACCGGCTGTCTAAAACAAGGCTATAAAGTGCAGGTTCCCTGTCTGGTTTGTTGTGTGATTGTATGGCTTTGCGCTATTAATTGCAACCTGGCTAACAGGTGCTTGCCAATGTCTTATATGCCCACCATAAGGAAGGATTATATTTCTATCTGAACAAAAGGGTGATGCTGCCTTCTAAAAAGAAGCTAAGAGCAGCACAGAGAGGAAGTCCACTGTGGCATGATGAGTTGAATCACTGCTTACTAACAAGAATATGCCCTCTGCTCTGCCCTGATATACTCAGAGAGAGAAGGGGGAAACAGCTAACACTATTTTTTCTACATCCTCTCCTCTTACTCAGGTGTCAGATGGCCATGAGCTGGACCCACAAGGGACTATTTTTTCTTTCTAATTCCCTTGACTCACTCAGCAATGGTGGCAGTTCTGTTGTTTAAAACAAACTTGCAGCAGTGGGGACCCCTACCAGGAAAAGCACTTATGAACACACTGCAGGTCCCATATAATGGGACTCGCCATGGATTCACTCTTGCTGTGCAGCACCACAGCATTGCTTCAAAGAACTTGGTCTGCTCTGTCTGGAAAAGCCTTCCTCTTGCCTTCCTTATACCTTCATCTTCTTTCTATCATCAGTGGTGAACACCTCTTTCCAGTCATTTCCTTTAGCTCTTCAGCTCTCTCTGGTTCCCATCTAGCCTTGTGGTTATCACAGGACTGTCTGACCTTGCGTGGCTGTGTGTGAAGCCAAGTGCGAGAGAGGCGCTGATCAGGGTGTGATGGCCCCTGAAGTTACACTTCTTTGCCAACAAAGCTTTCTATTCCCCAAGGGGTTTGCAAAAGGTATTAATTTCTTATAGGTCAGAAGATGAAAAGGCTCTGGCAGATACCTGTGGTGGCCAGCGCCTGCACTGGGACTTTGTGCTTGTTAACTGAAAGCAACAAAACCATGGGAAGAAAACAGTAAGATACTCCATGTGTTGCTGAGGTGCACAAATCACTCAGGGGCATGTTGGTGCCTAATTATGGTGATGTGGAGATGTACAAAAAATACCGAGGCAGTGACTGCCATAGAGGAGAGTCTGACACTTGTTAGTTATAAGGAAATTTAAAAATCCCAGTGTATGCCTCAAGGCCTTTGAAAATCAGACCTGAAATGCCTACGTGAGATCTTGTCAAGAAAGGACACAGATGATTCTTGAGCAAATCTCCTAGTGTAAACAACATTTTGACTATGTAAATCACCAGACAAATCATTGTGTTTTGCCTGTAAAATGAGGGAGTTCTGACTATTCAGCTCTGCACAGGTTCAGATGAAATTTTGTATTGGAGCACAGGAGCCAAACACAACCTCTGTCCTCTCACTCTAAGAGGTACAGTGGAAGGCAAGGCAGCATTCACTGCATATTCCATAATAACTTAATTTTTCAAGAGGAAAACTAATTCTGGATAGCACTGGTTACTTAGATAAAAAGGAAAACCCTACAACTAATTTTCGCTCCTTTTTCTAACCAATTTATCTACTTCATGTCAGGAGTGATCTTGAAGAGAATTCATGGCATATTTTGTGTCAAAAAGTTTAATAATAGTCATGGCTTTTAAAAGTGCTTACTAGACTACTCCGTGCATTTGAATATTTTCTTTCACTGTTGAGTACAATCTTCTATGGGAGTACATCATGCCCTTTAATTAAACATTCTTGAGTATTTGGATTTTATCTCATAGATACACCACACCCTGCTTGTAAAAATTCCATCTCAGGCAGTCAAAGTGCTTGACTTATTTCAAAGATGAGTTATTAATTAGAATATCTACAGACCATGATATTAATATAATCTGGTGCCATCCCTCCCTGGAGAGCCCAAAGTTTTATCTGCTGGATTACTTACCTGCAGCTGAAACAGAGCCATTACTGGCTGGAATGCAAACCCCATCTTGTGCAACTCCTCACCACTACTCTCAAAATGAAGAATTGTGAGATAGGTCCAAACTGAGGACATTTTTAGGTGTTCTAGATATAAACCCCTTGAATTAAATTCACCTCACTTAAAATGTGTCTGTAGCTATGTAATGCTGTGGATTTCCTAACTAACTCATTCACTTCATTTTGCTTTGTTTGAAAAATCCTCACCCAAGCCACAAAGTCTTGAGAAGGAGCAGGTGACAGCAGGATGGTAACAGACAGGATTTTGCTCCTCAGAGTGGTCCCACGTTTAATGGTCACCTGATACAATATGCAGGTTCCCAATGCCTGGTGCCAGCCAGGGCACCGTCCCTGTTCTGACTCAGAGGTGGGAGTACTCCAGTCTAAAATCACCAAAGGCAACAGCAACTCGCAAAATACTTCGCCAAGCCAAGGGGTGAAAGCCAGTGCCAGCCGTGAGCTCACCAGCACCGCTCCCCAGCACCATGCGCTTGCCAATCCTCTGCAGCATTTTTAGCTCGTCAGGCGCGCCGGCTCATCCCACTCTCCAAACGTTTAGCAATCAGGAACAGCGATAGCTTGGAGCTGCCATGGCAGCCAAACACCCAAACAGGCAAAAGCAAAATGTGAGAGAGAGGAATATTGTGTTACCAGGCTCACGAGCCTTCACAGGCAGCTTGAAGCGCTCCAAACCATATCATTCCTAAGTACAGTGGGGAAGGTGCTGCCATTCCACAGAAGGAAATCCACAGGAAATCCTGCTGGCTGAAATATGCCCGGGAGATGGCACGTGGGAGCTTCCAGTGAGCAAGTCCCATACATGATTCAGAGATGATAAGGAGCAAGTGGTAAACACGACTGCTGCCACAGGCATCCCCCAGCACGCACCAGGCTTGCCTTTGCATGGGTCAGCATGAGCTCCTCAGGCAGCCTGGCATGCTCAGCTCTGCCTGCCCCTCCCTGTGCTCAGGTTTGGGAGAGAAAAGCAGTCTCACACAGCGGTGGCATTGATCACAGTGCCAGCTCCTCAGCTGTACAGGGGGCCCTCTCCAGCTACACAGGAAAGTCACCAGACTAGAGGAGCCAAGAAAAAAATTGGCCCCCATGCTTGGACTTTGTGTCATACCCATGAGAGACTCCCGTCCTCTTATGCTACTGCTACTCATCCAGCAGGCTTGCCTCAGAAACCTTTGATCCTCAGACATTCCACCTCCTAAAAGAAGAGATGGATCAGCAGCAAGGAAGCTAATGTTGCCTGGGAAAAATAGATAATCCTGCTCTGGCTGCAGAGAAGGCAACCTCCTGGCAATTTTGCTTGGGAGCCATGCCATGAACAGTGGATGTTTTTTGGATTTACTTCTCCTCTGCCTTAGCATGCCTAACAGATTTGTGGAGGTATTCATGTGAGAACATCTCCTACTTTGGGAAGCAAGATGCCGACGAGAGGGGGTTTGAAACAAAGAGAGAAAAACTGAGAGAGGAGAGAGATCTCATCCATATTCTCTTATTGTTGAAGATAAAGGGGGAAGAGCTTTAACAACAGCAGAATGAAAGCAAGTTTCCCCAAAGTACCAACACAAGAAAGACCTGATTGTCAACACGGGAAAAATGTAACAGAAAAGGGTCAAAGCAAAAAAAAAAGTCAAGAGGTCAAAGCAGTTTTATAAGCGTTTTTCCTGAGTCAACAGAATAGAAAACACCAGAAATATTAAAGACTGAAAATCTTGATCCAAAATCTCTCTCCTGAAGATGCACAGATTCTGTTTGAGCTTACATCTGGGTTTGAACTTCAAAACTTGGGCTCCTTTCTGTGTAACCCAGTGGGATGAATCAAACCTGATCTGAACAACTGCAACATCTGGAAACCTGTGATGCTTCAGAGATGCGTTTTTCAGGTTGTGCCAGTCACCAATTTAACAGAAAACACTCCCTAGACTTCCTTCTCTTCCATTTATTTATACATACTTTTGTTTTTCAGTACTTCTTTATTTGTCAGTACTTTATTTGTCAGTACTTACTTTGTCTTACAAAAATTATTTATAAACACTTCCTTTCTTTTTGGAAGTACTTTTAATCCATCCATCTATTCAACTCTGGTCTAAGTCAGAGCTTCTATGCATTTCTTCAAACAGATAACTGGCCATGATGGCAACGTCAGCACAGAAAAGCTTTTTCTGCATCTCTTTATGTTTCTATTCTTTTTGGAGAAATGGATGTTTGGGTTGTAATAAAAGGATTGAAAAATACATTAATCCTTATTAAGCCGGTAGAGCCAATTGACAGGGCTGTGACTGTCTGCTTCCTCCTCTCTCCCTTCATGGCTTCCCATAATTTCCTCTCCTCTCTTCTGACACTTGCTTGTGTTTGTAAGCAGCATGCTCCCTCCTGACAGACCGGGACAGTGGATGAGAGGGGAAATGTCTGGACACATTTAGTCCAATTAAATGTTGGCATCACATTCAGTCTTTCCAAAATGCACGTAAGAAACTTTAAGTGCCAAGCTGGCCATTGCAAATTGATACCTCCCCATTTGCATTTCCTTGCATCAAGCCACAAACACAGTAGGCATTAATTGTAAACAAGCATGTCTGCCACATGCCCCTCTTTAATATCATTCACAAATGTTCTGCTAAAACCTTTCAACTTCCAGCAGACAGCTTCCATAATCCCATGTCACTGACAAGTTCTGGCAGAGCTAAAGGGTGTTTGCTGCCGACACCTCCCCTCACTTTCCTTTTCCAGCTGTGGCAGCAGCACACATTTACAGAGCAGCATTCTCTGCCCAGCGTCATCCCAGCCTCCCACCGTTCCTTCCACAGACATGTTTGCTAACAGGGGCTTACAGTAAATAAACATGCACAGCCCTGCACGTGTGGTCCGTACATCATCTTGAGCCATCTGGGCTTTCAACAAGCCACTGCTCCCACAGCACGGCTTGTGGCACAAGCCCAAGCCGTGCGAGCATGGCAGCAGTGCCCTGGCATCCACGGGTCCTGTGGCATCTGGGCAGTGATAAAACCTGGGCTATGCTGCACAGAGGGGCACAGCCCTGATGGGTAGCACTGGGAGTTTAACTGCTGGGTGAGAAAGCAGCAGCTGAGGAGGGACAGGCACTGTCTCCCACTCTCTCCCACTACTTTTTCTTTTTTTGTTTTAAACAACCAAATCTTGTTCTTCCTACTCCTGAGTAAAGCCCTTTAAAAATGAATGAGACTACTCATATAAACAAATTAAGGGTCAGTTTATAGTGTTATTAAATTAAATGCTTTATACAGGGTAACTAAAGAGCTTGGTGGAATTCATGAAACTAGATTCAGATCTCAGATGCTTTCCAGAGCAGCTGGAAGGGTTTTAGAAACAGAACAGAAGAAACTCTAAAAGCCTTTGCTCAGAACTCACTGCAACATCCAAACCAGTGACATACTTCTACATCACTGCTACAGCTCTGCACTCCAACATGCATTCACAGTTCTGATTAGATCCAACTGCCAGTAAAGGACTAAATGTACTGAGACACGTCCCCAGCTGATTTCAGTATAAACTGCATGCCTGGAGTCTGACTGCACAAATAGGTCCATGGTCACCACTGAACAGCTGAACACTCGCTGAGCCCTAAACAGACAGAGCAGCAATCCACCCTGTATTCACACTGCTCTTGCATTATTTTCACCAAAGGTTTGGTCCACCCAGTTTAAAATGCGGTCTAAGGAGTGGTCACATGCAGGAATTTCTGAGGACAGGAAAAATCTCCCATTACTTTTTGGTTTTAGAGAAGAAACGGCGCTCACCACGGAGCACTGAGATAAACAAGCTGCGCTGCTCGTTACACGGTTTGGTACCTGCACAATGGGGTGGCCCCCCGCAGATGCTTTCACAGCCCCTCGACTGCCTTCTGTCTCATAATGAGCTCGGTGGTGGGATTTTGGCTGCACTTCGATGCGTAGTTCGTAAGGTCCTGAGTGAGATGGCAGCTGCCAATCCAGAGCAGGCAGGGATGGGCTACAGTGGAAAGGAAAACAGATTAAAAATTAACATCAAGTACACTATCACAAACCACAAGCAGCCAGCACTATTACTTTAGACACCAAATCTTGCAGTTCATCCTTCACCATCTTACAGTTAAAATTTAATCAATAAGGATAATGTAATGACAAGTAATTTTGAAGGTATTGGCTATTTTAGGAAGATTTATGGGTCAAGCATATCTGTTGGCCCAGATGCTATCTGATTTGTATTCAGAAGTGAAAATTTTTAAGACACAGATTACAAATATCTTATATATTAACTCAAAGAAAATAAAAAAGGCAGAAAGACACGGGGGAGTTTTAGGAAGATGATTTCTGCTGTGAAAGTGAATGCCAAACTAGTTTGGCATTTAATGAATCTAACGGGTTTCAACAAATCTGCTCTGTTTACAGGGGGTGGAAAGAAGAAAGAAAAGCTATTTCCCTGCTTCATTCCCAACACAAAGCATGTCTGAGAGCCTTAAATCAAAGCTGATCTCTTTTGGGTTAATGCACTGCAAAGGACAAAGCTCTGAAGTCAGAACTTGCTTATGAATCCTATTGATGGTGATGAGCAAGCCTGCAGAACATTCAGCTCACTCTTCTGGCTCAACACTGACTCAACAGTTAAATAAAATACTAGGCACCTATTACCATCAAGCAGCCCGACAGTATGCAATGGTGGGGAAGTGAGATTCTTAGAAATCCTCTTCCAGTATAAAACCACACTTGAAAATAGCTGGGAGACCTCTAAGAAATGCCAAGCTGATGCTTTGAAAGAAAAGAAACAAGGACAGTAGAAATAGCAGCCCTGAGACAGACTTACTCACCTTAAAATTGAAGCAATAAGCTTTACAATTAAAACACTAATTTCACATCCACTCTGTATTCTTTCCTTTGGTGAATTTTCTCCACTGAGAGTCCTTCAAAAGTCTTTGCAAGTAGTTAAATAGCCCAACTGCAACACGCTCCCCTGCCCTTTTACGTGAACCTTTATTACTTCTCACATCAGCCTGGAGAAGATAACCAGCAAGCAGAGAATCACGGCCCTTTGTAGGTGCCATGGGCCAGGGCTCTGTGAGAGGACTTGTGCTACCACAGCCTGCACGTAAGGGCTCACCAGCTCTCCCCAGCCTGCAAGAAGGCTGGGAACTGGGGATTTACTGTATCCTTGCCTCACTGATGCAGCCCAGGAGCAAGGAGAGTATGAGCAGCAGGGATCACAGCTGAAATCTTTCCTCTCCCTGTGAGCTGCCTGAAGGGGAAAGGATGTGCAAGAGGTTCAACACTGCATGCATATACTACAAACACATGTTCAGCTGGAGGCTGGATATTCCATGTTACCACCCCAGTGATCCACACTCGGTGCACTTGTGGCTTCTACAGGCACTACAGATCTCAGCAGCCCTGCTGGCTCCACTGCAGGACAGGACTTCTACCACTAGCACGGGCACTTTTTTGCTTTGCCTTTTGGGCTTTTGTGAGTGCTTACCCAGCCCTGTATCACGAGCATACTGAACTCACGTCTGTTACTGCCTGTGTGCGTATGCACTGCTGAGACTTCAGGTGGTGCTAAGTTTCCCTACATTATCATCCTGAATTTTTT
Organism: Pyrgilauda ruficollis; assembly: GCF_017590135.1. NCBI lineage: Eukaryota > Metazoa > Chordata > Aves > Passeriformes > Passeridae > Pyrgilauda > Pyrgilauda ruficollis. The sequence continues at coordinate 193,656 of NW_024516764.1, read as the reverse complement.
ACAAGTCTGAGCCACGTATCTGCATGCCTATGTACACACACTGTGTATACATAATGTGTATACATTACAGGGGTCAGCGGGAGCCACCAAGTCTCATCCTGGGTGAGGACCAGGATCACCTTTGTTCCCTGGGCACCTCCTGTTACTCCAGGACAGCTCAGTGGCAAGTTGCAGGCTCCAAACATCAAGGTATTCTGTTCTCCAGCCTTGAGAACATGCAGCCCAATAACAGAGAGGAAGAGAAGTATCCATCCTAGCTCGCCCTAAAGCTTATCTAAAAGAAAGTTGTCCCTGCAGGTTCTGAGCTTCCATAAACATCTGGAGTCAGGAGAAGCCAGGGGCGTGCCCTCTCCACTGGCAAGATCCTGCCAGGGACAAACTGAATTTTCCTTCTGCCCCCCACACATGGAAGCCCCCACAGGCTTCAGCTACAGGCAGGATGTTGCACCTTCTGAGCTCCTCTGCAAACCTTTCCCCCAAAATGGCCAGGGCCCACTCTGGACGTGAGGGGAAGCTCTTCTGCTACTCATACAAGGAATGAAGAGACAGCAGAAAATTACGGACAGATGGCCATTGTATGTAGCCACTGCTCTTTGCCTAGCACTTTAGGTACACATATTTTAGTCTCAAAAAAAAAAAAAATCTGGATGAAGCATATTTGAGTAATGATAAATGACAAAGAGTAGAGCAAAACAGCTGTGTCTCTCCTGGTAATGATCAGCACACATTTTTAAACAGATGTTTGTGGTTTTAAGTAAATTCTCACTTGATGGATTTTTTTTCTGAGGATACAACATCTATCAGATTAGAAATTTTTAACACTTAATTAAAAAGGAGAACTCTGACTGACAGCATGTAGCCCTCAAGTGAAGAGGGTTGTATTTTTTTTAAGATACATAGAAGTCATAGCTTTATAATTAATGACATCTCTTCGAAAAAAAAGAACCAAAGACACACAACCCCCCCTTTCAAATCAGCACCTGAAAATGTTATAATTAAACTGTAAAATTCATGTTCTCAAATAAAGTATGAAAACAAAAATACAGTTTGCTGTTAGCCTCAAATCTACAATCAGAATTCCAAGGCACCACCTGCCCAGTTATAAATTGACAATTAATGGGAGTTTTCCTGATAAAGGAAGCAAAGTGATGCATTTAGCAGTGTCATGGACTGGGGCTGTCAGAGCTATTTCCTATGTTAGGTTATCTTCATCATGCAGTTAATTTTCTGCAGCTAAACGTGGCTAAAGGAAAAAGCCACCAAGCAAATGGTGTAGTGGTAAAATCAAATCTGGTTGCTGCAAATATTAATTTGAAAAGGTCCAAACTACCTCATCAAGCCAGTGTCACGTGGAGGGGAGAAGAGCCCCACAACAGCAGTCAAGAAGAGGGATAAAAGGTCTTCATGCAGTCTTCCTATCAAATACACATCAGTGTTTTTCCCTCAGATGACATTTTCCACCAGCTGAAAACCTGTTCCGTCTCTTTCTGCGCACTAATAAATCTTACTGTAGTCCTCCCAAATGCTGTAATGAGGTATGGCTGCTTCAAGGCAGGTTCACAAAACCTGGTGCTAGGCTGTAGAAAACTGGCTCAATATAACTCTGTCCTACATAAATCAGATTAAAAACCAGATGAATAGTGATTTATTTTGCATACACCAGATACACAATATGATTAAATCAAAAACAGATTATCCAGTCTGGCTGACTTCTGCCTTTAGCAGAAAGATTTATCAAGTTACAAGAAAAAAAAGAAAAAGGAAAAAAAAACCCCAAAGATACTAAGCAGCCCACTGGAATATAGACAGGGAGGAAACAAAGCTAAAAACTTCTGCTAAACTTTTTTTAAGGTGTTTAAGCTCCATTTTCACATGACTGCTATCCATTTGGGAATTAAATGATAATTACACTTTCTAAGCTACTAGGTTCCTGAGGCCACTGGAAAAAGAGATTCATAAATATTTTTGTCCCAAACTGCAGAAGTTATAAAAACAACTGCCAGTCTCACCCTGGGACTAACCCTGTTCTTGGCCAAGTACTGTAGCACAGAGTCATCTATCCCAGACAGCTGCCGGAGAGTGGCATAAGCCACTGCCTAGAAGCAGAAGATGCTCAGTGTCTTTCAGCACCCAAAGTAAAGTGAGTGACCTAGAAGGAGTACAGCTGAGACTGGGTGCCCTGTGCTAAGCTTATTTTTTTCTGACAAGGAGTTTTCCCATAGAAACAAAAACACAAACTAGAAAAACCACAGGGCTGCTGAAACTTTTACCAAGTTACTGCTAGCTTGAACCTGCTCCAACTCTGCACCAAATGCAAATATGATTTATTATTTATTGCTCATCTCACATCGAAGTGGATGCTGTGAAAGATCCCTGTGTGTGATTTTGAAAGAGTAAGGAAACAATGGTGATGACTATGTGTCCACCAACTCGATTGTGGTCAGAAAAATACACCTTCTTTATATTTCACCTATGACTTAACATGTGCAGATTTTACTCTCTCTTTTTTTTTTAATTTCCTGTCTGACAACTGAGCAATCTGGCTGTGAGCTGTTAAAATAGATGCTGTGTCCCACCCTAGACTTGGCTGTATTTTGCTGGCATGTTGAGCAAGTAGCTCCTCTGTGAAGTGCATAAGGCGCACTGGAATTCCTTGTGCTGAAGTCTGAAAACATGAATCATCTTCATTCTCCCACATAATACTTCACCCTTCTGTCCTAAAATTCACACTCAGCGACTGGTTTGCATGGGAGGTGTCACATTTGATGGCTTAAAGAAAGGACAAAAAACTATTGCTGCAGGAATGGAGATAACAAGTGGCTGGCATTGCATTTCTGCTTATTCTGAATTTAGAATCCTAGAGTGCTAAAATGAGCTGGTGAAGGAAGGCCATTAATAAGGTGCTCACAGGGTTGTATGAATGAACTAAAAAACAGTAGGGAGAAAGCGTGGGGAGGATTAAATCAAACAAACAAAAATATATCAGTTTACTGAGACAGGCTTCCAAGTAGTCTTCAGCCTTATGGTGCAGCAAACGAAATAAAAAGTCACTGCTATGTGATGACAAAACAAGCATGTTGAAAGCATCCAAACATCCCTATTCAGCAGGAATATAGCAGAAAAGAAAAAAAGATTAGCAGCATTTTGGGCTCTTCCCTGTCTACTTCCCAGTGCCAGCCCCTCAATTAACACTAATGAGTCCCAGGAGATGGTCACTGCCACACAGCCACAAGTCCCCACTTCACTGAGTCTTGCCCAGACAGCCCTGCCTTTGCTTTGTCTGAGGAACTTCCTCTCGCCTGCCATAAACACGCAAGTTCGCCATGGATGCACAGGTCAGCAAATCCGGTGCTGCTGCACCACTGACTATCTCATCTCATCTTAAGACTGCTGGTACCTTTTTCTTGAGAAATTCAACTTTTCCCAAGAAGGGCTGCCCTCTGTCTCATGATCTGGAACAAAACACCTCTTAAAAAACAAAACAAAAAAACAAACAAAAAACTGCAAAATCGAAAGCATCTGAAAGGTCTGTAAATCGAAAGAAATAAGAAAAAGGTCTGCAACATTTTAAAATCATAGTTTGTAAGGAAATTGTATCATTTGGGGGCCTCAACTTTCGCATGCTTGAGTTTAATACTGTCAGAGTCCCAAAAGTAGAATCCAAAAAATCCACAAAAAAACCCCAAAAGAGCTCACTGATGCAGACAAAAGTCAAATGTGCTTTTGCAACTTGCAGAAAGGTATCCAACCATACATTCTCTAGGTACAGACTTCAGTCTCCATACGTAAAACTACATAACCACATGCCTGTGAGGTCAAAAACATACATGCATATTTTTGAGGTTGAAAAAGAGACTGCAGCTAAAGAAAATGTGGCTTTTGACTGTTAAAAAAACAATAAACTGTGGAAGTAAACACCACAGGGAGCTTTTAAAAGCCACCTATCTATTCCTGGAAACTCCTTTTGGTGTGGTAGACCTCATATATGCCATACACCAAACCAACAAACCAAACCATTTCTCTTTCTCTTGAAAAACACTACATTTAGTGCAAGCTCAAGTGTTAAAGGGCAACACACTCCTTGGATTAAATAGATTACATTTGATATAAATACAATGAACTACTTTTCAAAGAGTAAGAAACTGCCTCCAGGAAATCTCAGGTTGTGTTTAATCAAATACAGCAGGTGAAGAGGAAGTAATATAAAATGTGCAAGATACTTGGAAACGTGGCACTTTGGTGAGTGACTATACTTTTTGTTGGAATATAGGATGATTTAGGACCTGCTTATGAGCAGGTACAGAATACAAAAAAAATGGGATTTTAGTTTGGAAGTAGTCACTAACAGTGCCCCCATAGCCGAGGGCAGAAGTCCAGTCCTGTACTTTCATTTTGGCTTTGACATTTTTGCCCACAAGACATTCTGCATTGCATAGCACTTAGGAGAGATGGAGAAATGGCACAGAAGGAACACCACTGACACAGCAAGGGTTTGAGAAACACAGAGCCTCCCCTGCTTGTACAGTAACTGCCCAGTACAGTGCTTCTCTTAAAATTATTTGCTACAGTAACTCTATTGTAGTAGATACTACAGACAGAAACTTGTTGCATTTGAATAAGAAAGTACAATGCACAAATACCAAAATAAAAGAAAAATATTTGGGAGAGAAAAGCTGAAAGAGAGCTTTACAACGACCATCTCTTGACTCTCTGCGTCATTATTTGCCTCCAGGGCTTTTTTGAGTCAGACTGGTATATTTAGATAACTCATTTTGGTCTAGAAAAGGTATGATTCCCATTGTTACCTCAGTGCTTGTTCCAGTGCTTCCCCTGAAATGTCTGCTTGGTCTTTAAAAATTTTCTGCATCCAAAGATTTGGTGCAAGGCCCTGGGCCAAATCCCCACCAGCCCAGGGTTAACCTGTGCAGCTCAAGCCTCAGCTGCAAAGTCAGGCTCTATCCTGCCACCCTGTCCTGTGATCCTCTGCACCCATGAGTCCCATGCAGGAACAGTCACATGTTCACAGTCTGGAGGGAGATGTGTGAGCCCAGATCTGCACCACAGAGCCCATGGCCTGGGGACTGGGCTGAGCATCTGAGCTCACAAAACACATAAAACTCTATTTCTGTTAAGTCAGGCATTATTATAGTCTCATTATGTACTCATTATTCCTCTGCTCTAGGATTTGAAAAGCCTAAAGTGGACTGAACTTTAATTATGACAAATTAAAAATATCATCAATTTTAGTAACAATAGCAAAAAGCAGTTTCCTTTTAAGACTGATGCCCACTATAAAATCTTGGGAATGGAGACAGCACTCAGTTGATGGTGTGCCTGAACCTGCTCCCTCCTGCTCACAAAGAGATGGGAATGCAAGAGAGGGAGGGAAAGGCGTCAGTGATTTTCCAAGGCATGCTGGCTTTTGATGAAAACTGTGCCACATATTCAGGAAGAGACAGAGGAGGTAATCAAATCTGGTTATCTCAAAATCATTATGACCGGGTAGATTTTGGAGCCTGAGTTATTTGTTGGAATCCACCCCTCCAGCCCTCGCGTTTGAAATAGAACAGATGTGTAACATAACAGGAAAAAAATCCAGCTCTGTTGTGACAAATTCTCAACTAATTTTTTTGGAAAGATTTAAAATAACAGTTTCTGTTGCGTAGGCTGTGATCCTGTTGACGTCCGTGCTCACTTGCCCAGCACTTTCATATACATAAAACGAGGGGTATTTTTGGTGGAAGGAAGCACTGTCAGTATATCTGATTGGTAAAATAACTTCAAAATCACATTTCAACAGTAACTTCCAACTGCACTAGAGCACGAGTTAATGAGATCACATGGAAACATATTGCAAACCAGGAAACATATTTTATACAAGACCAAAACAGTGGAAAAAATGTTAAATACACAACATAGTGGGGCTTCGTTCTGTGCACTTCACCTTTCTTGTTTGTGTTAGCGCACAGGCCCGCCGGGTGCCTCCTGACGGACCGCGGCACAGTGCCTACGGCTGCTTGCTGCAACGGAAAGATAAAAGCCTGTTTGGTCAAACTGTCCTATTCCTGCCCTTGAAGTCATTGGCAAAAAGCTGCCCCGACAGCTGAGGGCCAGCCTCTCTGATGATTGTGGGCTACTTGGCACTGCAGTGGGTAACATAAAAGGCTTTTTCTGAGTAAATGGGAAGGCTCTGAAGGATTTGCCTGGCGTTATAAGTCTCCACCCAGCTGAAAGACAGTGAGTGCCTAACTCTGGGTGGCAGGACCCAAAGGGGTTGCTGCGTTTCCCAGTGTTGAACTGAGGCAAGGTCTTGAAAGGAGCTGGGCAATGCAGAGGAGAATGAGAATGATGAGGGAGTGTGCTGCAACATAAAGAGCCATGGACCACTCCACCTCAGTTTCAGGAGACAGCACTTGGCAGAGAGGTGCTGGCTGAAGAAAGGTGAGACTGACAAGGCTGAGAATCAGGAAACGCATCGCTAACTAAAACACTTCAGCTACACACTTACTGCTTTCATTTTGAGAAAGGCAGCTTCACTGTCAAGAGCATGTGTGCTTGGGGAGGAGGAGGAAAGGGGGTGACCATCAGAACCAGGGACTAGGAACAGCCTACAAGCCCTTGGAAAGCTGAACTATTTTCCTGCACCGCATGCTTCTGCATATTACAGCTTCCAGAAGACTCCAAAATAAAGTCTATAACTACGACAGAAAGAGAATGCAATGAATGTAGTTCAGATTTCAGCTATTCTGTGCTGCTCCCTACCCAGAGCTCTGTTGTGATAAATAAATTTGGTGAACAGATTTAACCACTATCAGCTGAAAAATTAGTTTTTCTTCTTTAAACAGGAGTAGTGGGGAAGACAGAAAAAAACAGAGGATCACTGTCCAGTAGAGACAGAAAAAGAGTGATAGACAGCCTTCAGACAAGCTGAAATAATTTTAGATAAACTGAAATAATTCACAAAAAAAACATATTCTTAATTAACTTGTATTCATTGTGCACAAAGCATAAATGTAAAAGGCCCTGCAACAATCACCATAATGAGATCATGTCCTTGTCCAGCAATATAAAAATACTGAGACATAATAAACTTCAAGTAAAGTCACGGGTATTTTGGCACCAAATTATCCTGCTCCCTGAGCTTCTGAATGCCTGATTTCCAGACTTCCCAGCCTGGGGCTCATACCCTGGAAAGTGGATAACTGGTTACAACCCATGCAGAGCCAGCTCCTAGAACAGCCTCTTTTACCCTTCAAGGCTTGACTCGTGGTCACACCACACCAACAACAGAGGCAGTGTCACAAGACACAGTTAAGTGGAGTGAGTGGATGGGTATATTTGGCAGGAAACAGAGACAGGAACGGGAAGGAGGAAACAAAAGCATGCAATATAGATACTTCTGGGATTGTCCTGTATGTCAAGGTTCCTTACCTCATGTAGGATGTTGGAGATAGAGGCTTTGGTTTGGCCCACTGGTAGGGATGCTGTGGCACAGACAAGTACTGCTCACAGAAGTTTCCTTTCCTGATGTGCTGAAAGCTGGAGAAGTCTTCTGGTGACAAATCAGCAGTTGGCGATATGGTCCCATGATCCTCGCCAGCCGGTTCAGTTTTGAGAGTCATGGATGGGGTGTGATCAATGGTGGTCTTCCTCGACTTGATGGGAATCCCGTCATTCATATCGATGGTGCTGTCAGTGGTGAGAGCGTTGATGGCAGCAACGATGGCGGAGCTGGTGTACTGGTTTGTGTTCCCCAGCCACGTGTCATCCGTGACACTCACTCGCGGCGAGTTTTGCGGAGAAGGAGTGGGGGAGTGGTGTGGGGAATAGGAGGTCTGCCGGCCATTGAGGCTGTACTTCCTTTTGTTGCAGGGAGACGGAGGCCTGGAGTTGCGAGCCCCCAGCCAGTTCTCCTCTGTGATGCTTGTTCTGGGAGATGTTGATGGAGAGTGCCTCGGGGAGCTGAGCAAAGTACAGGCCACCATGCTGCGCTGGTAGCCCTCCTCTGTGTCAGTGGTCTTCGGAGAGACACACGGGGACTGCCACGGAGAGGTCTGAGGTGAAGTGTATGGATATGAGTAGTTGGACTCATAGGAAGATGCTTCAGAGTTGCAGCTTCTGGAAGACAAGCTACTCGCTGGACTGAGGCAGGACGGGTCTCTATATGCCTCGATGTTCGGCAAGTTCAAAGTGGCAGTGGAAGGCGACCGCTTGGCATTAGGGATGGCCTCCTCCACCTCATCGTGGAAAAACTGGTTGTTGTTATGATGCAATCCCATGTAAGACGTGATCTCAATTCTGGGGCTCTCCAGCGCTGGAGCTCCATTAGGTCTCATGTTTGGCGGCAAATAGTACTCAGAGGCTCCACTGTCAATGTGTCCTCCATATCCAGAGGGATGGTTTGTCGATGGGACAACTGAAATGACGGGATTTGATGTCTGCAGGCCATGACATGGAGTTGACAATGAGGAATGTGCCACATTTAGAGGCAAGCCAGCATTTACATTTGAAGATGCATAATTATAGTGTTCTGGAAGAAACAAACAAACAACAAAGAATGACATGAGGTGCTGCACAAATATACTCACTTAGTAACATACCCAGCTGAAATGGTGGGACATGGCACAACACACAAAAGCACAGCTCTCCATGACAACACAGCCCAGAGGTGTGCCATGTTGGGCAAGGCTGCAGATAGCATCCTTGAATATGCCACTAACTGAACAGAACAAGACAAGATGTCTTGAGATGGGGGATGTACACAGACAGAGCTGGTCTTGAGGACATGGTTCCTAGGTGAACCTTCAAAGCAAAAAGAATTGAGTCTTCAAACAACATTGCTTCAGGATTCTGGGAGACTGCATCATTCAGAGATGTGACTGAAGAGATGTGTTTTTACGTAAGTGAGCCTAACTCCCTCCCTGAAAAGTTGGAATACACAAAAACTGGACCAAAAAAAACAAAAGTGGAGGCAGACTAAAGCAAAGAAAAAGATCAACTGCATTCTATTAAAAAAATTATACACAATCGAAATTTCCATTACAGCAAGTTTCCAACTGGTTCCAGTTAACTAAGATTTTGGAAAAAGATGGATCTATTGATCTGCTCTGGTTTCTGGGACCACTTATCCTCCAGCCCAACTGGCAGAGGCCAGGTGAAGGATAAACATGGATGTCTCACTACTCAGCGACAGCTGAAATTCCACTGCAATTGCTGGTTATTGCACACGCCACATCAAGTGCTGCCAACAGCGTGCTCTGGGCCAGCTCTCCAACCATTTAACAGCGCCGGGTGTATAAAAGCAAGAGCAGAGTTGCACAGCCACTGTGGAAAACTTAGAAGGTGACAGATCACATCACAGCTTTGTGCCAATGGGCTCCCTGACCAAACACAAGGAACAACGTGCCCTTTGCATGCCTCCATCCCTGCTGCTCTACAGGGACCAGCATCTCAAAGCTGGTCAACATGGGACCATGTCTGCCTTGCCTTGCTGTCTGCCTGCTGAAGGCACTCCTTCAGCTCTGCTCCCCTGTCCCAGGGATGCACATGTGACTCTTTTTGCCACTCAGAGATATTGGTGGGCTGCCCATGGGGGAAATGGGCAGCCCTCAACTAAGGACAACATGCCCCTGGTGCTCTGAGCTGTGGTGGGATGATGTAGGGAGGCTCTGTGTCACCAGGACACATGAGCCAGACACAAAAGCCCTAATGCCAGTATCTCTTACTTTACTGGGAAAAGAGAGCAAAATCTTTGAATCAGGGACAATAACTGCTGAACTCTGAGTCTGGGTAATGCTGGTGTACAGGTTCCTCTCTGAAGTCTGGAAATTCACCCAGCTCCAGCCCCAAGCTGTGCCTGCAATGCATCAGCCTTCCCTGAGGTTTATTATGGCAGCAGCATCACTTTCCTGAAGGACAGAGGGAAACTACATGCCCCGTGGCCACAGCCAGTCCACATGGGAAACCTGTCACCTTCTATCCCAGGAGGCAAGTTCCCTTGGCAGTCATCTTGCACACCTTCCCTCGGAAGATATGGAAAGGCTGTGTTAATTACTGCAGCTGCTATTCCGGAGGCGACCAGGGAGCTCTGCAAATGCAAATGAGCCTCCAAGCTGGTAACCAGCACAGCCAGCTATTCTCTTTCTCTTGTTTATCAGCTCAGCCCTCTCTGGTGTCATCCACCTGTGATCCCACGCTCACCTTTCTTGCTGGCAACGACTCCAAGACAAACGGTACTTAGGAAAATTAATGTGCTGTAGCAGCTTCACAGCAACTCCAGCTGATGCATGTCATAGCAGGTAACAGTTGGGAATGATGAGCAACAACACGTTTTGAACTTGCTCTCTAGTCTGCCCTCAGATACTGGCCATTTGCTCAGGAAGGGTCATTAAATTACACTGCAGTGTGCCACAAATAACACTGGATTATTCAAAACATGCTGCAGCTTCATGCTCTATTCAAACAATCAGGGAGGCAGGAAATACAGCAAAAGACAAAATCCAACTGCATTGGTCACATCAAGGTGCAGATCTGTCAGGGGGATCAGAATTCCCTGCTTCCAAATTTGTCTTTTGTTGCTGCCCTGCCACCTGGCCACACCACCCAGTGTCACCGCAACCACCACCACTTCCCTCCCTCCTGCCCGTGGGAAAAAACCCTGACATGGTACAACTGTGGTAAAACCTTGTCTGATTCAGAAATTAGCTCAGAGAAAGGATCTAGAGTAGTGCCTTCAGGGCAGCTTCAACCCCTTCACTGCCTCCTTCAGCTCCAGAGGAAGGTGATGTCCATGTCCACACTGCTGCTGGTACACTGGTTACGCTCTTCTTCCACATACCCTTCCACAGCCTCCCGCTCTGGCATACAGCTGGAAGGCACTGATGACATGGCACAACTGGGAACCACTCCCAGCCAGTCCCTACCATGCAGCCGGACAGCCCAGGCAGGGGACCGGGGGCTCGGCAGGCTGCCCCAGCTCTGCACCCACCAGGCGGGCTTTGCCTCTGCTGACTGAAGAATCAGTGCTTTTAGATCTTGCATTAAAAATAAATAGGTAAACAAACAAAATAACAGGGACAAGTTCTGTGAGCCCAGTAGTTTGCTCAAATTCGAATGCATGACTAGGGTGAAATTCAAACACTGCAGTCCGCTGGAAATCTGCAGCCCAGACTTAATAGACAATACAAAGCTCAGACGAGCCTTTGGAATCCAGTTTTAAAAGAGTTATTAAAAGAAAGGCTCAAGTGCCATAAGCAACAAGTTCCTTAATTCACATGACAAGGAATAAAGGAATAGCCACTTTTAGAACTATTATGCTTTTTTTTTTTTAAGCCAACTTTTAAAGGCCCAAGAAACATCATACAACTCATAGTTTGTGTACAATAGTATACAAAATAGAAAGATGCAAGATCCAAAGACTTCCAAACATATTTAGGTATCTTAAAATTACAGGCAGCATGTAGAAAATAGGTCCACCAAATATAAAAGCCTTAAAGACAGAACTAGGGACAAGACAGAGACCTTGGTTTGTGGGCTAAAAACCACCAGCTAAAATTTCTAAAATAAGCTCATTCTCCAAAACTTCCATATTTACAAAATTCATCAAACACACATCCATAGTCAGCATTTATAACATGCTGGTGTTTTCCTCACCAGGGTGAATGAGACAGGTAGAAATAAAATCCTGCATTCCCTAATGTAGCTATGTAGGATATTTTGACAGTCCTGATTCAGATAAGTGGCAGGTAATGCCTTTGCCATGGCATCCCAGTTATGACTGTGATTCACAGAGGCACCCAGGACGAGTGTACAGACTACCAAGACACATTTAACAGGGTATTTTAATATCCTGGGCCAAACCCCAGTATCAGATAGACCAGTGCAGGTTTTCATCAGTTCTGTTCCAACAAATCCACACTTATGTTAAGTATCACTAGGACAAGAAATTGGACCCTTTTGAGTTGTGAGCACACCTCCACGTATTACATTTCCCTTTGCAGCAGTTAAAAAGCTCCTTTTTTCCCTCTAGTTAATTTCACAGCAAGCAAGTTTTATTCCTTTCTATCATTAATGGGCTGATCCTGCAAGGCACTGAGCACCGTCATTTTTTATTTACATACTTTAAATAGGAATGCTGAACACCTGCAGCTTGTAGGGTCTTTAGAGAAGATGAGGGCTGTCTTACATTGTTCAAGATGAAGCCACATCTATGTCTGTTTGAATTCATGCTTTCAAAATTGCCTAATGGAGTTAGGTACTTTTCTCACACTAGGACTTAGACATAATTTGCTTAGGCCCCTCCACTGTAGACACTTAGGTGTCTAATCACTAGAATACTTATCTGAAAAGCTTGGTGTGAAACTCTAAAAACTGCCTTCTAAAAACGAGAAGCTCATAACAACTATTTGGACACCGACATTGTCCCAGAGATGTGGGCAGTTGGGGAGAGCTAGGAAGGTGCAAACATCTTTGCTCATATCCTGGCAGGCTGCGTTAGGCAGGCAAGGATTTTCAAACCTGCTAGAATTTACAGGCAGAAAGATAAGACATGGAGCAAACACAGCCCTTCTCTGAGGCAGCGTTAAGTCATCCACTTGTACAAGAGCTTTTTACGGTGACCCGCTATCACCGACACTGCAGCGAGTTAACCACGCACCAGGAAGCGGCAACCTTCTCTCTGCCAGTTCCAGCCTTGTTCGCCTCATTTCCACCTCAAGCATTGCTTCAAGCCATAAAAACAGACAGCCGGACCGAGACACCAGAGTTGGAAACAGTTGTGACGCGTGACAAATTCACGCCCGTTATTTTTATTTGCGGATGACCTTCAAGCTAAACCCTGAGCCTAACTCCGGCTCACGGGGGATGGGGAAAGGGGGCTGAAGTGAGTTCTCAACCGGCCCATCTCTGTCAAGGGCAAGACCCAAAGCCAGGGGGGGAAGCCGTGCGAGCGGTCAGCGCGGGGATCCGGACATCTCAAACAACTCCAAACTTCTAAAAACTCTGCATCGACGGCCCCCCGGGTCCTCTCCCCTTGCACCTCGTTCGACTGCTGCCAGGGATCCGCCGGAGGAGAGCCGGCCGCCCCGTCAGGACGCTATCCCGATCGCCGCGGCCCCGCTCGCTGCTGACCGGCGCGGCTGAGGCGACAAGCGCCGCCCGGAGCCGGGCCGACCTGTCCGGCCGGGATTGCCGGCTCCCCCGCCCCGCTCCCCGCGAAGGGAGGTAGCCTTTTCCCCTCCCGAACGGGGCAGCGCAAGGAGGGCTCCCCGCAGCATCCCTCCGCCGGCACCCCCGGAGGTGCCCCGGCCGCCCCGCCGCGACCCACCTCCACCCTCATCGCTGTGCTTGAACTCGAAGAGGAAATCGAAGTCAAACTCCTGCTCGGCCTCCACGCCCGTCATGGCTCCCGCCGCGACCCCCGCCACGCTCCGGCACCCTGGCAGCGGTGGTGGCGTAGCCGCGGCCCGCCCCGTCGGGCTCCCCCGTCGCGCCCGGACACCTGCTGCCGGCGGGCCGGGCTGCGCGGAGCCCCGGCACGGCGTGGGGGACGGCGGCCGCTGCTCCGCTCCGTAACGTGATCTCGGCCCCGACGGGCGGCCTGTCTCGCTGCCGCCGCCGCTGCCGCCGCCTCCGATCCGCCCTCCCGCTCGCTGTTGATGTTTCCGGGTCGATGCAAACAACCGCGGTGCCCGGCCCCCCCGCACCCTCCCGCCGGGGCTCTGCCCCTGTAGCGCAGCCCGTGCTCCGCGGGGAGCCCTCGCCCCACCCGGGGGACCCGGCACCGGGGGAGACCCAGACCGCCGAGGGCTCGCCGTGGGCGGGATGGGGAGCCCGGGGGTGGGCGGGGAGCGGGACTTCACCTGGTCCCGACCGGCGGTAACGGCGGGGGACCGGAGCGGCTCCTTCCGCGCGTCAGCGGGACGCAAGTGGGGAGGGAGCGCTGCTCAGCCCACTCAAGGGGGACACCGGCGTGTCCCCTCTTCGCTGACGACTGATAAAGTTTCTTCCGTGAGTGCCCACCACGCCGCGTCTGTGAGCCAAGAGGCTCCGCTTTCATTTATTTATTATTTATTTCACTTAGTCGCAGCACCCACTAGTGCCAGCTGCTATAAAAAGCGCAGTAAAGCGGGACTCGGAACCCTGCCGGCCGCCTCTGTGTGTCGGGGAGGGAAAGGTGCTCTCCGGGCCGCCGCCAGACACCGGGAGTGCGCCTGCAAAGGGCTCCGGTGGCGGTGCTGGCACGGCTCTGCCCAGCCTGTCACTCTTCCCGCTCGTACGGGATACAAATTAGGGAAAAAGTAAATTACGACTTTCTTTATGTTTCCAGGTGCTCTCCTGTCATGTTACACCGGGCCCGTCTAAAGGTCCCCGCCAGGCAATGGAGCGCCCGCCCCAGCAGCTCGGCTCCTCCTCAGTTGCCGAAGCTTCAGGTCGGGTTTCAAAAGGAACACTTTTTTTAAGCAGTTTTGGAAATAGTATTCTCTTATAAACTCAGGGAATACCATTTTCCAGGCTTGCGACCAAAATCTCCGTTCTAAAGTGCCAGGAAAACACTTTTTTTTTTTTTTTTCTTCCTTCTGAGCATATTATTCTTTCCCCCCTCCTCGCCCGGACGAGCCTCGCTGCAGGTTCTGCTCTCGCAGAACCGAGGTGGGCTTTGCCCCGAAGGGGCCGTGAGTGCCGAAGTGCCGGGGCTGACTCACTCGAATGTGCTAAAGGCCTTGACAGCAGGAGAACACCTCCTCCTGCGCCTGCCCCGACCGTGGTCGCCTCGGGGTTCCGGCTCAGGCCGCGCCGCAAGGAGGAGCGGCTCGCTTCACCCGTGCACATCCCTCAGCGTATGGGTACGGATGTGCCTCCTGTCCCCCTGCCCAGGGCCTACAGGCTGGACACACGCCTCGCCCCAGCCGCCAGGCCCCCGGTGCCACCAGTGTCACCCCCACATGACGCCACTCTGCTCCAGACGCCCATCTCCTGGAGTGCCCTGGCGGGGAGGCAAGGAGAAGCTCCCAAGTACCTGCAGCCCTCGATCCTTCGCCTCTCCCGCCTGTGGTACCTGCAAGGCTGTTGAATTGTCCCACACTATTTACAGACGGCTTGATTTGTCAGTGACATTAGTGTTAGTACTGTCAATGAAATATTTCGACTGGCGCCCTTCCCGTGGAGAAAGAGGAAAGACGTGCCATGAAAAGGTTAGAAACGAAACGATACCACATGTGCGGACCGAGTAACAGTGGCCGTCCTGCTAACAGTCTAGTTCGAAACAGTGTCATTGAACTGAGAAGAGCCGAGCGATGGGGAGGCGGTGCGCCCTGGCAAGGCCATTTCCGTGTCACCAGCCGCCCTTGCACGACCCACGGACTGATCTACCAGCTCAGCCGCTGCCCACCCAGCCTCTCCTTGGAGTTAACTGGAGTTGTTCCAACTCCATAAAGCAGATTCAACAAGGGATGCATCAAACGGTCTGCTCCAGCTGCACCCCGCCAGACTGAAGGGGAATTTAACTTGTCCACGGCAGTAAACCTGGCATAACCACTGGTATTTTCAAAAGTAAAGGACTCTACACCTCGCTACCACCCAAAGAAAAAAATGAGGTCTTCCCACCGGGACTCTTTGCGCATTTTTTCCCAGACTAAACAAGAAATAAGTATTTTCTTTCATTGTTGTAGTTTAGCAATCAAATGGCACCTTAATTTGCAGGCAGCAATCCTGACATGCAGGTCTCCCTTACGTTTTTCCTGGACTGGGTCACGCTTTCTGGCTGGACTAATTTTCTTAGTCCCTTACAAAATACACCACCGGGGAAGAGAACTGTCGACAAGGGTTAGCACATTTTAACATAGGCATCAGAAATGCCACAGAAGTAAAGAGGGGTGATTTTTTTTTCTTTTACAAGAGACTGCAGAACGCTTTTTATGTCAGCTGCCTCTGGATGCAATTTTTACAAATGGTGCATTCAGTGCCCTTGGAGCCCAGGGCATTGGAAGCGCCGTGCGCACAGCCCACGGATGCCTGAGTGTGCGACTGGCACGCCAGCCACTTCTATTAAATACAGTATAATTAACTTCCATTCCAAAAGGCTCTCCACTTCGCAAGCGGAACCACAGTCAGAGCCGCGCTTGTAGATTTCGCACTGGCAGAATCTTGTCAACTGCAATGAACCCCCAGGGTGAAAACAGCTATGTAAAAATAAATATTAAAGCTTCTTCACAACTTTCTCTGCCCGGGACGTGCGAGCTCACTGCGCCCTGCCCGAGCCCCAGCAGCAGCCGCTGCAAAGCGGCGGAATCACCGGATAGGGAGGAAACTTGGGAGCCGGGGAACAGCCGGGAGGGGAACAGTGAGCCGTCGGGCCCGCAGCGGGGAGCCGGGATCTGCCCCACACCTGCCGCGGCGCGGAGACGATGCCCGGCAGGGATGCCCGCGAGGTCCCGCTACCGGGGCCGAAAAGACCCGTAAGCCGTGGCAAGGTCCGAAAGTTTCGACGGTAGTTGGACGGCGATGCTCCGGGGGGAGAATAGTGTCCCGACTGGCAAGAGGGAAGGGTGAAGTCAGCCAGACGCAACCCATGGCAGGGGCCAAGTTCAGCCCGGAGGAGCTGCGCGCGTCTCGAGCCCAGCTCCCACCATCTGTCCCTCTAGAAACTTTGCCACTGTGTATTCAGGACACTTTTCGCAGCAGGGGCAGAGAAAGAAGCCGTGATTCAGAGCTGAGATAGAAGGGCAACCGCTCCCCCGGAGCCGGGACGGCGGCGGCAGGGTGCCCGCCCGCCGGGGGCGCGGGGTGCGCGGGGCGGCACAGCCCCGCAGCGCGGCCGCGGCGTGCCCGCCTGTCTCGGTGTGCCTGCAGCGCCGGTACGGCGCCTGGCACTGCCCGGGACTCCTTCCTTTACCCAGGAACGTGGGTTGGCTGCAACGATGGGCTGTATACTGACCTCCCCCGAATCAAATCCCGGGATGGGGAGGGAATCCCCTAGCGTGTGCCCCTGACAGGATCCCAGGCGACCTCGTAGCTCCTCCGGGAGCGGGCCCGGGCCCAGGACCGGCGGGAAGCGGCCGGGAGCAGCGGCGCGGCCGCGGCGGCGCCGTGCGAGAGGCGAAAGAGACACCTATTGGCAAGCGGCCGCCGGCGAGCCTCCGGGCCGCCGCGGGGAAACACCGGGGGACACCGCCGCCCGCCCGCCCCCCGCAGCGCCGCCCGTTACCTTCCTCCGCCGCCTTCATGGTGCTGCCGAGCGGGCGGGCGCCGTCCTGCGGGGCCGCCGCCGGCCTCTCTCTCCCGCTGGATGGGTCCCGCGACGGCGGCGCGGCGGCGGCCGACGGGGCAGCGCTTGGCATCCACCCGGCGGGGCGGCGGAGCCCGGCGCCGCGCCCTGGGCCACTGCCGGCCCCTCGTCGCCTGTCCCGCCTGTCCCGCTCCCCCCCGCCCGCCTTCACGACCCGGTGACCGGGGCCGCGCCGCCCCCAGCGTGGTAGCCGCGCCCGCGGAGGCACACGAGCTCGCCGCCGCCGCCCCCCCGGGGACGGGGCATGGAGAGGAGGGCGGGTGTGCGTGGGGACTTCAGAGGCACTGCCCGCGCTGAGGCGGCGGGACGGGGCGGCGGGCGCTGCCGCCCGCGGAGAGCTGCAGCCGGGGGACGGGGGCAGTGAGTGTGCGGAGCAGGGAAGTCTCGCTCTGACGCAGGGCTGCGCGCCCGGCGCCGCCT